>NC_050574.1:306448442-306783442 GCF_011100635.1 Trichosurus vulpecula | reverse complement strand
GGGCGGAGGGGGCCCTAGCGCCCTGAATATGTGAGCTGCGGCAGTTACCAGACCCCTCGACCCACAAACACCAAAGACTGCGGAGAAGGTTAGTGGGAAAAGCTGCGGGAGTGGAAGGAGTTCGCGGTTCAGCTTCCAGCCCCGGGGGCAGCGGAGGTGGGGAAGCTACAGCTGTTGTTACTTCCGGCTCCAGGCCCACCTGGTGGGAGGAATTAAGTGGCAGATCACAGCAGGGGTGCACAGCCTGCCGAAGATCTGAGCCCAGCCTGGACTGGGGGTCCTTGGGGAAGGAGGAGTGCAGCTCTGACAGAGCTGGCACCTCCCCCCCCAAACGTAGAACATAGAACTCTGTAATCTACAAGCAGTCATACCCCACTGAAAAACTCAAGAGTCAAGTTAGTTGGTTGGGAATATGGCCAGGCAGCGAAAACGCGCCCAAATTCAGTCTCAGACTTTGGATTCTTTCTTTGGTGACAAAGAAGACCAAAACATACAGCCTAAAGAAGACAACAAAGTCATAGAGCCTACAACCAAAGCCTCCAAGAAAAACATGAACTGGCCCCAGGCCATAGAAGAACTCAAAAAGGATTTGGAAAAGCAAGTTAGAGAAGTAGAGGAAAAATTGGGAAGAGAAATAAGAAGGATGCGAGAAAACCATGAAAAACAAGTCAATGACTTGCTAAAGGAGACCCAAAAAAATACTGAAAAATACACTGAAGAAAACAACACCTTACAAAATAGACTAACTCAAATGGTAAAAGAGCTCCAAAAAGCCAATGAGGAGAAGAATGCCTTGAAAGGCA
Source organism: Trichosurus vulpecula (assembly GCF_011100635.1). Classification (NCBI taxonomy): domain Eukaryota; kingdom Metazoa; phylum Chordata; class Mammalia; order Diprotodontia; family Phalangeridae; genus Trichosurus; species Trichosurus vulpecula. The sequence continues at coordinate 306,782,639 of NC_050574.1, read as the reverse complement.
GAATTAGCCAAATGGAAAAGGAGGTCCAAAAGACCACTGAAGAAAATACTACTTTAAAAATTAGATTGGAGCAAGTGGAAGCTAGTGACTTTATGAGAAATCAGGATATTATAAAACAGAACCAGAGGAATGAAAAAATGGAAGACAATGTGAAATATCTCCTTGGAAAAACCACTGACCTGGAAAATAGATCCAGGAGAGATAATTTAAAAATTATTGGACTACCTGAAAGCCATGATCAAAAAAAGAGCCTAGATACCATCTTTCAGGAAATTATCAAGGAGAACTGCCCTGATATTCTAGAGCCACAGGGCAAAATAGAAATTGAAAGAATCCATCGATCGCCTCCTCAAATAGATCCCAAAAAGAAATCTCCTAGGAATATTGTTGCCAAATTCCAGAGCTCCCAGATCAAGGAGAAAATACTGCAAGCAGCCAGAAAGAAACAATTTGAGTATTGTGGAAACCCAATCAGAATAACCCAAGATCTGGCAGCTTCTACATTAAGAGATCGAAGGGTTTGGAATGCGATATTCCGGAGGTCAATGGAGCTAGGATTAAAACCTAGAATCACCTACCCAGCAAAACTGAGTATCATGTTCATAGGCAAAATATGGATTTTCAATAAAATAGAGGACTTTCAAGCTTTCTCAGTGAAAAGACCAGAATTGAATAGAAAATTTGACTTTCAAACACAAGAATCAAGAGAAGCATGAAAAGGTAATCAAGAAACGGAAATTGCAAGGGACTTACTAAAGTTGAACTGTTTTGTTTACATTCCTACATGGAAAGATGATGAGTATGATTCATGAGACCTCAGTATTAGGGTAGTTGAAGGGAATATGCATATATATATATATATATATATATATATATATATATATATGTTTATGTATATATATAAGTGAATGTGTATGTATGTATGTGTCTATGTGTATATGTATGTATGTGTATGTATGTGCATATATATATATATATATATGTAAAAGGGAGAGAGCAGACACAGGGTGAGTTGAGGATGAAGGGAAGATAGCTAAAAGAAATAAAATGAAATTAAGGGATGAGAGAGTAACATACTGTGAGAGGGAGATAGGGAGAGATAGAATGGGGTGGATTATCTCGCATAAAGGTGGCAAGAGGAAGCAGTTCTATGGGAGGAGGGGAGAGGGCAGGTGAGGGGGGAATGAGTGAACCTTGCTCTCATCAGATTTGGCCTGAGGGGGAATACCATACATACTCAGTTGGGTATCTTACCCCACAGGAAAGAAGAGGGGGGAAGATAAAAAAAAAATAAAAGGGGGGGGATGATGGAGGGGAGGGCAGATGGGAGTGGAGGTAATCAAAACAAACACTTTGGAAAGGGGACAGGGTCAAGGGAGAAAATTCAATAAAGCGGGATGGGTTGGGAAGGAGCAAAATGTAGTTAGCCTTTCACAACATGAGTATTGTGGAAGGGTTATACATAATAATACATGTGTGGCCTAGGTTGAGTTGCTCAACTTCTTAGGGAGGGTGGGTGGGAAGGGAAGAGGGAAGGGAATTTGGAACTGAAAGTTTTAAAATCAGATGTTCAAAAACAAAAAAAGTTTTTGTATGCAACTAAAAAATAAGATACACAGGCAATGGGGCGTAGAAATTTATCTTGCCCTACAAGAAAGGAAGGGAAAAGGGGATGAGAGGGGAGGGGGGTGATAGAGGGGAGGGCTGACTGGGGAACAGGGCAACCAGAATATAAGCCATCTTGGAGTGGGGGGGAGGGCAGAAATGGGGAGAAAATTTGTAATTAAAACTGTTGTGAAAATCAATGTTGAAAACCAAATATGTTAAATAAATAAATTGCATTTAAAAAAATATATAAATATAGGCATATCAATAAAAATCTCTTAAAAAGGAAAGAAAAAGACCCTAGGAACATAAGGTTAGAGGTGAATTTAGGAGAGAAAAATTCTAATTGAATTTCATTTTACAGATGACGTTTTCACATCAGTTTAGGTGATCCAGCACAATCTTCTCTCTGGCACATCATGCCAATTTCATATGCCAGTGTTTTGTTTTGTTTTATTTTCTCCAAATGCTTTGAACTAAGTTCCAAAATCACAATACATTTTTTAAAAAGCAACAATAATAGCTTATTTTATACATTATTTTAAATTTTGGTTATTTTATCCTTACAAGTTTCTTTTGAAGTCATTATTATAGGTATTATTTTTTCATGCTTTACCAGCAAGAAAACTGAGGTCCAAAGAAATTAATTGAATTACCCATAGTCACACAATTAGTAAATATTGGAGGCAGGATTAAAACCCACATTTTCATGACTCTAAGTCTAGAGTTCTTTTCATTATACCAGCTGCTGTTATAAATCTATTGCATGTGAAAGAAAATAAATCAACCAAATATTTGAAGCTATGTGAATAAAATTGACTAATTGATTTTGTTTTCTTTTAATGCTTTGACTACTTATTGTAGTTGATACAGACTGTTGTTGGCACACACACGCACACACACACACACACACACACACACACATATATATATATGTAATTTTCCTGTGAGCATTTCTAATTACAGAATGAGCAAAATGCAAAACAATAAAAATCCTACATATATTTTAAATTAAGCAAAACAATATAATAGAAAGATGATTATGAATGATCCTACAAGCAACTCTACCCATATGTTCTCTAGCAAAAGAAATTAAGATTGATTGTGTCACCTTTAACAAAAGCACACAATGGTGTCCACTGAATTTATCAGGAGCTGGTCAGCTGTCTGACATTCTCTTTACAAAGCTGAAGCTAAAGTGTGTCTTGTTCCTCTGATTCTACTCCTTTTTCTCACTTTTTACCACTTCCAACATGTTTTCTCATAGTTCTCTATATTCTTCATATTTGACATTACTTAAAATTCTATTCCGTTCTTATACCATGATTTGATAATTTTTGGATAATTATCCTTAAGGACATTTATATGGTTTTTCCTCAAAAATGAATCTAAAAATAATTATTCCCTTAGTATGGCCACATAATTTATTTTCACTTTTTTATAAGTCATGACATAATAATATGGTTCCATTTTTCCTGTAACTAACTTCCTACAAGGAAATCTTTTTATATGAATACAAATGAGATAAGCATTTCAAATGGCATTAGAAAAGATAAATCGATCAAGAAGTATTATAACATGATGATTACTACTTGTCAAGGACATTGTTCATCCTCCTAAAATGAGGTTGTCTCTGCTTTCAAAGGCCAGATGTCCTGCTAGGAGAATGTAACATGTTCTCATATAAGTAAATGCATCATATATAGAAATAAATATAAACAAGTTAGTAACCACTAAAGAAGATGTTCAAACAAATCAGGTTCTATTCTGTTAGTTCAGATGGGTAGAAGCAAGACTCTATTTTAGTGTTAAGTTGGTAAATGGTTAACAACTAGTTCTCGGGAGGTGGAGGGGTGGGGATATGCAAGTGACACACTTTTAAGTTGAATCTGTATTGTTCACATGTCCCCATCATTTTCTTAGCTCTAGGCAGTCAAAGAAACAATATATCAAACTTTTATTTATAAGATTTGCTGATTTCCAAGGCATAAACGCTCATATTGAAAATTTAAGAATCGGTTCTCAAGAGCTGGTTTCAGCTGTCTCCAGCACACTTTTGCTGTATTTTAAATATAAGCATAAGCATAACATGATATAAGTGCAATTCAACAACTATATATTGAACATCTATTATGTATTCTGTACTTGAGTAGTGACTGTGGGCAGTAAAAAAAAGAAAAAGAAACATAAAAGATTGTGATTGTGTAAGATTACAATTATTTCTTAAATGAATGAATGATCTAACTATTTGTATTGGGGATCCTTGAAAAGTCTGGCTTTTGTTTCCTTTGATTAATTCAGTGTATTTCATTTCATTTCTTACTAGGTGCTAAGCCCCAGGCCCAAACCCCTATTAGGTGCTAAACCTATGTGTGAATTGGTAACTAAGGTGGGGCCCCAGGTGGGGCTAACTAAGGGAGGCCTGATTAGATCTTTGCTCCTAAGTTTGCCCCAAACCCCTAATTACTAGGTGCTAAGCCTATGTGGGTGTGAAGCTCCCAGGGTACTAAGGGGAGGTGCTAACTCCAGAGCCAATCATAGGAGCCTAATGTCTGGTCACTCAGATGACGTTTGATACCATCTGAAACTGTATAAAAAAGGGAAGACAGAGCCATTTGCTTAGGGCTCTGGCTCTTGGTGGCACGCTGACGTAGAGACTCCAGGCAGCTATAGGTGAGAGCCCTCTAGCTCGCCAGGATGTCCAGACTTGGTTTTCTTGGTAACTATGAATTGTATCTGGTCTGTTTGTAATTTGTTTGTATTTGCTCTGAAGTTCAGGGTGCTGGATTTTTCCCCTGAACTAAGTGAGTGATATTTGTATGCTGGATTAAAGTAAGCTTGTTAACCCCTTAATATTGCTTTCCTTAGTAAAGCAAATCAAAAGAACCTACGCTGGCAGCGTTCTTGTTATTGGGCTTGTGTTGGTTTTTCACCCCCACAGAAGCTGCTAGCCAGATTGTTGAAACATTTTTTTTAAACTGTGAAGAGACTAATGTGTTATGTGAGCAGAAAACAATGTTACAAGAGCAACGGAAGACTGAACTTACATGAAAATAGTTTATATGTGTAATCAAATAAGCTTAGAACCAGCTTAATGTGACACATATTAATGATATGCATAATGATGACTGTGCAGCTTAGTAATTAGCTCTCAGTGATGAAGAATTCAGATAAATATAGTTAGTATTATTTTTCAAGATTTAATTTTGTAGAGTTTTTTTCTCTTTTTTGGTATAGTTTCATCATCTTAAGAAAAATCCCCCAATGCCACTATTTAAGATCATCACCCATACACCCAAACATGCATACACATACACACATTCATGAACTCATGTGTTATTTTTAAGGACCTTTCTTGCTATTCCCATACACCAAATGGTGCATGACAAAGTTTCATTGTGATCCTGAACTGAAGGATTTTTGATTTTCCCTCTACCCGCTATTCCATGCTGCATACTCCCTTCTAAAAGGAAATAAATACGTATTTTAATGATCTCAAACAACATAATCTGTTTTCTTAGCTGTGGAGAGCCAGCCTAAAAATAACAGTATCACTACTATACTGTAAGGTTGGGAGGAGGTAGGAAGGGACAACTAGGGCTGGAGGTGAAATATATAACTCAATGACAGTGGCACAGGGTGTGGGATAAAGGGTGGAGCATGAAAATGGACTGTAGGTTTCTGGCACCACAAAGTCCCAGAGATGAAGGATGGAAAGAGAAGCGATGAGGAAGAGGGTAGAGCCCCATTGAGTACTTGTGTTCAGTTAGGATAGTTTCCCATCTCTGAGAGAAGATGGTGATCTCACCCCAAAATATCTCATTTTCCTTTTCCTTTCTCTACCCCACATTTCCTTACAAAATAAATAAGACTCTAACAGCTCTAGCCACAACTTTAGCTCTTTCTCGTTTCTGAAATGAATTTACCAATTGAAAATGATAAGATAAGATTGGTCTTTCATCCAGTGAGGGAAAAGGACAGTTATCAGAAAAATTAGGAGGTACTGAGCATAATGGAAGAGAAAGGCAGTAGTGTCTTAAAGTTTACTCCAAGCGTAGCTTTGCCATTATGGATTTCCCTAAGAACTTCAGTGAAGAAGACGGATTATCTTTCTCAACCCTAAAGCTAGCAAAGGAAAAGTGAGAATTTTATACTTAGCTGTCATAAATGTAGCTGTAGTCAAGGCAGATTATGAATAACAAGCCAAGAAGCTGCTAGAATTATTAGAAAATTAGCTTTTCCCCTTCAGACCTACTGAGATGTACTGCTCCCCTACTTCCATCCCCCTATTGCTCTCCAAAGACCTGATTAAGCTTTGACTAGATAGAGAGACCTTCTACTTCTTTGGGCTTTCCCCCTATCCTCCTTAAAATGAATACAACTAGAGTGATCCACTGAGCCACCTACCAGTCTCAAGTCTAGACAGATGAAACTCAAAATTGACACAGCAGTATTTGGAGAGAGAGATGTCAGTAACATCTAGGAAAATTAGTTATTTAGTTTTATCATGCTTAGAGAGAATCATAGTGGACCAAGTAAAACCTGAGGAATTTGTAGAATAGCTTGGAAAACTATGACCATCTAGTTTGAGACAGAATACTTCTAATTATCTTGCCTTGAAGCATAACTTTATGAATTTATATATTCTTCCTCCATTTTAAAACATGTCTTATGAAATATACTCTTGTGGTCTGGCATGTATGCAAATTAGAGAGGTTAGAAACAGAGAAGTAGGTTCTAGGAGACGTAACAAAAGGCAGCGTCAGTAATATATAAAGAGAGATAATTAGCATTAGGTTATGACAGACTTCTGTACTCATGGATCCAAGCAGGTTTTTGAAAGGGGAGGGTCAAAGAGAGTAAATATCTAAAATTGGGATTTCAGTGATTAGAGAAATTTTGAAAGTAGAAAAATCTTAAAACACTGGAGCTAACAATGAAGTCACTTGAATCCATTTTTTTTAACCAGTCAACCTCCTCTTCAGCTATTTTACTATACAGAGACAATACTCTGAAGCTCTGGAACTTTTTTCTGTCTCTGATGACTTGTTGGCAAGTAACTTTCATAACCCACTGTATCTAAGTCAACACCTAATAAGCTTCACTTTATTCCCTGGCTGTCTTCTGGACACCCACCTTGCAGTCGTTTGTACAAGTGTCAGAAGTAGCATTTGAAATTAGATACTGACTCCATGGCCAGTAGTCAGTCAGTCAATAAATATTTATTAAGCACCTACTATGTTCCAGACACTGTGTTAAGCTTTGGGAATACATACGAAAAGAGACAAAAGTTAATCCCTGACTTCAAGGAGCTCAAAATCCAATGGAGGACACAAGTAAACAGATATACATATATATCTATATATCTATATCTATATATATCTATATATATATATATATATATATATGAACAAATTATATTTAGGATAAATAGAGTATAGGATACATAGATATAGGATAAATAGAATATAATTAAAAGAAGGAAAGCACTAGAATTAGGAAGAGTTGGGAAAGACTTTCTATAGAAGGCAGAATTTTAGTTGGGACTTAAAGGAAGTTAGGGAAGCCAGTAAGCACAGATGAGTAGGGAGAGTATTCTAGACATGAGGGACAGCTAAAGAAAATGCTCACAGTCTAGTGATGTAGTATCTTGTCAGTAGAATAGAAAAGAGGCTAGGATAGGCTATCAGAAATGATTTGGGTTGCAAAGAGCTTTGAACACCAAACAGAGAATTTTGTATTTGATCCTAAAAGTAATAGGAAGCTACCAGAATTTATTGAGTAGGGAGGTGACATGTTCAGATCTTCATTTAAGGAAAATCACTTTGAGGGCTGATGAGAATTGAGGCAGGCAGACTTACTAGCAGACTATTGCAATAATCATGCAATTGAACGAAGTGATGGAGGCTTACACTAGAAGGGTAGCAGTTTCAGAGGAGAAAATAGAGTATTTGAGTGATAGCATATTTGAAAGATGTTGCAAAAGTGAAATTGACAGACTTTTCAACAGATTGGATATTAGGGTGGGGTGTTAGAGGACAGAGTGAGAGATAATAAGGAAGACAAGGAGGATGACACCTAGGCTACAAGCCTAAGGGATCAGAAGGATGGTGCTATGCTCTGTAGTAATAGAGAAATTAGGAATATGGGAAGATTAGGGGGAAAGATAATGGGTTCAATTTCAGACATGTTGGGTTTAAGATGGCCATTGAACATCAATTTTGAGCTTTCTGAAAGGCAGTTAGGGATGTGAGTTTGGAGGATAGCAGAGATGTTAGGGCAGGAAAGATTGATTTGAGAATTATCAGCTTAGATATATATCCTTTCAGTACTCTTTCAAGTATACCATGATGCCATATTTAAGCTCAAAATCCTATCCTTTCTATACGGTCTTGCTCGAGGACACTGAAATGTCTCTTTTCTTATTTCTTTTGTGCTGATATTACACCAGTACAGGTCACTTATAGAGTTCTATTTTTTAATTACTTGTAGTGCACAGTTTAGCATGATATCGAGGTACCCTACACAAAGGAAGACAGACAAATAAATATTTGCTACTCAGAGCCTTTTGGTGAGCCAGCATATCGTGATGCATTTGTTCATTGCTCACCCTAACATCTGCTGATTATGCTTTGCTCTTTTGGAAATTCTTTTGTAGTGAGAATTATCAGTGTACGGATTTGTATATTGCCTGACAAACTGAGACATTTTGGAACTTGATTATAAAACCTTTTGAAGAAGGGTGCTATACAACACCAAGACCACTAAACTTGTGCGAAAAGTCAAACAATGTATTAGCCTTTTCTATCAACTCATTACACTATTATCAAGCCAAAACCTAACCTAAGTTTCCTTTGCGAACAGCAAAAAAATAGGTAAAGAAGCTTTTTCTGGGCTGCTTTAGTTTTCATCTAAGTAGCTTTACAGGATGGCTGACATCATAGACAGTTAACTTTCATAATGAGAAAATATTTCCTGGGGAATCAATCCTGTGTCTGAACCAGGGTGTTTGCCTTGTTGTGTATCACATGGTAAATTAGTATGAAAATCAGATCTTCTTTTCTGAAGAGTTCATTTTCTCCTGCTGCTTCATTCAGACCTGAAGTTGTAATCTTCTATTTGTGACAGCACTGTTGGTTGCTGAGGGAAAAGGTTTTGATGTTATGAATGGAAGATTATGACTTCAGGTAGGGGAAACACAGCAGGACCACAGGATGAATTCTACAAGCAAAAATCCTGTTGTCATGCAAATTGTTCCAACCAAAAAAAAAAAGACACTTAGAATACTGAAATGCTTGCTCAAAAAGATATTCTCCAATGTCAAGTCATTTGCAAATCCTCATTTAAAGCAATGGCAGCTTCTGCTTTATGGAGGGTAGGGTGAATTTCCACTAGGGATGAGCTCTTCACCGTTTTTTTGTATAATTTGCCCCTTTGGCAGACTGGTAATATCAATGAACCCCCTTCTCAGAACAATGTTTTAAAAACATAAAATAAAATACACAGGAATAAAAAGAAATAAATTATATTGAAATACATTTATCTAGTATATGCATATAATATGTATTTATGTATATGGGCATACGCACATATATGTATATATGTGTATACATACCTTTACATATATTATATATGTTTATGAGTGTGTATATACACACACACATTCACACAGATACTCTGTGTGTGTGTATACATACATACTGCATGTATATATATATATATATATATATATCCATATATAACATGGAGAAGGTACACATAAACAGAGAGAGGGAGAGAAGGAGAGAAAGAAGGCATTTACATCTAATTGACAAAAATCACCCTTGTAAACAACCTTTACACCTTCTGTTGTTATTTTATTTATTTTTTCCTGATATAAGGCTTCAGTTCTACCCTTAGCATCATCCTATCTGACTAGTGGGCAGTGGGAATACATACTGGTGATCTCTCCAAGCCACTATCTGTTATAATATTCTAATAAAATTCGGTCAATGTACAATCCAGTGCCTACTATGTGACCAGCACTGTACTAAGTTGTGGGGGCAATCTTGAGCTATCTGTCTCTCCTTCCTCCTGGCTAAAAGCATTGTGGCCACAAAATATGTCAGGAATTCTTTCAATATCTAGTCATGATTAAATCCATACTCACTTCATTTCCGAGATTCTCACAAAAATCATGATAAAGCCAGGCTTAATGGGCTCACGGGTTTTGAAATGAAATGGATTTTAGGGGTCATTTAATCCAACACCCTCATTGTGCAGATGAAGATCACAACAACCAGAAAAGCTAAGTGGCTAGCCCAGGGTCACACAGATTGAGAGTAAGTGGTAAAATTGGTATCTGAACCTTTTTCCTCTGATGCCACAGTCAGTACTCTTTTCATCATACCATGCTGCCTTCTGTGGAGACCAACCTGAAATTTAATATGATCTATCTTTATTTTTAATTCCCATACAGATATAAGGTGGACAGCAAGGTAGCATAGTAGGAAGAGAATTGGGCCTGAGTAAGGAAAACCTCAGTTCAAATCTGACTTCAGACACTTACTAGTTGAGTGACCCTGGGAGAGTCACTTAGACCTGTTTGCCTCAATTTTCTTATCTATAAAATGAGCTAGAGAAAGGAATGGCAAAGTACTCCAGGATTTTTGCCAAGAAAACCCAAAATGGGATCATAAAGAGTCAGATATGACTACAACACTGAACAACAACAGGTAAAAGACCCTATAGGCAACTTGAAGGATTTCTATAGTGGTACATTAAAATATGAACCTAAGTTGGCATGAACTGATCCCTCAATAAAATATTAATTAATTACAATGAATGCAGATCTTTGCCTTGTAAAGAATACAAAGAAATATAAAGAATAATTGATTCTTTCTACTTTAATTAGAAAGATAAAACACTATCTAACTGCAAGATCTTACCACATGGCAGTATATCATTTGTCAAATGAGTGGTAGGAGATTAAATTCTATACGAATTCAGAAGAGAGAGTTGGCCTATTATGGGAAGGCTTCGTTTAGAAGACTAAATGTGATCTGGTCCTTGAAGCATCTGTTAGGAGCTGTGGTAAAACACAGGCCTTAAGGGCCTGTTCTCACTCAAGATTTTCAGTTGGTATCAGTAAATAACAGTCAGGAAGCATTAGTGGAGCAAAGAATCTTATTTGATCAGGCTGTACAGATACCAAGAGGGGAGGCATTTGCCCTGAATCTCTGGGGAAAGAGCTTTTAATACACAGCTTTCAGGCTACATCACATACCAAGCAATCTCAAGTTACAATAGGTCTTGTAACAGAGCAGTTTCTGAGGAAGGGAAGGAGTGGTGTATTTTGGAAAAATTAGGTAGCAATTACAAGAGGTTCTTGTAATGAAATGAGGCTTAGGGGTTTGAGCAAGAAATCAAGGACAAGAGGAATCCTTGACCCAGTTACTGGAGCTAATCAGCTTTGGGGTAAAGTCAAAGGATGCTATCAGGGTCCCACTTGTCTAGCTGAATGCATTTTTCCTGGTTTTCTTCCACAATGCGTGCTTGACTCTCAGCCATCCTTGGAAAATCACAATTAGCAGCTAACACCAGGTTACAGTCTAGCTGTTTGGAACAAGGGTGTGGGGAGGAGTGACCCAGTGATCCCTCATTCAGCTACAGCCAGGAAATTGGTACACAGGTAGTCAGTGTTCTTCATTTTGTATAATTTTTGTTTTTATATCACTTTCATTTCCAAATATATCCCTACAAGTAAATCACCAGATTAGCATGAGAAGGTGGCATTTTATAGTAAATAAAAGGGCTCTTTGATTCTCCATTGGATTTAAAAATAGTTTAAGGGAATGATATGCTCTGATGATCAGCTCTATCAGAGACTAGAATGCAAGAGACATAGTATTATCTCTGTCCTTCATAGGGGCAACCTAGATTCTAGTGGAATTTGACTAGACCCAGAAGTTGGTGGTCTTCTGGAGTCACTTGGGTGAGATCTTTCTCCTTCCTTTTGAGGACAATAGGAATTTGGCCCTGTTCTTCTTTATGGCTCTACCTAGAGGGAAAAGGAGATCAAAGTGCCTTCTTTATCCTTCTAGTGAAATAATAGAATGACCAGACCCATTGGGTGTAACACAGATATGGATGGATGATATGTTGCTATATTTTTCAGTGATAATTGTGGTCTTTATATTTTAGGGTAATTGTTATCTGTTTTCATTTAGTGCTGGACTTAGAGTCAGGAAGATCTGAGACCAGATCCTTACTCAGACACTTAATAGTGGTTTGATGCTTAGTAATTGATTTAACCCCTTTTAGCTGATATTTCCTCTTCTGTAAAATAGGGATGATAACACCAATTATCTTACATATTTGATTTGAGGTTCAAATGAAATACTATTTGTAAACAGATCCACAAATCTTCAAGCATTATATAAATGTTGGCCATTATAACAAGTATTATTATTATGCTTAGCTGGTATTTTTATCTGACACTTGATGTTCTTCAAAATTCCCATTAAATATATTTTTATTCTTTAAAGAAAACAAAATGTTTGTTTAGTGGAATTAAACTTATTGGCTAGAAGATCCTAAGAATATATGCCTTCAATAGATTTAAGGTACCAGGCATTTATTAATACACAAGTGGGATTTTGATAGGGAATATGGGAGAGATAAGGTCATTTTATGTAACAGAAATTATATGAAGAAAGACATAAGGAGAGGAGAGCATAAAGCATTTTTAGAGGAAAGTAGGAAAGCCATTTTGGCTGATGCATCAGGTTCTCTGATGAATGAAGTTAGAGAGTTGTGGGAAAGTAAGAATGAAAGATTGGTAGATTCTGTGTGGACTGTGTACAGTGCTAATGGATGAAGGGGAAGACAGGATATCATGTCCTCCCTCCAAGAGCTTTCAATGTAATTAGAGAGCAAAGAATCACACAAATAAAACTGAATGAAAAATGAATGTACCAATATGTATTTCAGTGCCAAATTTCATGACATGGATTCTAAGTATTTTAGATGTTCACCAAAGGAGAAGAAACTATTGTGTCTGGATTGGTCAGAAGAAGTTCACTGAAGGAGACAGGACAAGAACCAACCTTGAAGGATGGGTAAAATTTGAATAAGCAGAAGTGAGAAGGGTCTTCTTTGTTTGGAAAGTGACAATTATAGCACAAACAGGGGCCAAGAGAAGAGAATAGGTACTGGGGAAGAGAGATTGAGCAAAATAAGAAAAACTGTATAAGTCCAATGCATGTTTAGAAGAAAGAACTGACTTCAGAGGCTTAATTTTCATAAATATAAAAGAATAGCATGGCACTATATAATCACTAACAATTATCTAAGAAGTATTTAGTAATAAAACTCCATTGTAATTTTTCATACAAGGCAACTTAGATTTTAAAGTTCTTACTTCCTGCTAAAGAAATCTATTAATTATCACAATTTCTGCAAAAAGTGTTAGAAACTCACTAAATTGGAATCCTGATGAAGGTCATTATTTCATCTCGTGTTTAATTCATTAATGCTATAATTCTAATGTTTACAGAATGATGGAGTTTTCCTAATAATCTTCTATATCTCTGTTGCCTAATTTGAAAGAGAAGACTGAAATTTAACAAGATGAGTGGAGAACTGTCATTTTAGCCAGAATTTTATAAATATAAGCAGTGAAAAGAATTTTAGAATATCTTTGATTTCCATCTGTATATCTTTCTGACCTTGGAAAAGTCAATTGGCTTCCCTAGCCCTTTGTTCTCCTCCTGGATCATTCCATAGAGAAAGCTATTTTTTGTTGTTGTTATTGTTATTTTGTTTTTTTTTTCCCAGTAGCAATAAATGGCTGTGAGAGTTGGGCTATAAGGAAAGCTGAGTGCTACAGAATTAATGCCTTTGAATTGTGATGCTAGTGAAGACTTGTGAGAGTCCCTTAGACTAAAGGAGATTAAATCAGTCAATACTTAAAGAAATTAATTCAGACTACTCACTTGAAAGTCAAATATTGAAGCTGAAGCTTTAATACTTTGGCCACATAATGAGAAGACAGAACTTACAGGAAAAGACCCTGATATTGGGAAATATTGAAGGCAAAAAGAAAATAAGATGGCAAAGGATGAGATGAATAGCTAGTGTCATGGAAGCAAGGAACATGACCTTGGAAGACATTGAGAGATGGGGTAAGAAGGCCTGGTGTGCCTTCTTCTGGTGGTCCATGGGGTCACAAAGAGTCGGGCACAAGTCAACTATTGAATGGCAAAAACAGCAGCAGCTCCACCAACAGCAGTTCTTTATTTGTTCATCTGTGAAATGTAGGTTTCAGACTATATAATCTCTAAATTCCCTTTCAGTTCTAACATTCTATAATTCTCATCTCAAGTTTGTAAGAACTGCCAGACATTACAGACAAAGTTGAGATGTCATCTTTCAAGATTTAGAAGGATATGAATGAAGTCATTTAAAATAAATTGCCTTGATATGATTCTTGTACCATTCTGAGGTCATAGATGGGCTCTATAAATAGGCAGAGGAGATTACTACTTGTTTATACTGAGCAACTGCTTTCAGCACACAAAGGGTCAGCCTGAGCTCCAGCTTGGGTAACATTTTATGTGGCTACTGGAAGGCAGCTGAAAGCCAGGGAGTGGTGAAGTGAATGGTGAATGCCTCAGATTTCAGAGAATCAACTTTCAGGAATTGAAGATCTCTTGTTGTAATTTGCCTAACTGAGGGAAGGCATTTAGTTTGGACTCTAGTTCTCAACAGGCAAAGGATAGAAATGGTATAATACAGAAGGAGGAGGCAAATCCAAGAGGGAAGAGATTCAGAAGGAAGGGTCAGAGTCAAGAAAGAATTATGAGTCACAGATCCAGAAATGCTGATATCAGAGTTAGGACTAACCTCGGAGAAATGGTGAATCAGTCAGGTATAGTCAGAACTGGGATCAGTCAGAGTCCAAAACCAAGGTCAGGATCACTAGAATACCAATCAGATCACAGAAAATAAAGTGGAGTAAGCAGTCATGACAAATACTGTGACAAGGGCTGAGCTGAATCTGAAACCTTTGGTCATGGTATTAGAAAGTTACATGGGACATAACACAATCTAAACAATGTGATTGAAAGGGTTTCATAAGACCCTGACCCTTTCCCTGGATCTACTTTATGCCTAGATAAAATTCCCACCAATAGAGTCTTCTTCATTTTTCTATACACATACAAATATATACAGACAGTTATCACTGTGTGTATGTGTGTGTGTGTGTGTGTATGTGTGTGTATGTTTATCTTTTGCTCAGCAACCCTGAGGGTTTTCCCCTCCTAGTTAGAGTTTTTTTTTAATTAAAGGGGCTATCCCTTGACTTCTTAAAGAGACCTATTCACTGAATGGGTGTTGCCTCACTCACAGTGAGAACCTGAAAAGACCTCTTAGCTCAAAAAGGTCAAGCTCTCCGACTGCAACCTGGGCCATCTCCAGTCATCCTGGTGGATATCTGGCCACTGGATCCAAATGACTCCGGAGGAAAAAGTAAAGCTGATAACTTTGCACAGCCCTCCCTCACTCAAATCAATGTCAATTTCAAGTCATGTCATCATCTCCCTGACATCATGATCCTCTTCAAGAATGACGGACAAACCACATACAACAACATATACAACAATGTGTCTCCGTATATGTATAAATATGTGTATATGTATATGGAGTATATATGTATGTACATTTGTATATATAATTATATCTATAGAGAGATCTCAATCTTTATATTTATCTGTATATGTAGATAGATAGATAGATAGATAGATAGATAGATAGATAGATAGATAGATGGATGGATAGATGCCTCACATAGGTGTATTTGTAATTCACTGCACAGAGGTATAGTGGTCAGTTATAAGAAAGCTGGATTAGGAGTCAGAGCCTCTGGATTTGAACCCTGGCTTTCTAACTAAGTAGATCCTCTTCACTTTTCCCAACCTAACTCAAGACCCAATTCCTCCATGAAGATTTTTCTGATAACAAACTACTGTTACTTATATATTCCATTACATCTCCTGTCTCATGCCTAGAGTATACTCCCTTTTCACTTCTATCTCTTAAAATCTTTTTTTTCCAATTTCTACATTTTATTGAATTTATTTTCTTCTCATTAGGCTTTCCCCCCCCACCCCAATACCAGGATGCATTATAACTTTTTCTTAAAATTTTACCATTTTTATTTAATATTTTAGTTTTCAACACTGATTTCCACAATATTTGAGTTATGAATTTTCTCCCTATTTCTACCCTCCCCCCCATTCCAAGATGGCATATATTCTGATTTCCTCATTCCCCAATCAACCCTCCCTTCTGTCACCCCCCCATCCCCTTCCCCCTTACTTTCTGGTAGGGAAGAATAGATTTCTATGCCCCATTCCCTATCTATCTAGTTTCCTAGCTGCATGAAAAAAAAAACTTTTTGGGGCATCCACTTTTAAAAATTTGAATTCCAAATTCTCTCTCCTTTTCCCTTCCCACCCACCCACCCTCCCTGAGAAGGCAAACAATTCAGCATAGGTCACACATGTATCATTATGTAAAACACTTCCACAATACTCTTGATATGAAAGTCTAACTATATTTCCTTCCATCTTATCCTGTCCACCTTTATTGAATTTTCTCCCTTGACCCTGTCCCTTTTCAAAAGTGTTTGCTTTTGATTACCTCCTCCCCCTATCTGCCCTCCCTTCTATTACCCCCCATCTTTTTTATCCCCTTCCCCTTTCTTTCCTGTGGAGTAAGAGACCCAATTGATTGTGTATGTTATTCCATGCTTAAGTCAAATCTGATGAGCAGAAGATTCACTCATTCCGTCTCACCTGCCCCGTTTTCCCTTACAACAGGACTGCTTTTTCTTGCCACTTTTATGTGAGATAATTTACCCCATTCTATTTCTCTCTTTCTCCCTCACTCAATATATTCCTCTCTCACCCCTTAATTTTATTTCATTTTTTAGATATAATCCCTGCATATTCAACTCACCATGTGCCCTCTGTCTACATACATGTATATTCCCTTCAACTACCCCAGTACCAAGAAAGATCTCATAAATTACACACATCATCTTTCCATGTAGGAATGTAAACAAACCAGTTCAACTTTAGTAAGTCCCTTATGATTTCTCTTTCTTGTTTACCTTTTCATGCTTCTCTTGATTCTTGTGTTTGAAAGTCAAATTTTCTATTCAGCTCTGGTCTTTTCACTGAGAAAGCTTGAAAATCCTCTATTTTATTGAAAATTCATATTTTGCCTTGGAGCATTATACTCAGTTTTGCTGGGTAGGTGATTCTTGGTTTTAATCCTAGCTGCATTCACCTCTGGAATATCATATTCCAAGCCCTTCAATCCCTTAATATAGAAGCTGCTAGATCTTGTATTAACCTGATTGTGTTTCCACAATATTCAAATTGTTTCTTTCTGGCTGCTTGCAATATTTTCTCCTTGACCTGGAAACTCTGGAATTTGGCAACAATAATCCTGGGACTTTTCTTTTGGGGATCTTTTTTAAGAGGTGATCAGTGGATTCTTTCAATTTCTATTTTACCCTCTGGCTCTAGAATATCAGGGAAGTTTTCCTTGACAATTTCTTGAAAGGTGATGTCTAGGTTCTTTTTGTGATAGTGGCTTTCAGGTAGTCCAATAATTTTTAAATTATTTCTCCTAGACCTACTCTCCGGGTCAGTGGTTTTTCCAATGAGATATTTCACATTATATTCCATTTTTTCATTTCTTTGGTTCTGTTTTAAGATATCTTGATTTCTCATGAAGTCACTAGCTTCCACTTGCTCTAATTTAACTTTTAAGGTGGTATTTTCTTCAGTGGTCTTTTGGACCTCCTTTTCCAATGGGCTAATTCTGCCTTTCAAGGCATTCTTCCCCTCATTGGCTTTTTGGAGCTCTTTTGATATTTGAGTTAGTCTATTCTTTAAGGTGTTTTCTTCAGTACTTTTTGTTCTCCTTTAGCAAGTCATTGACTTGTTTTTCATGTTTTCTCACACCATTCTCATTTCTCTTCCTATTTTTTCCTCTACTTCTCTTGCTTGTTTTTCCAAATCCTTTTTGAGCTCTTCCATGGCCTGTGACAAATTCATATTTTTCTTGTAGCCTTTTGATGTAGGCTCTTTGACTTTGTTGACTTCTTCTGGCTGTATGTTTTGACCTTCTTTGTCACCAGAAAAGGAATCTAAAATTTGTGTTTGAATCTAAATTTGAATCTGAGTTCATTTTTGCTGCCTGTTCATGTTCCCAGCCAAGTATTTGACCCTTGAGCTTTTTGTCAGGCTATGATTGTTTGTAGAGTAGAGTACTTTGTCCCAAGCTTTAGGGTCCAAGCCCTGCTGTTTTTCAGAGATACTTCTACTCCACCATCACCACAGGCTCTGTCACAGGAGCCCTCTTCCTCCCCCAAGAACTGCCAAGCAGGACTGCAATCCAGATCCAAGCAGGGAACAGCAAGATAATTTGCCTCTGCACCCACAAAGCGCTCCTTGCACCCACTCTTATCCACTGCTAGATTCCTCCTACCATGTGAGCCAGGGACTTGGGAAGCAGCTGACACTGGATCTCTGAAAGCAGCCTCAGGAGCTTCCTGCTGTTGCCACCACCACCATTGCACTACCTCCACTACCCCCAGGCATGGGGCCAGACTGCTTTAAACTCAATCCCATAGTTTCTCCCTAACCTGCTCTTTGGCGTTTGTTGGTTGAAAAGTCTGGTAACTGCCACAGCTTGATGATTCATGGCCCTAAGACCTGTTCTGGCCACCTGACTCCAAGTCTGGTCAGTCCTGGCACTGGGCATGCTCAGCTGTGCTTCAATCCCAGAACCATGCAATAGACCCTTCCCAGCAACCATCCAGACTCCCCTGGGCTGGAGATCTGTTTCCCTCTGCTATTTTGTGGGTTCTGCAGTTCTAGTCTTTGTTCAGAGACATTTTTACAGGTGTTTGGAGGGATTTGTTGGAGAGCTTAAGCAAGTCCTTGCTTTCCAGATGCCATCTTGGCTCCACCCTCCATCTCTTAAAGTCTGTCTTTTTCTTCATAGTTCAAATTGAATGGAGAGGAGAGGTAAAATATTCCACATTTCTGAGAAATGATGTGAATGCAGGCTTAGAGGTGGAATTAATAAAATTAATAAGACATTTTCATGGGGAGTGACTAGGCCAGTGTGACTAGAGCAGAAAGGTTTTACGCAGGATAGTGGTGAATGTGAATAGAAAGGAAAAACACATGTTGCATATATCCTTCCATTGCTTAGAAGGCATTCACTGTGTTATCTTTAACCTTTTGGTGATCTGATGATATAAGAAGGTGAATGGCTGTGGCTAAGGGTTAGTGATTCAGGAGGTAAAATTGACATTCTGCTCTCTAATCATACATATTCTTTGAACTTTCATGCATTGGCCCGATGGAGTCTAATATTACTTGTTACCTTCTCAATTAAAAACAAAAGAACAAATGCAAATTTGAAGTCTATGAGCACGAGGGAAAAGAGAAATTGTTTTCCCAATGTTCACACCAATCTAAGTTTCCCTTAAGTTTAACTTTTGGTCTTACTTATTCTTAGCAAAGTGTGACTTACTTTGCTGAAGGAAATATGTTAAACATCCAGCTGCCCTTAAGCAGTCTTATTGTCATGGGCTGCATAAATTAATTCAATTTTATGGAATAAATTAGAAAACACAATCTTAAAAATCCATTTCTGGGTAAGTTAGGCACGCATGATCCTGAGGTTTGGTAGGGGCCAAATAAAGATATTTACTGGGACCAAAAACACATTGGACCAGGAATTATAAGACTTGGATTCTAGTGCTTATTATACCACCATCTGGTTGCATGACCTGGGACAGTCTCACTGCCTCTCTCTAAGCCACAGATTCCTTATGTGTAAAATGAAGACACTGAATTAAATTATCTCTAAGTCCTGTTTTTCCAACATTGTCTTATTTTTGTCTGGCAATGGTTTTGAAATGACTGTTTATTAATGACATGCCAAACCTGAAGAGGCAGACATGTCTTTGTTGAGATGACCATTCTCAAAGACTGATAATAAATCAGTAAGCATTATTAAGCACTTAATTTTCTGCTAGTAACAGTGCTAAGAGTTGGAAATGTCAAGAAAGGCAAATGTAATTCTGCCCTTAAGAAGCTTACATTCTAATGATGGAGATAATGTGTCAACAACTATGTGCATACGTGATATGTACAGAGGAGTTGTCTCAGAGGGAAGGCACTAGCAGAGGAGGGTGGGACTAAAATAAGCTCCCTGAAGAGGGTGAGATTTGAGCTGAGCTTTGAAGGAAGCTAGAGAAACCAAAAGACAGAGGTGAAGAAGAAGAATATTTCAGACAAGAGGAACAGACCATGCAAGGCATGCAGTTGGAGCAGAATATCATATGTAGGGAACATCAAAGAAACTAATGTTGCTGTTGTTCTTACATGACCTTCCAACTCCTGTATTCATGCTTTTATAAAATGCTCAGCATTCTCTAATGCTGAGAATGCATTCCCGCCTCCCTTCTGCCTCTTGGAATGCCTATTTTTCTTCAGGGTTGAGCAAAAATGATACCTTCTATATATACCTGCCCAGACACTCTCCATTTTATTTGGGTGTGCATCTGTTTCTATCTCTATTGATATATGACACATAATGAAAAAATTTACATATGGCATACATCATACATATGATAAAATGACATATGATAAGTAGATTTGGTGTTCATGGTGAAGCATGGGGCTGTGTCTCATAAACCACCCCTCAGGGAATTATGTTCTACTTCAGAATAGTGGGAAAGAGAAACCTTAGGCCCAGCTGGATTTTGAAAGTTTTTTTTTAATTCACATTGAGAGGCTGCCTGCACTATGTACAGATATTGCTAGCCCTCTACCTGTTTGGTTAGCCAAACATTCCAGCAGTATGGTACATTCGTCTATAGATCATTCAGTCCTAGAGTATACATACACAAAGAGGTGAAAATCATAATCACTTGCTTCATGTTACTACTGATTAGGTTGCAAACAGGTATTTGTTATACTTCTGTGTCCTTCACCATGCCTAGCACACAGCAAAGGACAGAATAGGCACTCTATAAATAATTGTTGACCACCTGATATTTTTGTCAAGGGTCCCTTCAAGGGAAAAGCAAACCCAATTCCTTTTAAATATGTCTATTGATGTTCAATCAATCCTACAGCATTTTTGAAAATTCCAATCCAAAATGATTGACGTTTACCTTGATAGTGTGTGTGTGTTTGTGTGTGTGTGTGTGTGTGTGTGTGTGAGAGAGAGAGAGAGAGAGAGAGAGAGAGAGAAAGAGAGAGAGAAGGGAGAAAGAGGAGGGAGAGGAGGAGGAGGAAGAAGAGGATGGAGAGGAGGAGGAGAAGGAAAAAGTAAACTAGGAAGGAAGGAAGGAAGGAAGGAAGGAAGGAAGGAAGAAAGGAAGGAAGGAAGGAAAGAAGGAAAGAAGGAAGGAAGGAAAGGAGGGGGAGGGAGGAAAGAAGAAAAATGAGATACAATAGATTTAAGAAAGGGTACTAGATTATCTATCACTCAGCACAGACTTGTAAATTCCCCAAAGTGAATATTCACATAGCCTCTTCTTGCATTGCCCTCAGCACGTGGTTAGTATGCAGTGCCAGTTTGTGGAATTCACTTGAATGTCGAAAGTAGGAACTTGGTCTGGATAAAATTTATCTGACCAGAAGAGCTATCTGAGTGCTTTAGAAATTAATTAGTTTGATTATAAATTGGGGGAAAGGTCATTTAATTTTTCCAATTTGCCCTCAGTGGAGAAGAGGCTTATTTGAGGGTGGTGATTATGACACTCCATACTACTTTAAGTATTATGAATTTTTCAACCTTTGAATATTTTGTATTCTGTATCCATTAACAAAAAGCAGTCAAGTGGGCAAGAAAAAAATACCAGTAAATAAAGAAAATACAATTAAATTGGATGTTATTTTCACAGAATGAAATTTAAATTGGGAAACTAAAAGTCCAAGCCCTTTATAGAAACAAAGAGCCCACCACATTTGCATAATGCATTATTAAAAATTAAGACAATATAATTTTTTTAAAAGAGGACAGACTATTACTTTCAAGATTCAAACTAGAATAAAAAGAGTCTTTTCAAAACACTTTACTCCCCAAATAAAAGCTTTGCCAGGGGACCATCAAGATGTCATGGCAGCCATCCTATGCTCACAAAGGACTTTTGTTTCCAAGGAAGAGAGAAACATAAAGGTTCAAAGGGATCCCTATGATACTTCTACCTCAAAGACTTTCACTAGGACTGGGGGTGGGGGTGGGGGCATGTAACAGAGACAATACATCCTAGAAGAAAAATAAAATAGTTTTATTAGGATATCATAGATCAGATTTGCAAAGTGCTTCACAGTTCAGAAAGTAGTTTCCTTACAACACTGTGGGGTAGGTTGTGCAAACATAATTACAATCATTTCACAAGTGGAGGAACCTGAGGCTCAGAGTAGTTAAAGGACTTGCCCCAAATCATTAGTACAGACAACCTAGTAATTGGCTTTCTCACCTTTGTACCCACTTTCTCCCTCATCAACCTATACTCCTGTTTCAACAATCCAGCTACCAGCTTCTGTGGGGGTGTAAGATCCACCCACAGCCAGCACCCAGAAAGCTGCCAGCATGCAGGGAAAGCACAGGTTCTTTTGATCTGCTTTAATAAGGAAAGCAAGGTCAAAGGGGTTGACAAGTTTACTTTAATCGAGCATACAGACAGCATTCACTTAGTTCAGGGGGAAAAGCCAGCACCCTAAACTTCAGAACAAAATACAAATAAATTACAAATATCAACAGACACACCCAATACAATTCATAGTTACCAATATCTAGGTTCAGCCCAGGAGCTCAGAACAAGGGCTGGACCAGAGTCATGCGACACCACTGCTGTGGCAAAGAGCTCCAAAGAACAGACAGCCAACCCCTGGTTTTTATATCTTTTTCAGAGTCAGGGGTGAGTCACACATGCGACTCACCCACGTGACCTAGAATTGTCACAAAGAGGCAGACTTAAACCCACATGGTCTAAAAGCCTCTGCTCTCCCAGACATGTAAACTAGGCCCTCCCTGGAGTTAGCCCCACCTTGGGCCCCACCTTAGTTGCCAATCCACACCCACATAGGTTTTACACCTAATAGGGGTTTGGGCCTGTGGCTTAGCACTTAGTAAGGCTCAAATGAAATACAGTAAATTACTCAAATGGAACAAAAGCCAAATTATTCAAGGGCACTTGTTGAACTAATTGTTAAGGAGCCCATTTTGGCTACCAACACAACTCCCACAATGCCAGTTACCACCTTTATGAAGATTAACCTAATATGTAAGTCTGATTCCTCTTTTGAGCTTGTGACACAATACAGTACTTTGTATTTGTAAACAGAGGACCTGAGCTTAAGTTACACCTCTTCCATTTGCTGCCTGTGTGACCATGAACAAGTTTTTTAACCTCTCTGATCTTCAATTTCTTTGTAAAAATGAGGGAATTAGACTAGATGATTTTGAAGGTCCCTTCTAGTACTATATCTGTGATTTTATGCTTCCTATCCACAAATGAATATAGGACATCTCTACCTGAACATCATTTTGATATTTCAAACTCAATATGTCCAACACTTAGTTTATTATATTTCTCCTTAAATTTGTTCATTCTTCTGTCTTTATTTGTGTCAGTGGTAGCGCCATTCACCCAATCACCCACATTTTAAACCTTTAGTTTACCATTGATTTTTCCTCTCCATCACTTCTCATATCTCTTGTCTTCTGCAACATCTCTCACATCCATCTTTTCCTCTCTCTTTTCACTGCCACCACCCTTCTCCAAATCAACTTTACAATAATAATGCTATAATACTCTCCTAATAAATCTTGCTACCTTCACTTCTCCCCTAGTACCTCTTTCATACTCTTGCCAGATTTTCACTTTAATATGAATAAATCTAGCTGCCATCCCTTTACTCAAAAATCTATAGTGACTCTCTTATAGCATGATGAGTAAAATACAAGTTTCAGTACATGCCATTCGAGGACTGCCATAACTTGATACTCCATTAGGTTTCCCAGCCTCATCTCATATTAGTCCAAAAAATGTCTGCTTTTCTATAGCTTCTTAAATATACTTAACACTTATGTACTCTGGATATCCCCTTGCCTTGGCACCCTGCCCTTTCACTTTTCTGGAACCTTCCACATCTGTAATCCTAAGTTTGCTATCTAATCATAGGCATGAAAGCTATTGAAAATGGAATTTACCTATTAGAGACTTGACTTTTCCTGCAAAAGCCTCAGTGCACCATCTACATCACTGAGGTACTCTGTTTGTGAAGGGTAGAACCCAAGAAGTCCTTTACCAAACTAGGAGGCTAATGAAAAACTGGAAAAAACCTGGGTGCCAGGGCTGGAGGATGTTTTCTTGAAGAACAATTAACTCCACTCGTTCTTTGCCTGTGTCCTGGAAATTATCTTACCCTGGGTCTGGCAATTCCTGTTCAATGGCTGAGTCTCAGATAGAGCTTATGCCTTGTGGAGGCTGTGATTCAGTTGTATCCATCTCTCCAATACCTGTGATATTGATTTCTTCTCTGGCCCCCATCCCTCTTCTCTTGCCAGTCCCTGTCATACACCTGAATGTCTCAAGTTATGCCTTATACTTTCTTATGGCCAATCTGCACCTTCTATGGAAAACATATATCTCCTTTCTCCAACCCCCACGATAAAAAGAGGCTACAACTCAGAAAGATTCCTACACACATAAAACACTATAGTTAAATAAGATTTGGTCTCTCAAACGTATCCTCTACTTGTGTCTTCATGGGTTTATTCACTCTTCGTATATACATATACATATATATGTTTATGTATATATGCATATATCTATGTATATGCATATACACATGTATGTGTATGTGTGTTCATATATATGTTAATATATGTGTATATATATGTATATGAACATTACTCTTTCTCCCATATTTGCCAGCTAAACTCCTATCTCTTCTAATATCTTTTCCAAAAAGGCATTCCTTTCCTCTGGTCAGCAAAGAGCTTCTTTGTTTAGCTGCACATATTTTCTTTTGCAGTTACACACAACATTTTCTTTCTTTCCAGATGCACACTAATCATATAGTACTGGACATTTATAGTTATTCGTGTGTGTATCTTGGTATCTAGTAGATTGGAAGTTCTGAGACAATTGGGACTTTGGTATCTCCCCTATGATCTAGTATAGAACTCTACATATGGTATATAGTACATATGCTTAATAAATATTTGTTGAATGAATGACTAAACCCAGATATTCTTATTCTAAGAATAAACTTCTTTCCTTTATAGTACATTGATACCCATAAATCAGAAAGAAAGGAATAAGAGAAGATAATCTTGTCTCAGTTGTTTATTTTGTATAACTTTGCGAAATTATAATTATGTCAGCTTTCCTAACTCTATATTGATAGTATTGTAATTTCTGTTCATCCTTATTTGAATTAAAAAGCTTCATCAAGAGTTTGAGGGAATGATTTCCTCTACGAAAGCTAAACATTCAATTAGTTCACCTGCTACTAGGGGTGTGTGACCAGGCATGATAAGAGTGTATAGAGGGAGGGAAGGCAGATCTGATTAGACTGGTGATTTGCATTCCTAACTATTCTCTTGCCATAAATTTCTAGTTACATAGGGAAAGTTGATAGCTTACTTCCTAAAAAAATATTGTGAAAAGTGTTATGGATTCACTGAACTGTTAGAATAAGAGATAAGAAAGTAGAGCATCTCTAGGTTTCCAGACCACTTTAGGAATTGGATATTTTAGATAGCACTTAAAGTTCTAATCCCAAAAGCAAATACATGATCTCAATTGTCTCAAACAAATACTTGAATTTGCAGAAAAACAAACTTTTATTACTAGAAATTGAAGAGAATAAGGCTAAGATTTTAGGATCAATGATCTGAGGCTTGAAGGTCCAAAACCTGATTTTCTGTAGTTTATGTAGACCAAGGGTGATGGAATCAGATAGGACTATAGATTCTGAGTTAAAAAAGAATCCTGGTAGTCATCTAGTGAAGCCTACTAATTTCACAGATAATGAGAGGCTTGGACGGGTTAGGTGACTTAGGCAAACTCATACAGATTAAGTCACCTCTGTGGTTACTCTGCCCACTCACACTCACATTTGTGGGTTTGGTCCTTCAGAAGGTGGTAGCTACTTTAAATTCTAGAGTTAAACCTGCTAATGGTTGCTTCTGATGTTAGAGCTCCTGAGCCCCCATTGAAGTATTTAATATTAAACATGTCAGTAAAAAAGGGATTCATTAAGATGATATAATAAAAAGAACTGTTACAAAACAGTCCCTTTAAAAAAAACTTGTGGTCCACCCTCCCATAAATATACACAGTGTCCATGAGAAGAGTGTACACAAACTTATGATAAAATGGTAGTGAGATACACATGGGGAACATATATAGAAAGGGGCAAAATCACAACTCCTTACATTTCTGGGTATAATTTCTCCTTTCAGCATTCTCACATAGTCCACTTTGGAAACAATTTCTTCAAAAGAGGGGTCATGCTCCCTAAACTTGTTTCTTTCCTTGGATGACTATATTCTTCACCCATTTGTCCTTTGTTTGTCTTTTATTCACATTGCTGGTGCTTCCCTAGCCACTGCCATTCCAGCCATACCACAGGTGCTGCCTTTCATGTTTCTTAGGCCACCCAGTGTCTTTGGACCTTTCAGAACCCACGAGGTTGCCTAGGCACTTTGAAATAATAATAATAGCTAACGTTTATATAGCACTTACTCTGTGTCAGGCACAGTGCTAAGCATTTTATAATTATTATCTCACTTAATCCTCATAACAACCCTAGGAGGTGGGTGCTATTATTATCCTCATTTTACAAATGAGGAAACTGAGGAAGCAGAAGTAAAGTGATTTGCCCAGGATCACACAGCTATTAAATATCTGAGGCCAGATTTGAATTCATGTTTTATTGACTCTAGTCCCAGTTCTCTAGCTACTGTGCCATCTGGACACCCAAAATCAGGATCCTCATTAGATTAAGATCATGAAAGAACGAATACAAAGAGACAGAAGTCACTATGTGTTCAAAGGGCAACTTGGCCAGGTGGGGGAATGGAGATGGATGGTCCCATTCCCTCTGTCCAGATTGTACTCCCTGCTCACTTTCCTTTCCCTTTACCCTATCTCTTTGAAAAAAAGTTCTTAAATTTTGCAGTAAAAAGGACCCTTTAATGTATTGGTGCTATGCTCCTTGTCTGATTCCTTGCATGTAAAATTTCCATGGTTCCAGCTAGCCTCATTTCCCAACTTGGCTCTTGGGAGACAATTCAATCCATACTGATTCACTAATTACCAGGAAGGAAAGAGAGGGAAGCAGAAGGGTATTCACTTATTTTATATCTACAGCAGATTTCTAACTCTGCTGCCAATTAGGCAGTTCTTATCATCTCTTATTAGAAGCACCTGAGTCATCATCTCCATTGGCTCAGAAGTCAATTGTGGGGACTCCTCTTCATCAAAAACAGTACAAATACACTACTACAATGATCAATCATACATGAATAGAAGTGTGATTCCACACAAGTTTCAGATGACGACCTTTATCCGGGCAGGGAGTATATAAGAACGCTACAAGAAATTTCTCCCATAGGCCAGTCAACCAATGTTATTCAGATAAAGTGGCAGAGCCAAGATTTTAACTCAAGGCATTTGGCCTTAAATCTAGCATTCTTTTAAATACACAATACTGCATTCCACATTTCTTGAAGATCATGAATCAGATGATGATAGATTTAGAATTGGAATTGATCTTAGAAGCCTTCTGATCCTTCTACCTCATTTTATACATAAAAAGTTGAAGCTAAGGGAGATTAAATGATTTACCTGAGATTGTAGAGCTTTTAAATATCACAGGCAGGATTCTGATCCTCTGAATGCAGAGTCACTACTCTTTCTTTGAATAATTTGAAATACAAAGGGTGCTCCAGTGTTCCACTTCTCAAACACATCCAAAAAGGCTAATTAATCAAGAGAAATATATGTGTATGCTATATATGCAGATATTATATATTAGAAGTGCACATATATACATATGCGCATGTATGTATAACTTCTCTTTCTCTTTATTTGTATATGTGTACAAATTTTAGTGGATTTTAATGAGTTAGAGGAGCATCATTTTATGTGTGTATATGCATACACAAAAATATATGTGTATGTGTGTATATATAATACAGATGCATATTATAAACATAAATGTATTTACACACACACATGCACACATATGTAGTTATGTATTTCCAATCGGTTGAACTAAAACAGCCACTAAAATTGTCTCCTAGCCAAGAATGCTGAAGTGAAGTCACCATTCCATTTGGAGGTCAGGGACTTGTAAATAACTGTTGCAAAATGTGCAGTGAAGAAAAGAGATGGTAAAGAATATGAGCCCAGGCAAATGATAAAAGACTCCCTGAGGGCATCATTCTTCTCTGTATCGTGTATCTGTCTTAGCACGTAATTTACATGTGTACCTGTATCCCGTGTATAATAAAACTTTATTTTGTATGGCATCTCTGATACAGTACTCCTAAATGTTTAATAGAATTAAATAATGCAGTTACTAAGGGAAGTAATAGGAGACAGAGAGAAAAATTAAAAGGCACTGACACAAAGGAAGAGTTATGTTTTTGGCATAGTTTAAGAATGATAGCCTACCTGTTGTATCAGCTCCCCGCTGAGTCAGTTTTATAAAAGAAGGTGGGGTGGAAAGAGGCAATGTGATGCAGTATGTGTGTGTGTGGTGGGACTGGGGGTGGGGGGGCAATGCCATAATAAAATGTAGTATATGTAAATTCTAGTCCTGGCTCTGCATAGTTCCTGACACCAAATATGTGCTTAAAAACTATTTGTTGAATTGAGTTGATTATGACTCTGAGCAAAGCCTATCACTTCTTAGTTCCTCAACATCTTCTTCTGTAGAATTAGGAGTATCTGGTATATGTACTTATTGCATAGAAAAAATTAATTAAAATATGGGAAAGTGTGTTGAAAAGCCTAGCATTCTATAAAAATGCAAGTGATTATTCCCTAGAAAAGATAAAAAGTAGTGTATGGATGAAGCTAGATCTGACTAGTTGGCTATGAGTAGAATTATAAAAAAAAACCTTTAAATTGAAAATTTGTATGCATATCCTAACAAACTTTTTTTAAGGTTTTAAGTTCTACTTCTCTCTGTTTTGTGAGAAAATACTGTTATTAATCATTTATTATACTTTAGATTTAAAAAACTTATTCAAAGTAAATACTAATTGGTTGGTGGCATGAAAAGAGCACTAAAAATAATAGATGGGGATTGGAGAATGTACAAAACCATGGAGGTGGGAAATGAAATACCACAGATAGAAAGCAAAAAGTAGACCAATGTGACCTGGGAGCAAAGTGCATGAAAATTGGTTTTGTTTATCTACAAAGCTAGTTGCCATAGAGAGAAACTCCAATGTATAAGTCAAAGCTGTTTGTGTCACCGTAATATTGTAGGAGATTAAATCCAAGAAGGGAAGTAGTAAAAACTCAGGTCCTCAAATCCTAGACAAAAAAGCACAAAACATGAGCATTAAGTCAGGTGAGCCAGAAAAACTTAAACAAGAAAGAAAATATGACCTCTAGAGTATCAGTGATGCTTGATGGAATGAAGGCGAGTTCTAGAATATAGGATTTGTGTGGTCATATCTTATAAAATGACAGCAATAACATAGGGAAGGATGTATGTTTATTGGGTGGAGGATGATAGGTAGAATTATAATACCATTGCAGATTTGGAAGGAAATGTGAGGAAATCTAGAGACCAGATGAGGGTAAATTTTGGTGAAAATCAATAAAGAGAGATATAGAAGTGACGTTTGTTACCAAAGTGTGCTATAAACCACCTGGACAGAAATAAGAAATAGATGAGGAATTGAGGAAAGAGATTATAAGCCTTTCACAAAGGTGTGATATAGTACTAATGGAGGACTTCAGTTATCCAAACATCCTCTGTAGACCTCCTTTTTTTTCTGCCAAAAACAGAGCTGCTAATACCTTCTGGGCCTATCTTAATGAAAAATGTCATACTTCAAATGGTAGAGTTACCAACAAGGGTGAGTTCTATTTTGCATCTGATTCTTTTTCTTTCTTCTTTTTAAAAATTATATTTTATTTTTCCCCAGTTACATGTAAAAACAGTTTTGACATTCATCTTTAAAATGTTGAGTTCCAAATTCTCTCCCTTCCTCCCTCCCCACAACCCTCATTCAGAAGGCAAGCAATTTAATACAAGTTATACATGTGTGTATGCATCATGTATAGGTTACACATGCAAAACATTTCCATAATAGTCATGTTGTGAAAGCAAAGAGACAAAAAAAAACCTTAAGAAAAATAGAGAAAGTAAAAAAAAAAGTACACTTAAATCTGTATTCAGACACGATCAGTTCTTTCTTTGGGATGGACAGCATTTTTCATTATAAGTCCTTCAGAGTTGTCGTGGATCATTGTACTGCTGAGAATAGTTGTCATTCGCAGCTGATCATTTTACATTTGTCATTTTCCTTTTCCTATTAGCCAATCTTATAGGTATGAGGTAAGGACCTCAGAATTGTTTAATTTGCATTTCTCCAATCAATAGTGAGTAAGAACATTTTTTCATATGGACATAGCTTTGAGTATTTCATCTGAAAATTATTCATATTTCTGTATCATTTATCAGTTGGGGAATGGCTCTCATTTTTATAAATTTGACTCAGTTCTCTCTATGTTTGAGAAATTAGGTCTTTATCAAAGAAATTTGCTTCAAACTTTTTTTCACAGTTACTATTGCTAAATGTGTTTCCCTCCATCCTTTTTCCCCCCACAATGTTTATTCTATTCGCTCTCTCCTTTCATGCTGTCCCAAAATGTTTTGCTTCTGACTACCCTCTAGCCCAATCTGCTGTCCCTTCTATCAACCCCCCTGCCCCTTTTTCTGATTCTCTGATCCCCTTCCTCTCCTACTTCGTCATAGGTAAGATAGATTTTATATCCATTTGAGTGTGCATGTTATTTCCTCTTTGAGTCAGTTCTGATGAGAGTAAAGTTCGCTTACTCCCCCCTAACCTCCCCCATCTTCCTCTCCACTACAAAAGCTTTTTCTTGCCTCTTTTATGTGAGATAATTTACCTTGTTCTATCTCTCCCTTTCCCTTTCTCCCAATGCATTCCTCTTTCTCACTCCTTAATTTTATTTTGTAGATAAAATCCCTTCATATTCAACTCACACCTGTGCCCTCTGTGTGTGTATATATATGTGTGTGTGTTTATATATGTATGTATGTATGTATAACTGCCCTAATAATGACAAAGTTCTTATGAGTTACAAATACCATCCCCCCCACCCCAGTACTAAAATTCTACAAGGGAAGTTAGCCCAATAGGAATGGAAAACTCTCAGGAATGAAATTCTTACTACACAGAGAGAAGTAGAGAGAGAGAACTAACTGTCTAAAGACATTGATGTGGAATGTCCTCACACTCATCTCCCCTAACTCTTTAATCTTCAATATGTCCCTATCTATTAGTTCCTAGAAATATATTCAGACCTTCTTTATTAAAATCAAAACAAACAACAATAAACCCTCACTAGACTATACCAGTCTGTCTTATATCTCCCCTTCTCAGTAAGTCTTTTCAAATAAGTCATCACTGATTCTACTTCCTCTATTCAATATCTTCTCTTTTTAACTATATAAAATGGGTACTCTGGTCTCACCACATATCTACAAATAGTATTTTCAGAGTTATCAAGGATATCCAAATTGTCCAATCTAATGATCTCAGTCAGAAGTTCCCAAATTTATTTGGCCTACCTCCCTCTTTCCAAAAGAAAATTACTCAGCACCTCCCTGGAAATGTACTTTTTTAGTCCTTTAATTATTTTTTTTTTGAAACTTACATCATTTCAAAAAAATATAAAATATATATTTTAAATGATGCATCTTGAATTTAATGATTTGTTGTAAATTTGTGGGCTTTTTCTTGCATTGAAATTTTGATGATATAATATTGTGGCATGTAACCAACCACATAGTGTCATATTGTAAACAAGTCATTACATGCACATATTTCTGCCAATGCATGCAGGACTTCCACACAGTGTGTTACACACTTTCCTGCCAACACTTACTTGTTAAGATCTGTGCGCGTACTTGACCACTGATCAGTTAAAAATTGTGTTTTGTGTGTTTATTTCAAAAACAATGTAATTACTATTACTTAAACTTTGTCATACAACAGATGAAACAGGTACAAATAGTTTTTTTTTCAAAATTCTCTTCTCTTCTCCTCTCTTCTTTCTTCATGCTTCCACCACTCACTTATTTTTATTCAATGTCACCCAATTGCCCTCCAAACTATTACCTTTCCCCTGGATTGTTTCAGCACCCCCCCAGGGAGCAGTATTACCTACTTTGGGAACCTATGGTCTTAGTCATCATATTTCTTGACCTCTCTGAATTATTTGGCACTGTTGGTCATTCTTTCCTTCTGGATGGTTTCTCTTCTCTGGATTTTCATGAAAATGTTTTCTGTTGTTTCTCTTCCTGCCTATCTGATTGATCCTTCTCAGTCTCTTTTGATGAATTATTATCCATGTCACTCTAACTAAATGTAAATATTCCCCTTCCCCCCATTCTTCAAGGCTCTATCTTGGACCCTCTTCTCATCCCTCTACACTCTCTCACTGGGTGACCTCATCAGGTCTCAGGGGTTCAATGTCATCTCTTTGCTAATGACCACCTGATTTGTATTATGCAGAGCTAGTCTCTGTACTGACTAAATTCCAGCCTGACATTACTAACTGCCTATTAGACTTTTCTAATTGCCTGTTTTACAGACATCTCAAATTCAACATACCCAATACTCAACTTCTCTTTACCTCCAAACCCACTTTTTTTCTAAACTTCTCTAGTACTGTTGAAGGCTTTACTATGCTTATAGTAACCCAGGGTCAACATACCTAGGTATGACATAAGACTAGAATTATCCTCAACTCTTCACTTTCTATCAACTCACATATCCAATCAGTTGCCAAATCTTGCCATTCCAATCTCCAACATATCTTCCTTCTACTTCCATCTTACACTTTCTCTTCATTCACATCACCATCACCACCAGTACCCTAGTTCAGGTCTTTATGACCCTGACCTCAATTATTTCTCTGTCTTTCTTACTGCTCTCCCAGTTCTACTTGTCCACCAAAGCAATTTTAACAAAGCTCAAATTACATCACATCTTTCCCCTACTAAATGATTTAACTATAGGGTTAAAAAATACCTCCTTTAAGAAAACCTAGCCCTGTAGGAAGAATGCTTTAAATTACTAATAATTAGAGAAACACAAATACAGTTCTAAGATATCACATCATTACCATCATATTGGCAAAATGGACAAAACAGGAAAATGACAAATGCTAGCAGAGCTGTGGGAAAACACATACATTAATGTTAGAGCTATGAACTGCTCCACTCATTCTGAAAAGCAAATTGGAACAAGGTTCCAAAATTTGTCAAACTGTGCACGATGCCCTTTGACCTAGAGATACTGCTTCTAGATCAAAGTATATCAAAGTGCATCAAAGAAAGAGGAAAAGAGCCATTATGTCCAAAAATTTGTGTAGAAGCTGCTCATTTTGTGGGGACAAAGACCTGGAAAATTAGAGAATGCCCATCAATTGTGGAGTGACTGAATAAGTTATGATATATGAATTGATGGAGTACTATTGTGCTGTTAAAATGATGAAGGAGATGGTTTCAGAGAAACTTGGGAAGATTTACATGAATTGATGCATAGTGAAATAAGCAGAACAAGGAGAACAATTTATATACTATTGCAAAGAACTACTTTGAAAGTCTTAGGAATTCTGACCAATGCTAAGACCTACCATAATTTCAGAGGACTCATTATGAAACATACCTTCAACCTCCAAACAGAGAAGTGATGAATTTAGAGTGCAGTATGTAGCATAATTTTTGGACATGGCTAATGTGAAAATGTATTTTGCTTGTGTATGTGTGTGTGTGTGTGCGTGTGTGTGTGTGTGTGTGTGTGTGTGTGTGTGTATGTAAAAGGTGGTTTTTTTCCTTGCTTTATCAATGTGTAGGTAGAAAGGAGGTAATTTGAAACTGAAAATAAATGAAATGAAATTTAAAAAATAAACTTCCTCTGTTTGGTACTTAAAGCTCTTCACAATTTGGCCTTCTCATGTGTTTCCAGTTTTCATGTATATTGCTCTTCACCACGTTCTCCTTGGTACAGCCATGACAATCTACTTTCTATCCCTTACAAAGAAGTTCCATCTTCCATCTCCATGCCTTTATATTGCATATTCCCTGTACCTAGGGAACTTTCCTTCCTTGCTTCCACCTCTTGAAATCTCTGGTTTCCTTTGAGACTCAATTCAAAATCTTTCCTTGGCTCCTTCAACTGTTAGTGCCTTCCCCCTCCATCATTACCTTGTGTCCCTTTTGTTTGTGTCACATGTTTGTGCAAGTTTTCTGTTAGAGATGATATCAGAAAGTAAAGTCCTAGAGTAAATTGACAATTTACATTTGCCTCTGCATTCCCAGCATTCAGCAAAATGTCTAAAATTCAGTAGAAACATTAAATTCCTATTTACTAACATACAGTGATTTTAATTAAAAAAATAATGTATACAGAAGATATGAGTAAGGACAGTTAACAGAAGATACATTAAAAACATAGTAAAATCCATATCATCCCCATTTCTTATGGCACAATAGTATTCCATTACCTTCATATACCACAGCTTGTTCAGCCATTCCCCAATTGATGAGCATCCCTTTGATTTCCAATTCTTGGCTACCACAAAAAGATCTGCTATAAATATTTTTGTACATATGGGTCCTTTTCCGGCTTGTATGATTTCTTTGGGATACATCCCTAGAAGTGGTATTGCTGGGTCAAAGGGTATGAACATTCCTGTGGCCCTTTGGGTGTAGTTCCAAATTACTCTCCAAATTGGCTGGATCATCTCACAACTCCACCAGAAATGTAACAGTGTTCCAATTTTCCCACATCCTATCCAGCATTTATCATTTTCCTGTTTTGTTATTTTAGCCAATCTGACAGGAGAGATGTGGTATCTAAGAGTTGTTTTGATTTGCATTTCTCTCATCAGTAGTGATTTAGAGCATTTTTTCATATGCCTATAGATAGCTTTAATTTCTTCCCCTTAGAACTGCCTGTTCATATCCTTTGACCATTTCTCAATTGGGGAATGTCTTGTATTCCTATATATTTGGCTCAGTTCCTTGTATATTTTAGAAATGAAGCCTTTATCAGAGATGCTAGTTGCAAAGATTTTCTCCCAGTTTTCTGCTTCCCTCCTAATTTTTGTTGCATTGGCTTTTTTTGTACAAAAACCTTTCAATTTAACATAATTGCATTTTGTAATGTTCTCTACCTCTTGTTGGGTCATGAATTCTTTTCTTTTCCATAAATCTGATAAGTAAACTATTCCTTGCTCTCCCAAATTGCTTATAGTATCAGCCTTTATTCCTAAATCATGGACCCATTTTGACTTTATTTTGGTATATGGTGTAAGATATTGGTCTATGCCCAGTTTCTGCCCTACCATTTTCCAATTTTCCCAACAGTTTTTGTGAAATAGTGAATTATTAGCCCAGAAGCTGGCCTCTTTGGGTTTATCAAAGGGTAGATTGCTATATTTGTTGACTTTTCCATCTTGTACTCCTATCCTATTCCACTGATACACACCTCTGTTTCTTAGCCAGTACCAGGTAGTTTTGATGATTGCTGCTCTGTAGTACAGTTTAATATCTGGTATGGCTAGGCCACCTTCTCTAGAATTTCTTTTCATTAATACCCTAGATATTCTAGACCTCTTGTTTTTCCAGATGAATTTTGTTATAATCTTGTCCAGTTCAGTAAGTTCGATTGGTATGGCACTGAATAGATAGATTAATTTAGGTAAAATTGTCATAACAACCTGGAAAAACCTACACACCATAATTCTGAGTGAGCGGAGCAGAGCCAGGAGAACATTGTACACAACCACAGATATATGGATTCCGTGAGGACCAACCCTGACAGACTTCGCTCTTCTCAGCAACACAAGGTGCAAGGACAACTCCAAAGGACTCACAATGGAGAATGCTGTCTGCATCCAGAGAAAGAACTATGAAGTTTGAATGCAGATTGAGGCACACTTCATGCTTGCCTTTTTCTCTTTTCTTTTGTTTTTGTTTTTGGGCTTTTTTTTTTTGGTTCTGTTACTTCTTCCTCACGATTCATTCCATTGGTCATAATTCTTCTTCACAACTTGACTAGTATATAAATTAATTCAATACAAAGTTATACATGATAGTTATATGAGATTCCATGCTGTCTTGGGGAGGGAGGGGGGAGGGAGGGGAGAAAATCTGGAACTCAAAATTATGTAGAACCATCTGTTGTAAACTAAAAATAAAATAAAAATAAAAATTTAAAAAAATAAAAAAACATAGTTAAATCCTATAAGAATAGTTCCAAGTCAGGGAAAGTTCAGAATTAGCTGAGGAAATAAAAAGACAATAAAATGTTTTTGTTGCTTTGTTTCTAAGCTTCTTTAACTATTTAAGGGAAAAGAAGAAGATCACAGAAGAGAAATGACAACTTCAAGGGCTATATGGGACCATGAAAATTGACAATAGAAAGCAGACACAGGCATTTAACCTCTGTCCATCCTCAGTTACCTCGTCATCAATGAAGATAATAGTAACTACCTCCCAGGGTTGTTGTGAGAATAAAATATTTATAAAAGACTTTGCCAATTAATATTAAAGTATCATGTAAATGCTAGTTATGATTGTTGTTCTTGGTGTTACCACTACTGTTGTTGCTGCTTAGCTTCTGCCAGAATGAATGCCCTTTGAGTTGGAAAAGAGGAAACAAAAATTAATGAGAAGATTTTGATACTAAAGACAAATGAGGAAATGGTAAGTTATCACATAATGATTAATTCCAATAACTATCCTCAGGTACTGAGGATCTGGGTCAGGCACTGAAAGCTATTATTGCTGATGCACTTTTAATTATATTTGAAAAATCATAAGGCAGAAGAAAGGTGCCATAGAAAAGGAAAGACATTTTGAAGAAGTAAAAATGTTACCCTCATTTAAAAAAGAGACTAGAATCAGTAAATTAAAAGACTTTGATATAATACATTCTAGAATGTATTATTAAAGAGATGATTAGTTAACAACTACAAAATAAAGTGGGGATCATAAAGGGCCTGCAGGGTTTTATTTATAACTTGTCACAAAAGATTAACCTTATTTCCTTTCCTGACAGCCACTGCACTGGTCAATCAAGAGAACATTGCATATATAATCTGTCCAAATTTTATTAAAAAGTTACTTAAAGTATTTCATACTGTTCTGATGGAAAATATGAAGAGATAGCATGATTAGACAGATTCAAAACTGATTGAGTATATGCAAAGAGTTGCCGTTATAATAATGATATCCCATTCAACTTGGAAGTAGGTCTTTGTGGAGCGATCAAGGGATAGGCTACTCAACATTTTAATCAATTTCATGAATAAAGGAATAAAAGATTCTGTCTTTACCAAATCTGAAAATGGCATAAAGCTAAAAAAATAAATAAATAAAAGACAATGTCAGAGAAAAGTTTAAAAAAAGTGTTATCTTACACTGAGTGGAATCTAATAAGAGAAAATTAATAATGTAAACTCTTGTACCTGGGTTCAGTAAATCAACCTCAAATATACATGAAGTGGAGTGAACATGAGCAGAAGTTTGTCTGAAAAAGACCTGAGTATTTTAGTTACCTGAAAGCTTAATCTGAATCAACAGTGGCATATGACAGCCAGAAAAAGCTAATAGAAATCTAAGCTGAATTAAGAGAGATGATGAGACCAGAACTAAGGAAGTGATGGTTAATTTTTTCTGAATTGATCAGATTATAGCTGGAGCACTCTGTTTAGTTCTGCAAACCACAAATTTGGAAGGACATTGATAATTTAGAGAATACACATGGGAGGGCTACCAGGATAGTCAAAGGCCTTGAATTTATTTGGTATAAGGATTGAAGGTTGAATAAAGTGGAAATGTTTATGCAAAGCAAGGCAACAAGTATATTAAGGACTTATATGCCAAGCACTGTACTAAGCCCTGGGGATATAAATATAAGCATAAAGAAAGACTGGAAAGGACTTAATGAAGCAAATGCTTCTGTCTTCAAGTAATCAAATAGCTGTTGTGTGGAAGAGAGATTGAACTTCTCTGGGTTTCTCCCATAGGGTAAAACCTGGAGGAATGGGTGAAAATTGCAAAGAGGAAAATTTAGGCCTGATGACAAGAAACAATTTGATAATAATTAGGACCATCCTCAAGTGGAATGGGTTTTTCTTTAAGATGGAAAATTCTCCCATACTGGAAGCCTTCAATACTGTTGTAGAGATGCTTTTCAGTTATAGTTTGGGGTAAATGACTACTGCAATACATTCTGTCTCTGAAATTCAGTGATCCTGTGAATAAAGAGATAAATAAAAGAGAACAGATTGAAGGAAAATTCAAGTCAATTTTTTGTGGAAGATATCCAGGGATGACTCTATTACTAGAAAGCCATTTTGAGTGTACCTATAGTCAATAATACCTTTGAAGTATTGGAGGTAGGTGTGATTTCTGGTGTGAAACAAAAATATATGATCACATCATCTCCACCAAAAGTAAGTTTTTTACATTATCTTATTTTTTTAAACTCTATCCTAATCTTCTATTCTACAGGTCTCCGTAATGATAAAGTTGATCTCTTTACAGTCGCTACCTCATCAACTGACATCCCACTAAACCATGCCATTTTCCATCTCTATGCATTTCCTTGTGCCCTTTCTGTTGACCCCTGGGCCCATCATTATGATGACTTTACTCTGCTTTGACTAACTAAATCTTAACCATCCTCCTAGGCCTAGCTCAATTCCTGTCTGCTTCATGAAGCCTTCCTGCCCTACTTAGAATAGCATCTTATGCCACTTAAGAGCTGATAATTGACTATACTGAATAGTTCCATAACTATTTTATAGGTGTTTATGTTTTGCACTCAAATAAAATTTGAGTACATTAAGAGCAGAGGGCACCATATTATTCTCGTTTATCTCCTAACAATGTTCAGTACAATGTTGGGTATGCATTTGGCATTAAACAAATATTTGCTAATGGATTTATTGATTTTAGTAAATTCTTTGTGAGTAGGGATTATTTCCTGTTTTGTATTTGTACCTGCTGTGTGGAATAGTTCCAGGCACATAGTAGGCAATTAATAAGTACTTGTTGATTGATTAATTGATTGAAGTTAGAATTCACGAAGGCATCTCTGTGGGCATGCCTGATGGCACTGTGACTCATTAGGAAAGAATCATACATCATCGAATTTGCCCCTAGGGGCCTGTTTCTAAGCCTATATGGGAACTCTGTGCATGGGTTGCTAGACATATGTGAGGCAGAGGATTCACAGGGGGAGATGAATAAAAAATGACAACAAATTCAGCAGTCACCTGAATAAAAGGTCTTGGGAACAAGTTATTTGCCTCTAAGACAAGCTCTTGCTAAATAGCTATAGAAACACATGTGTAAGCATTTGACATTTAAAGGAAAAAATAGCTAGGATGTATATAGAATTTTAGGGTTTGCCAAATATTTTGCATATGTTAACCACTTTGGTTATCATAAAACCCTAGGAGGTAGGTGCTACTAATGTTTCCATTTTGAAAATAAGAAAACTGAGGATCAGAGACATTAAATGACTTACCCTGGTTCATATAACTACTGTGTGTCTGAGGCAGGTTTTGAACTCAGGTCCTCTTGACTCCAAGTCCAACACCCTAACCATTGCATCATCTATCTGCAAAGTAATAATTATAACAACAATGACAGTGACAAGAATAGACAATATAGACTAGATAATATCACACTATCCCTTGTTCTTTTAAAATGCCAGTCTTTTGTTACAATGCTATTATCAAAAACTTTGTCAGCACATACATTTCTTTTGAGCATTGGTTTGGGGTGGGTTAGGGTGTGACCTTTATTTAATTAAAAAAAATAGATCTATGCTTATTTAACCCAGCTCAAGCTGAACTCCTGTCTTCCTCTTTCTCCCAGCTCACTTACACACACTTGCAAGCACAAAACTGTTGCTACTTGGCTTGCTACTTGAGTCATAAAGCCTCATCCTTCAAAGACTTGAAATATCCCACCAATTGACTAAAAAGATCAAATTAAGGAATATTGGCAGTATATTATCCCTACTATGATGAATAAGGAAAAGTGCCTTGGAATGGAGACACCCAATTCTAATGTCAAGAAATACAAAGAGCATCAGGATTGGGGTCAGGTGTTTAATTTTGTTTTTGTTTCTGTTTTCATGTTGAAAATTTTGTTAGTGAGGTCTATGACCAGGTCATTTGGGAAATGGGTGGAAAAAACTTTGAATTCCAATGAAAATCTGCTCCTTGGTGAATTTTATCTTCTATGTGCATGGGATATAGCTCAACAATAATAACAAAAAGTGGGGTGGCAGGGGAGGAAGCAAAATGCCTCTTCTTATACATCGTGTTTGGAGCTATAAGCTCTGCTAGGGAGGGCTATTATGAGATCTGCAACCTCTTGTTAGGCAAAGAAAAGCACTATTAGACTTCCACTATCAGCCCTGAGGGCTGCCAGAAGAGGAGCACCTGTTTCCTCTAATGACTAAGAGAGTACACAAAAGATATCAAGGGAGAACAACCACTCAGATAGTGCAAAGCAACGCCAAGGAGTCATTAGCTAAAGGAAGAGAGAACAACATTCAAAGACCCTTTGCCATGCCATCTGGCCTCCAGCCATCTTACTCATCCATATCTCCGTTCCTCTGAAAACCTGAACTCTGTGCTTTGTTCTAAAGCCTTTGTTTTATCTTGCTGGGGCTCAAGCCCTTTATAATTCTTCCCAGGTGTAGCTTCACAATTCTCTTCCACCCTTCTACTACAAGTACCTCTCAATATATTGTCCTTTTCCATTAGAATATAAGCTTCTTTAGAGGAAAGACTGTCTTAGTATATGTAATTTGTTTCCCTAGCACTTAGCATAGCATTGGGAACATAAAAAAGGCACATTAAATTTTCTATCATTCCCTCTTTCTCTCTCTCTCTCTCTCTCTCTCTCTCTCTCTCTCTCTCTCTCTCTCTCTCCCATCCTTCCTCACCACCCATCTACCCATCCAGGTATTTAAAAGTGAAGACGGGAGTTGGGAAGAATAACAAAGCAGAAATACTCAGAATTATGTGTCGTAAATTTAGAATTGAAAGGGACCATTAAACTTCTCTGTTCTAATCCCTTCATTTTGTAGATAAAGAAACAAAAGATTAGCCCAGAAAAATTAAATGACCTACCTGAGGATACACAAGTAGTAAATTGCAGAGCTTGAAATCAAACTCAGGTCCTCTGACTCTAAATTGAGTGTTCTTTCTACTTCACCATGTAGACATGGGTTCAAGTTTCATCTCTCACGAGTCTGGATAAGTTTTTCACTGTATGTCAAAACTCCTTACATCTTCCTTGATTCTCCTTTTCTTCATTCCGATTCACAAAGTGATCATCCTTTTTTCTAGACAACAGGTTTCAACTATTCTTCAAATGTTCTGTATATTCCCCTCCTGTCATTTCCAGAAGATTGTTCCCATAATAATTCCCTGCCTTTCTAATCTAAAAACTCTCTTTGCCATTTATTTCAATGTTATACTTGTGCCCCTAATCCTGAGAGAGAGAGAAACTCATTAGAGCCTACTCTTCTCTCAAACTTTGAGAAGCCTTTGAGAAGCCAAACCAACAGAAAGAAATCTAGATTATTTTTGCCTCCATTTCCTCTCTTCTCATTCACTCCTTTCCCATCATTCAACTGAACCTGCTCTCTAAAAAGTTAACAATGATCTTTTAAATGCTACCTCTCATGACCTTATCTTAATCATTGTGCTTCTTCCTTTCAGCATCTGGCTCTTGACTGTTTTTTCTCTACTCCTGGATACCATTTTCTCTTTCTTGTCGTTGCTGTTGTTGTGTGTATGTATGTGTATGTTACTTTATTGATTCTCCTCCAACCTTTATGACGTCCCTTTTTCAGTTCCCTTTACTGGTTTGTTTTTCATATGACACTAACTTACTGTGAGTGTTCCCCAAAGCTCTTACGGAAAATATTTAATGGAACCTCAGGAGAGAGACTGGGGTGTAATATGAATATATAATGGATATATAGCCTGAATATAATGATTTAGGAAATCATTTGCATGGAGACAATAACTGAACTAATGTGAGCTGATGAACTCACTAAGCGAGTCAATGTGGAGAGAGAACAGAAGAGGGCCTAGGAAAGAGCTCTGGGGAACACTCGCAGTTAGGAGGTACGATATGGAAGATGAATCAATAAAGAAGTCAGAGAGGAAGGAGAAGAGGCAAGAGAGCATTGTCACAAAAACATATGCTTTAAATATATATGTATGCATATGCATATATATACATACACACTTACATATATACATATATTTGTACACACATGGAGAGAGAGAGAGAGAGAGAGAGAGAGAGAGAGGATATATCTATATCTATATTCATTGTTATGTAGCTATAGGTATATCAAACAAAATGTCCCAAACTAAATTCATTATGTTTTACAATATCAACTCATCCAGATTTATAACCTTGGTGTTATTATTACTCTTAACTTATTGAAAAAGTCACCAAATCTTGTTATTTGAGTATTTTGATTCCATTTGGGATTTTTTATAAATTCCAAAATAGGCTTGGTTCTTAGTATATTAATACATTTATCAGAATTTCAGGCTTACTGCAAATAAAAGAACTTGCGAACTGTTTTATGGTTTGTTAAAGATGCTCAGATCTTATAGATTCACCTAATTTTTTTCTTACAATGGTTAGCATGGCCTGGAATGAAAAAGTGAATTTCATTACTGAAAATTACCCTTCTCCAATCTTTGGTACTCTAGTCTTTGTCTTTCCTATGATAAGAGGTTTTGTTTTTATTCTTCATAACAATAACACCTGCTTTGTTGTTTTATTTTTAATGACATTCTTCCTGATCATCCAACCTCAAAGAGCCCATTCTAGACTGTAGGGAAAAGGCAATTAATCACTTACTATGTGGTAGGCACTGTCCATGTAGAATCAAAAAAAGCCCCTCTTGCTCCAGGTCACTATGATGGTCCTTACTTATTTTCCAAAGATTACTTAAGCTGATTCAGAGAATGTCACTTCATGACATTTTTGGTTGTTTTTTTTGTTTGTTTGTTTGCCTTCTCCATCACTCTTCTTTATGCTTTGGTACAACTGATAGTTTCATTGTATTCACTAAAGGATCTTTGAAATGTGTGATTTCTGTTCACTAGCAAGATCCACAATAGTTCTAACAATTATTTAAGTCTCTCTTTTAAGAATTATATGTTTCTTTGATTAATATCCACTTTTATAAACATTAGAATGAGCAATAAAACAAAACAAATGAAAGAGAGCAATAAAACTGAGCTTTACTGTAGGTACCTAACTAATAAAGAACTAAAGGGGACGTTGGGAGGGAGGGTAAGAAACAAATACGGATCAATCTGATTTCAACTGATCAGGGTCAGAATTTCTGAATCATGCAAATGTCAATAGAAACACACATATGTAATTAGTAAGACAGCTAGTTGGCTCAGTGCATAAAGCTTTGGACTTGGATGGTTCCTAGCTGCTATCTAGCACAAGTCACTTAACCTCTCCCAGCCTCAGTTTCTTCATCTGTAAATTGAGGAAAATAATAGTACTTGTATCACAAAGTTGTTGAGAAGATCAAATGAGATAACACATATAAAGCATTTCATAAACCTTAAAGCACTATAAAAATGTTATATTATTATTATTATAAAATAAAATCATGTCAAATTTATTGCTGGTCCCAAGTAATTTGCACATCACTGTATTTTTACATCATCAGTTTGTGGCCCTAGAGATTTCATTT
This sequence comes from Trichosurus vulpecula, assembly GCF_011100635.1. Classification (NCBI taxonomy): domain Eukaryota; kingdom Metazoa; phylum Chordata; class Mammalia; order Diprotodontia; family Phalangeridae; genus Trichosurus; species Trichosurus vulpecula. The sequence goes on along the minus strand of NC_050574.1, from coordinate 306,738,872 downwards.
ATTTTGTGTAGTAATGATGATGAGTTTTGCTGTGTTCACTCTGTCTCATCTGACATTTCTTAGGAACAAAGGTCAGCTTTTGAGAGACATCTGGCTAATGGTAGAAATGAGTTCAATACTATGAAAAACCACAATGTTATATGTAAATCTGTCTTGTTACTATAGAGATCAAACCTATAATCCTGGCGTACGTGGCACCATAGTATGATTAACTGAGCTAACCTGTCCAAATCAGATTAATATTTTTTTTGTTTTAATAAAATGATTTTCTTTAAAGTTCAAAGCACAGGTTGTCATGGAAATAAATCTTTGGAATTTGAAAATGAAAAAAATATATAGTGTAAGACAGACATTAATTATTTTAATTGCATATCTATGTATAGAGACAGACATGTGACTTCAATTACAATTAAGTGGCATGGAAATTAGAAATTCAGGAAATTGTACTTATATTTATAACTAAAATAACATAAAAACTATTGAAAATATTGTTTTAAATAATTCTAAGTTAGTCATTGAAAAGAAGATTGAAGTCAAAATAAATACATAGACAGAAAAATGAATGACTGAATGAATAACTTTGCCCTGCACTAGCATGATTTGGTGAAGCAGAATTGTATAATTCTAGTCTGGTACCAGCTCTCTGAGATGAGAAGGGGAGCCAGACAGCCTTGTGGTCCAATCTCCTACCCCTCTTCAGGCAGGAATCAAAGCCTTCCCTGAAGAGGGGTGTAAGAGATTCTAGTAATATTTATCCATGTCTCCTTGTGAGGTGCATTTACACAGACATGAGCCTACACAGGTAAAATACACCTTACAGAATGAATGAATAAAAAGGCATTTATTAAGCAATCACTATATGCTATCACTGTGCTAAATTCTGGGATAATAAGTACAAAAGTAAAACAATCTCATATTATGGTTCTAGAGCTGAAGGGACAGAGTATTAAATTAAGTAGAGTGAGGATGTTTTTACACAGCCTTAGGGAGGTTTGGAGTACCAAAGTTGACTATAAGGGAACATGGAGCTCAAAACAATACAGTAAAGCAAATCAGTTTCACAAAATGAAAGATATTCACAGAGAATGATGGGGATAGGTCAAATCTGCTGGGCCCCTGGAAAGAATTGAGTAACTTTCTGGGGGTCTGGAGGGAATGGTGACCATCTCCCTAACTAGTAAAATTTGGTGGGTTTATTACAGGATTCTTATCTGGTTCTGTCAGGACTAGGCATTGAAGGAAGGAAGCAAGTAGCCTGGACCTGGGGACTGATCTTGATTCATTTTAGTGGCTGAGTGAAGACTCCTGGGAAATTGCCCTCAAGTTGATATTCAAACTCCTTATTGATGGCAACAGGAACTTTGGGGGGAGGTTACTACTCGTCTTGCTCTGACAGGGTCACTCAGTTTTCTTCCTATGGGGTTATATATTTCCCCAGGCTTATTTGTTTTAGTGAGAAATAAAATAAAAATATGTAATTTTAAAGCACAATATAAATGTTATATCATCATTATCATCAGCATTATCATCCATTTTCCCAATTCTCTTAGGACAAAACATTTCCTCTCTCCTGTTGCTCTGTATTTTCTCTTTCTCATTGCTTCCCTACTCCTAAGATTTCTTCATCCAGCCTTAGCCCTCAGGTAACCTATGGGATCCAAGCTAATCCTTGATACAATAACAAGTAATCAATAAGCGCTCTTGATAAAGCAGGGTATGCACTGCTTGTGAAGTTGGGCAAAATGATAAAAGAGCAGAGCAAGGCAGGCATTCTGACAATACAGGCTTCTTTTGCTGCTAAATTGTCTACCCACCCAACCCCATTATATGTAGCTCTGATTCTGTTTCACTATCTATTATCATATCAAGATCCAAGCTTGTCCTTTCTTAACACATAAACACACACACATGCACACACATACATATGTGTGCACATGTGCACATGTGCACATATATGTGTACGTATACATTTATTTATATTCCTATATTTATATATACAGACATTTATATATGTGTACATAAATGTTTATATGTACATATATGGATGTATGTATTTAATTTAATCTTATAAGTGGGATCATCGATATGAATAGCAAGAAAAAGTGTATCTGTGTATTCAGATACGTACTGGTAAATATTTAACAACCGCCGTTTGAGTGGAGGCAGGTATACATATGACTTACTTTTAAATTTAATCTGCAATATTATCATTTACTGCAGCATTTTCCTAAGTCTAGATAGTCAATAAAACAATAAACCAATGCCTGGCTTATCGCTTTTTCCAATGTATGAGATGCAAATACAGAGAAAATTTAACAATCAATTCTCAAGAGGTAAAAGCTGTATGAAGGACACTCCTGTGTGTATGTTTTATGATTTGGGGAGTGCCAAGGAAGGACCAATTATTTACACAGAGATATACATCCCAGACACCTATCATTCTTACCAACTTAATTTATCTGAGTCTTGAAGGCCATTGTTGTTCCTCCAGAGTCCTCTATCAAAACGAAAGTAGCTTCAGGAAAGTACCACATAGAATAAATAATCAGTTAACTTAGAATCAGGCAGCAAGGTGGCCCAGTGTATAGAGTGCCAGCCAGGAGTCAAGAGGAATCATCTTCTCGAATTCAAATTCCCTATTTGCCTCAGTTCTTCATCTGTCAAATGTGTTGGAGAAGGAAATCTCAAACCACTCTAGTAGCTCTGCCAAGAAAACCCCAAGTGGGGTCATGAAGAGTCATATACAACTAAAACAAATGAACAACACTAACTTTTTTTTTGCTATATTTATTCATTTAATTTTTAATTTGTGAAATGAAACAAACATTTCCTAGGTCCTTTTCCTTTTCTCCTAATCATCTTTGGAAATAGATCTAGTAGCAGTATTGCTGGGTCAAAGGGTATATGCAGCTTAATAATTTGGGGGAATAATTCCAGATTGCTCTTCAAAGTGATTAGATTAGTTCACAATGCCACCAATAATCAGTGTCCCAAATTTTCCACATCCCCTCCAACATTTGTCATGTTCCCCTTCAATCATTTTAGTGGACCTTGTAGGTGTAAAATGATATCTCAAGGTTGTTTTTATTTGCATTTCTCTAATCCAAAATGATTTAGAGCATTTTTTCATGTGACCATAAATTATTTTGATTTCTTTGTAAAACTGCCTGTTCATATCCTTTGACCATTTATCTATTGGAGAATGATTTGTATTCTTATAGATTTGACAAAGTTCTTTATATATGTGATATATGAGACCTTTATCTGAGAAACTGTCATAAAATCTTTTCCAATTTTCTGTGTTTCGGTGTGATCATGGCAATATTCTTTTTAGTTGTACAAAAGATTTTTAATTTAATGAAATTATCCATTTTACCCTTAACTTTGCTCTCTACCTCTTGTTTATTCATTAATTGTTTGCCTGTCCATAAGTTTGATGAGTATTATGTTCCATGGTTTCCTAATTTTCTTGAAAAATCTCTCTTTGTATCTAAGTCATGTATCCATTTTGACCTTATCTTAGTGAATGCTGTAAGATATTGTTCTATGCCCAGTTTCTGCCATACTTTTTTTTTCCAGTTGACTCAACAAATTTTACCAAATAATGAATTCTTATCACAAAAATTTAAGTCTTTACACTTGCCAAATACAAGGTTATTGTATTTATTTGCTGCTTAAATTGTATGTCTACTTTTTCCATCGATCGACTTTTCTATTTCTAATCCAATACCAAATAGTTTGATAATTACTGCCCTGTAACATAGTTTAAGTTCTGATACTACTGAACCTTACTTTGTATTTTTTTTCATTATTTCCTTTACATTCTTGAAATTTTGTTCTTCCAAATGAATTTTGTTATTACCTTTTTTATCTAATTCAGTAAAACAATATTTTGCTAATTTAATTGTGGTGGTGTTGAATATATAAATTAGTTTAGGTAAAATCTTCATTTTTATTATATTAGCCCTACCTACCCAAGACTAATTAAAATTTCTCCAATCATTTAAATCTGATTTTATTTGTATAAAAAGTTTTTATTAATTTTGTTTACATAGTTCCATAACAAAACAACACTAACTTATAATCAGAAAATCTTCATATTGGAAGTAATATTACTGATCATCTTCTTAAATTAAGAAGTATTGCATTAGTTTACTTCATCAAGTACACAAATGAAAAACACAGGCATTGTACTAAGGATTAGTTGAATTCTAAGTAGAGTACAATAGTGTATATTGAGGGGTGGAATAGGACTGGATTAAGAAGAGTTAGAACTACAGGGAAAATAGAAAATAACAAATATAGTGAAACCAGATACCAATAGTAAAGGAAACCATGAGCTTTTTCTCCTCAGCCTTTCTGTTATAGGAGGGAAAAAAGAAATATAAACTTTGTGATCAAGTTCACATGGTAGGTGGATGACAAATGAAAAATGTTACTAAAGGAAGGCTGATACTCCTCTTTCCTCTAAAACACTAAGCCTAGAGTAAGGTTTTTGTCTATCACCTGATCTCATCAATTTCTATAGACCTCGCTCCCTACCTAAGAACTACTCCTGTAATATCTGTACATACTTATTAACTTTTCTTTTAAATACTTAAATGATAACTTCCATTTACATAACATAAATGATTTTCATGTACATCATCACTGATCTCTGAAATAAGAATCATCCATTACACCCATTTTACAGAGGAGGAAACACATGTTTAGACTGTCAAGATAATAAAGCTAGTTATTGACCCAGCATGCTCAGGGTCAATAACTAATTGCATTAAATTAAAATTCCTTGCCCTATTTTCCCAACCCTTATTCTTGAAAATGTTACTAAATTGTCAGCATCCACTTTTCTGCTTCAGCAAGACTATGGAAAACACCAAATTCTAGCCCTCGTTCGGTTAAAATTATAAACTATATGAGCTCAGTGAAGTTGCCTCTGCCTCTGCATCTGTTTCATCATGTGAAGGAAGAAAAAAAGGAAAATTGGATTAAATTGTCTTCTAGAGCTAATATTTTAAGACTCTGTAACTGGATTTCCCTTTGATACTGTACTCTTCCAGGATCTCAGGTTTATCATTCAAGCATCAGTTCTCATGCCAAATTGAAGATGAAGATGGAAAATGCATAAGGGCTGGAAATGAATTTTGGCTGACCCCAGCCAAACTTTGACTGAAATACACCAAATCCCTGATGAGAGCTTATTTTCTTGAGAATTTTCTTTTTGCTCAAAGTAGCAATATATATGATCAGTTGAAAAGTACTACTTTTGTGTTGCAGATAATTAGCTATATACCCCTTACAATATTTTAAATGTTTTGATAAACCTTGATGGAGTGCTGCAAATATCTAAGCTATTTAACATTTTTTGTTACGGCATGCTTAACAGTTTTATAAATGACACAAAACCAAAGCAGTTAGCTAAAACCATAGTAGATAATTATCTATGGGTTTAAAAAGATCTTGACAGGCATCTACAATATTTTCATAAATTTAATTAGTTAATATTTAATTAGGAGACATTTACAATTAGGGTTCAAAAAAGAAAATTTCATAAAATACTGAGGAAGTGTGACCAAACAATAGTTCTGCTGAGAAAGATCTAGGTATTTTCATAAACTGCAAGTTCAACATGATTTAGTGGTGTTATACTGGCACATGAGAAAAGTATTTCATCTTAACTGAATGGAGGGAAGGAGAAAAAGGGGGAAGGGAAGAGAGAGAGAGAGAGAGAGAGAGAGAGAATGAGAACTAAGATTGGGGATGTAACAGCTCTGCTGTACTCTCCCTATAGTCTCCAGATGGCTAGGACACACCTGGAGTAGCATTTTTAGTTTTGAAAATTTATATTTTTAGGAGGACATGATAAGTCGGAGAGTAATTGGAATTATGACAACTCTGGAATTCATGTTGTATGAAGACTGGCTGAAGGAAATAGAAATATTTAGCCTAAAGAATATAAGATTGAGGGAAAATATGATAGCTGTCTTCAAGTATTTTTAAGGGCAGTGAGGTAGAAGAGGGATTCAACTTATTTAGGTTGACCCCAGAAAGCAAAAACTAAGAAGAATGGTCCTAAATAGAAAAGATAGACATTACATTTATCTCCTAACAATGAGGCCTCCATCAAATCACAATGAGCAGGATGGAGAGGTAGTAGGTTCTCACTCACTGTAGAGTTCAAGGAAAGACTAGATGACTATATATTTATTATTTTATGGAAGGGACTTCTGTTCAGGTCCCAGGTGAACCTCTATCTCTTAAATTCTGCAAATGACAACTACTAACTTTATTAAAGGGCTTATTAAAAGATCACTTTAAAGAGCCATTCCTATTGTGAAATTAAAATAGGACTCTTCAAGCACAATGCACAACTTTTTAAGTTTTTACTGCTATATGTGGTAAGCATCACCAATACATACTTTCTCATGTTTAGCTTGAGAGAAGAATGAATGGTTAAACAGGTAAACTTACTTGACCAGGAATGTGGAAGAGTGAACTCTAAAACTTCTTAGAGAACGTAAAGAATCCTACAAAATCAACTAAAATTTTGTTGTGATAATAACTTTAGCAAAGTTTCAGGACATAAGATAACTTCATATAAGTCATCAGCATCTCTATATGTAGCCAAAAACCCAACAGGATGAGCTAAAAGGAGAAATTCCATTCTAAATAACTGCAAAAGATATGAAAATATGTGGGAGTATATCTATCAAGACTCATCCAGGACTATATAAATATAAATATAAAAGTTTTTGAAAAAATAAAGAGTCCTAAATAATTGGAGAAATTTCATTGCTCATGGATAGGTTGAAACAATATAATAAAAATAATAAAACTACCTGAATTAGTGAGCAACTAGGTGGTGCATTGGGTGGGATGCAGGCCCTGGAGTCAGGAGGACTCGAATTCGAATGCAGACTCAGACAACTCAGTAGCTGTGCAACCCTGAGCAAGTCACTTAACCATGTTTGCCTCAGTTACCTCATCCATAAAATGAGCTGGAGAAGGAAATGGCAAAACACTCCAATATCTTTGCCAAGTAAACTCCAAATGGGGTCACAAAGAGTCACATGACTAACTGAGAACAACAGCAAACCTGAATTAATTTACTGATTCTATACTGTAATGAACACCAAAAAGAATATTTTATAGAACTAGAATTAATATGAAAGAAAAAAAACTATCAAGAATCTCAAGGGTAAAATATCACAGAAAAAATGGAAGGAGATCTATCAGTACCAGATGTAAAATTGTACTACATGGAAGTAATCACTAAAACCACATGGTACTAGTTTAAAAAAGAGAAAGAAGTCGAAGAATGAAAACAATCAGGTACACAGCTTTGAGAAGTGAAAAAGCATAGTAGTATAGTGTTTGCTAAACCCAAAGACCATAGTTAATGGGTAAGGTACCCACTATCCAACAAAATCTGCTGGGAAAACTGGATCAACACCTCACATTGTACATTAATACATGCTTCAATGGATATATGACCTAGATACAAAAGGTGACTTTGCAAACAATTAGAGGAGCAAAAATGAATTTATCCTTTTGGAGCTATGCATAAGGGAAGAGTTCATGGCTAAACAAGTGAAAAAGACTACACAAGATTAAAAGAATAATTTTGATTGTATAACACTTAAAAATTTTTTGCACAAACAAATTTAATGTAGTAAAAATTAGAAGGGAGACAGGCAACTGGAAAAACATCTTTGCAACAAGTTTCTCTGATAAAGGTCACATATCAAAGATATATATGGAACTGATTCAAACTTATAAGACTAGATTTTTAGGTCATACGTTATGAAAGAACAGTTTTCAAGGGAATAAATACAACTATCAACACTAATGAAAAATGAACTAAATCACTAATTATTAGAGAAATTTAATTTAGATCAATTGTTGAAGTTCTACCTCACACCTATCAGATTGGCAAAGAGGATAAAATAAGAAAATGACAAATGCTGGAAGGACGATGGGAAGGCAGGTGCACCAGTGCACAGTAGGTGGGACTGTGAATGGTGCTGCCATTCTGGAAAGCAATTTGGGAACTATGCCTGGAAAGTTACAAACATCTATATACATTTTGGAATATCTATACCACATCCACATGAAAAAATAAACAAAATTAAAGAAAGAGAAAAGGAACTATGTTTACAAAAAATATCTATAGTAGCTCCTTCTATGATAGTCAAAACCTGGAAAATTAAAGCAGTGTCCTCTTTGAGAATAACTTTTGTCATTATGGTATTTGAATGTAATGGAATGTTGTTATGTCATAAGAAATAATAGAATAGAGAAGAAACTGGAAAACCTTTTTAAACTGATACAGAATGAAGTAAGAATAATTAGCCCAATCACTTATAAAATAAAAATATAGAGAAAAAATAACCTAGAAAGACTTTAGAAATCTAATAAAAAAATGATGAGCCATGAATCCAAAAGAATGAAGCTGTCAAAGATAAACACAAAATGAAGAAAGAGACATACATTTTAGTATATGACTAATGTAGAAACTTTTCTTACTGGGCTATGAAGCTATATAATGATAGATTAGGGTTTAGGGAGTTTGAGAGGGTTGTTTTAAATTCACTCAATGGAAAGTAGTAGGCAGGGCACATTATGTTTTTAAACAAATTTCTTGGGGGTTGAGGAGGAAGGAATTATCCCAATGAATGAGAATGATGGCAGACAAAACATAACTCTATTCCTTTCAATGTTTAGAGTTACTTAGGCAGCAACAACATTTGCCAGATGTTTGCAGGAAGACTTGCTTGAAGTAATTAAGCTCACAGAGAAACAAAACCATTCAAGATGCTTTCCTTAAATATAAACATCACAGCAAACAGATCAAAGATTATTTCAAATACCACTTTCTTTATGACACCTTCCTGTACTATCTATCCCACAGCGCTCCCTACATCACCTGATTTACTAGGGTATTTACTATCTGTACCACCCCTTTGGTACTTATTTATTCACCAGCTTATGTTCTTCAGCTTTTTCATGCATATATGTCATCTCTCTCCAACTAGATTTCATGGTCTTCAAGTTAAGGAACAACTATTTAGCCTCTGAAACTTCTACAGCAATAAGTATTTAGCAAACATTTGTTTGCTTGCATGAACAATTTTTTTTTTATATTATTACAGCTGGGATATATATCTATAGAGCAATTCTCACTGCCTGCCTAGTCAGGTTAGAAATCAGATCATCACTGTTAGTGATTTCTGGGGCTTCAAAAATGTGAGCCAAGAAGAGAAAATGTGAAGGGATTTCTGGGGGACAAGGTGGATTAGGAGCTGGGTTAGGGGCTAGCATTCTCTGGCTGAACCAGCCCCAGTGTGGGTGGTTGGTAATTAAGTGACTCGATACTAAAAGGAACTTGCAGTGGTCAATCTGACTGTTTCGGTTTGTGCTAGAGAGCAAGGGACAACTTCAGGAATACTGCAAAGCTCAATTCTTGCAATGTGTTTCTGATTGCTCTAGTTGCTGAACCAGATTGACATGCTTCTGGCACCTACTTCCCAGTTCTCCCTGGTTTGTCACATAAAGATAGAATTGATCTACTTCCAACATAAAACTATCCTTTTCTCTCCAATCTCATTTTCAGTAGATTCATTCTTTCTTGTGATCTCTCTTAAGGACAATAAGTTGGGAGAGAGGCAGAGATTTTCTTCAAAAATGGAGAGAGTCAACTAACAATGAAAAGGAAGCAGAATGAATGATTTCTGCAAGGCACTTCAATTAAGTTGTGGCATATTTTCTCTTTTTCCATCTAATCCCATAACCCCAGTGAAACTTCACTGTATGACACCACAAATTGTAGTAAAAATGGACAGTAGACAGCAGTGCCTGAATTGTGTATTTCTTTCAGCTCTTGAAGCACACATGCTTCATTGCTAAACCAATGTCAAGGATAGGAAGAAATAGTACCACTTCAGTGGACAAAGGAAATTTAGTAGATTAAGATTTTCTGCAAATGATAGAAAAACATTATTATAAATGCAAATGCATTTGTCCTGGAGGTTCAGAATTGCATCATTAATCTCACTTAATGATTGTGCTTAGGATAGCTATTAGCATCATCTCCATAGGAGGAAGTAGGGGTTACTGAATAGAAAGATAATATTCAATTCAGGAAGATCTGGGTTCAAGTCCTGTTGCTGACATTCTGGCTGTGTGATCCCATGCAAGTCATGTAGTTACTCTGTATACTACACAACCCTCTTAGACTAAAAGTTGCAGAGACAGTGTTGCCCAGAAAGGGTAGAGGGAGTTTCCTCACTTAGAAGTTCTCTATACCAGTGAAATCACAGGGCCTGCCCATATTAGACGAAAAGGACTGTGAGCCAGGGAATTATGTGGTGAAGTAACAACATAAATCAGCTGTTATTTGGTACTTATTTCTAACTTATTTATGAGGACTTTACTCAACATTGTACCACTTTGATTCATTTAGTGAGTATTTATTGAGTTCCAGAAGCTAATGATACCAGAAGAGACACCTAATATGATTCCTGGATCTCATGGATTTAAACGGTATAATCAAACTCCTACTTTCTCCCACTCCCACCGATACAGCAAATAATTGTTTGATTAGATGTACTAACTAGTCCAATAAAAATGATGCAAACCACTAATTTCATTAAATATTCACTATTTACAGTTTTTCTGTAATCCTGCCCACATTTCACGACTCTCAAATGTACCTCCTTTCTTGAAGCTTTCCATGGTTGTTTCATGTAGAATAGGCTTAGTCAAGTACTTAGCTCAATGTCTGGTGCATAGTAGGAGCTTAATAAATGTTTATTAACTGACTGACAATAGGTTCTTCTTTACACATTCTTTGTTGTTGTTTTGTGCAAGGCAATCAGAGTTAAGTGACTTTCCCAGGGTCACCAAACTAGTAAGTGTCAAGTGTCTGAGGCTGGATTTGAATGTGTCCTCCTGATTCCAGGGCCAGTGCTGTATCCACTGGACTTCTGAGCAGCCCTTTCTTTAAAAATTCTTATAATAAATATGATATATGTCACCCACTGTGGAATCTTTTGGGGGAGGGGGAGCAATCGGGGTTAAGTAACTTGGTCAGGCTCACACAGCTAATAAGTATCTGCGGCTGAATTTGAACTCAGGTCCTCCTCACTCCAAGATCAGCGCTCTATCAACTGTGCCACCAAGCTGTTGTGTGTGTGTGTGTGTGTGTGTGTGTGTGTGTGTGTGTGCGCATGAACCATTTATGTTCCTTCCTACCCTAAGCTAGATTATAAGCTCCTCACCATAGGACAATTTTATCCTTATTGCATATCTATTTTGGGTAAGATGCTGTGATCAGTATTACACATGGGAATGAGTTGGGTTGGGGATTAATACGAAGACATATAAAAACTGCTTTTTATAGGCTGTTACATTTATTGATAGAAGACATAAATGCACGAAAAGCTAAATAACAATAATATTTAAATAATAGTTTGATAGTAATGGATGCCATAGGACCATAATGACTAATTGCCATGTTTCACATACCTTTGTTTCGTGCTATATCAGTAAGGTAAGATTCATGACCTTGAGGATGACCAGGAACATGCCTGAATGGTTCAGAATCACAAAGTATAAGAAATTCTCTAGGTAGAAGGCAGAGGAAGTATAACATTTATTTAGACACAAGCGAATCCAATCCCAGGACCAGTAATTCCAATTCCATATAGTAGCAATAATATTCCAAAGCTGGTAACCCTACCTCAATGTAATGACAAGGAAATTGTAACACAATATTATAGCAAGGAGCCGAGTCATCTTTTAACCTTCCCCTCCCCCCCCCCCCCCCAGGGCCTTCCTGTAAACAATCACTCACAAATCCTAACTCTCTGCTCAGCACTCTCTTCTGCAGCTCCGTAGACTCTGAGTTCCTTCTCCTTCTCCTTGGGCTAAATTCTGATTCCTGTAGCCCTCGCTGCCTCAATGTCCTCTTGATGTCTGTTTCCTGTGGCTCTCAGTTCTGCTGCTCTGCTCTTCTCAGTTCTGAGCTCTCTTTATATTTATTCCTAGCCATCATTTGATTGACTAGAACTCAGTGCACATACCATTGGCTCTGATATTAGCGACTCCCCTTAGGGCCCTGAGGTCTTCACACCCATATGGGCTTAACTAGCAAAAGGGTGTGGGCCTGGGGCCTCACATCTAGTCAGTGAAAGGGTGTGGGCCTGCCTGTATTCAGGCCTCCTTTTGCTGGCCCCACCTGAGGCCTATTCAATGGGCAGAAAAGATCTTTCATTTAATGATGGGCCTTACACATGCAAAAATCCTCATAGAATATGGATATATTGACAGAATAGGTAAGAAATCCAACTGGGTTTTTAGGCTCAACAGTTACAATGGGAAAGCCAATTGTAATAGGTCCTAAGAGGGAGATTATTGTTAGATGTATAATTACTTTCCAATTCAACCATAGCAGAAGTGATGAAAATATTTTGGAGATCCACTTCCTCCCATGAGTCCAATCAATTTTCATTTTTTAATAGTTAAATCCATTGACCTGGCAAATATAATAATTGTCAGTTATACAGGTTATCCTCCTTCTAACTCTCCACTTTTGCAAATAATCTAGCAGTCCGGCTTATAATAACCATTGATCCTACCATCAAGATTTCCTGGATTGATACACCCTCCAATTAATTCTCCTTTCTCACAATCCAAAGCATGTTTTTATCACATGAGTCATTTAGCATAAGTATATAGGATCTTGTGATAAGTCTTATATTTTTCCTTGCATCATTAACTAGTTTGTTTCCATGCTTATCTGACATCCCAGGTAAATTGGCAATAGGTAGCATAGTAGTTAGAGTACTGGACTTAAAATTTGGAATATTTCTGTCTGAATATAGCCCCTTAAAGTGAAGTCATCCCCTTTAAGTTAGAAGAAATCCTGACATAAAGTTTACACAAACATTATTATCTCTATAAATGAATAATCTGAGACTCAGATAAGACATAACAATCCTGGAATCATGCAATAAATTGAGGAATCCAGAATTCCAACTCAGGTGATTTGACCAAACTTAATGCTCTTTCCACTGAACAACACTTCCTGTATCTTTTTTTAGGGAAGAAACTTCCAGAAGAGTTAGGCTTGTGGGAAATAAACATATCTTAAATACAACATATGAAGTAGGTAGCAGAGATGGGCTTAAAATATAGATCATTTGATTTGAAATTCAATATTTTTTTCTACTATACTCTGCTGTCTCCCCCAAGCAAACTTTATTTTTGAGAAAATTTGCTTTAACATTGAATAGTCAATTAAGTTGAAGCACTTCTTAGCTCCTCAGGTAAACAATAAAAATCTCCCTCATCTACCCATTTAATCCGAATGTATTTATTTTTTTTTCCAACCAAATGACAAAGTTTGAACTAAAAATTCCAGCTCAGTGATGTTTATTCAAATGGTTCCACACTTCCCTTCCCCTCAGTTTTATCAGACTATACTAACTAAGCACAGAATACTCCCACACTAAGCTACTTGGCATGGAAACCTTCAAAACATATGTCACTATGATTGAGTCGGCTAATGTTATTGAGTGAAATAGTTAGGTGAGCATTTTTCTTCCACTGAGCTTAGGAAATATGAAATTCCTTACAGAAAACAATAGATTAAGATTACCTATGCATATTTTGGTGTGGTTATTTCTGTACTGCAGGTAATATTTACCAGCTAAATCATTTTATCAGCAATGAGCAAAATATTATTTTGTGCCAACACTTCTTTTCAGAACCATTTAGTTTTGGGCTTTGTTTCAAATGCCCTCACTAATAATGGAAGGAACATTGGACATAGGGAACTTATCAGGAGCCCTAATTTGACTCTGACTTTAATATTTCTTGTGTGATTGTGGACAAATCACTCAACTTCTCTGAAACTTTCTTTTTCTGTCAAATGGAAATGCTATTTGCAATACCTACCACAAGATGCTTGTAAAAATGGCAACAAATAGATAGATACATAGATGATATATATTTTATAATATTTTATTACATTAAATATTTCCTAATTAGATTAAAAAAATTAATATTCATTTTAAAAAACTTTAATTCCAAATTCTTTCCCTCTCTTGTGCTCCTCCCTCACTCCTTGAAAAAGCAAGGTATATGATATCAATTATTCATGTGAAGTCATGCAAAACATATTTACATATCAGTTAAATAAAAATAAGAAACCACAGTGAAAACTAGCCCTGAAAATAAGAATGATAGGCTGGATTTATCATCCAGATCTCTACTTTTCACTATTCTAGCAGCAACTAGTGGCAAATAAATTGCCCAGAGATGTGATGTAACAAATGCAAAAGAAAATGCATGCAAAAATTAGAAAAATAAACTTTAAAAGTTTGTTTCAATATTACAGTTCTTTAGTTCTTTCTCTGAAACTGATTAGGATTTGTCATCATGGGTCCTTTGGAATTTCCTTGGATTATTGTCTCGATAAAAATAGCTAAATCTTTCACAGTTGTTCATCATTGCTGTTACAATGTTCAGTGTTCTTCTAGTTCCAGTCACTTCACTCTGTATCAGTTCATGAAAAACTTCCGAAGTTTTTTTTGTTTCCTGAAGCTGTCCTGCTTGTCATTTCTTATAGCATAATAGTATTCCATCCCAATCAAATACCACAACTTGTTCAGCCATTCCCCAAATGACTGAGATTTCCTGTTTTTTTCTACCACCAAAAGAGCTGCTGTAAATAACTTTTTAACAAATGGATCCTTCTTTAGGTAAGTTCTTTTTAAAGAAAACTCATCATTATACTTTAACCATTTTCCCATTTACCTCCAAAGCTTTTATCATCCAATATGCATAGCTTCAAATGTTCTTCTTTGACTTGCTTACTGTCAATTCCACTAAGATAATTGATCCCTTGAACAGTAACAATGGAGAAAATGTGTTTGTGTCATTATCTTCAATTTATAAATACTCTTTTGATGTGGTTACTTGTGGTTACATGTGGTTACAAACATCTCCAGGATTTGGGTAAAGGCAATGAAATGCATTGTTACCCCCACAAGGAAAATGCTAATGAAACTCCAGATTCTTTGTAGTTGGGTTTTTGGTTGGTTTGTTTGCTTGCTTTTGGGAGGGAGGAATTGTAAATACCAATGATAGATCTCTTCTGTTCTCTAATTTCAGATTAGTCATCATAATTCATTTTACAGAGAAACCCTTAATTTTTAAAAGCAAACCCACAAACCTTTCCAACTCCAACCCTCCTGTGATGAAAAGTGACAAGAGAGTTGAGCCACTTCACAATCTTTTCCCAAGCTGTTACTGTGCTGCAGTTCTTGCTGAGGGAATACAGGACACTGCCAAGAAAAAGCAATCAAAGTGAGTCATGAGTGTTGGCTATGATTGTAGATGGGTGAGGCCAATGAATTAAACAAGTTGAAAGTATTTGTTACATCACATCACTGGGCAATTAATTTGCCACTAGTTGCTGCTGGAATAGTGAAAATTAGAGATCTGGAGGATAAATCCAGCCCATCATTCTTATTTTTCAAGGCCAGTTTTCACTTTGGTTTGTTATTTTTATTTTATTTGATAAGTTCTTCCTCTCTCCTAATGAAATTGGAGTCACAGCTGGGTGTGAACAGCAGCAAGTCAGAACTATTGAGGAAGGGCAGAGAATCCAGCTATTTCAGATGGATTTTACAGATACCAGAGGCAGGCCAAACCCAGAAAGGTAGGTTAAGTCACAGAGGAGCAAAGAGAAAGGTACCTTACTTAGATCCTGGTTTGTAAACAGAGTACATAGTCTGAGATAAGAAGGTTATCCAGGATGGCATCAGTGAAAACACTTGTTATCCTAATTCAGAAGACATTAGCTCTCTAATCTATTTTATCTTTCCTGCTGCTTATGGCTTGCCCCTAGCCATAATAACCAGGAGGAGGCCAGATGCCTGTAGGTGAATCCTGTCTCTGAAGCAGACAAGAGAAGAGATGCTAGCCTTACTTCAGTCCTCCTGATCAGCAGGCATTTCACTCACAAAAGAATGATTTGGTTTATATCACTTGAGTCGAAAGAGAAGTGGGATATTTGTTTCCCCTAAAAAACTCATGCATTTCATTTACTGTCAAAAATAGCAGTTACTCTTAGGAAACTCATTGAAATGATCATCAGCAGCAGTCAGAGATAGCAACTGTGACATTTGGTCACAGGAGAGCTGGTAGTGGGAGAGATTAATAAATAAAAGCATTATCTACTTAATTCTTTGTGGGACACAATACCAGACTCCTTTTTTTTTAAACCAGCTATGGAAATGTGTAATAAATAAACATTTGCAGAAAAAGGTGAAAAGGATGTATGGTTTTTATATGACATCATTCGTTGCATTTTTCTTTTACTGTTCAGAGAAGGAAACAAAACATCTCCACCATTATTTCTCTTTATGTATGTGATTAGAATTACTCATGTCACTTGTGGGGGTTACCTTCCTTGCCCTCTCTGTTTCCAACTCTGATGGATAGCAAAATTGTAACTAGAACTTCACATTCCCAGAGATTTATTTCGGTTAAACCATCCATGATATTTGCTTAAATTTTGTACAACTGCTTCACACATCACGGAAAAATGCCAGTAGTGGCATATTCTTTCTTTCCTCTAAGAGAAGAAGAACACAAAAGTATAGCAGGAGAGAGCTAATACAAAACAAGTAAAAACAGACTAGAAGAAAAGGGTTGTTAGGTAGTGGAATCGATTACTGTGAAGAGATTTTGTTCTGGGAGGTACTAATGAAAAAGGTACATTTGTCTGTCTCTGATGGTTGAGATTAAGACTGTTCAAAGTGGATAATTAGATCAGAGGAAGCCCGGCCCTTTCAGATCTGTGCTTTATAAGTGGATGAGTCTTTCGCCATTTTTAGAAATTTGACATATCTCTCAATGGCATTTTAAGAATATTGGACAAGGCATCAGGAGACCTGGGTTTGAATCCCAGCTCTGTCACGTTCTGACATTATAACTTTAACACATTATTGAACCTCTCCGGTCCTATATTTTTCCATCTACAAAACTAGTACTCTGGGCCAGGTGACCTCTGCAGTCACTTACCAGTGCTAAAATGACAAGTACTATGGTACTCTATGCTATGCCATGCTGTGCTGTGCTATGAGCTGCTATGCTATGCCATGCTATGTTATGCTATATCATCCTATCACTTTGGTTTCACATGACATGGGACTTCATTCAGATGACATGATGCAATGGAATGAGTGTTAGGTTTAAAATCAGATAATCTGGATTCAAATTTCAATTCTGCCATGTAGCAATTGTGTGTTGAGTGTGAACTTGGGCAAATCACCTAACCTTTATGGCATAAATTTTCTCCACTTTGAAACAAAGGGGTTGAACTTGATTTAAAAGTCCCTTCCATCTCTAAATCTAAGTTTATGAAGTTATATGTGCAAATGTTTGGGGTTCAGACAGCTCTGTCCTTTTTCATCAGTATTGGTAAATTGTAGTAATTTTGCTAAGCGTACATGTGCATGCGTGCGCACACACACACATGGGAGAGGCAGGTGGAGAGAAGGCATTAAATGAGGGCTTGCTATTTTTTTAAAAATTACTTTCTTATAGCACTGAAGTACTCATGGTCAAAGAGATTTAAAATAGATAGATAGATAGATAGATATCAGCACAATTTTGGGGTTGTCCAAATATACATTTTATGATCAAATAGCAACAATTGTTGAGGTTCAGACATCAGAATAAAAATCAAACAAACAAACTACACTATAGAGGAAAGATTAAAGGACTTGGAGTTAAAAGATTGGGATTCAAATTCCAGCTCTGCTATTTGTTATTGGTGTGGTTTTAGGCAAATCATTTTATTTCTCTGGGGCTCAGTAACATGGTACTTCAAAATTACCATGTCTGAAACTGTTTTTACCATCTTTTTTCCTAAAATCTACTCTTCCTTCTGACTTCTGGCATATAAATCTAGAATAGGGATTCATGTGAATGAAGTTGATAGTTCAAGCTGTGGGAGCATCTAGTAATATTGTCCTGAGAGAAAATGTAGAGAGGAAAATCTAGGACCAAGAATAGAACCTTGGTTAAAATGTACCTTTAGGGGTAGGGAAGAGGAGATTGAAGGAGCAATAATTAGAGAATTAAAAAGAAAAGTAGGACAGGAGAGAAATCAATAGAACTGATACAGAGAGGTCAAAGAGAATCTAGTCCAAAAATAAGACTCTGAATTTGACACTAAGGATATCATTGGTGACCTCTGAGAAAAATTCCATAAGTTTATCAAAAGCAGATACTTCGAATAAATTTCTGTTGCAATTATTATATTCTAGATGGCTGTAAAAAAAACTCTGGGAGACTGGTTGTCCACTGGGAACGTGCCTGCCTGTGGAACATATCACTTATATGGGATGTATCAACTTGCCCATATCAGACAGACTATAAAAGAGGTGTTTGATAAGATGTAGGCTAGAGAGGTTGTTGGTGAAACATAGGAACCAAGAGGATCTTGCTTCTTGCCAGTACTGACTCCCACTACTACTAATGATGCAAATCCCTAAGGAGAAGTGACAACTAATAGTAAACTATTTTTCTGTTTCTCTTTCTATATCTTCTAGATTGCAATTAAGACCTAAGCTAAGTATAGTTAAATGTGTCATTCCACGATTGCATTGTTGCTGCATGAAAACACAGATGACATGATAGGAGTAGATTACTATTCTGGGAGTTGGCCACCAAGGTTTTAATCTTCCATTGTTAATAAAAGGCCCCAAATCATTCACTTTTTTGTTTACTCAACCAACACAGGTCTTTTGAGAGCCTTCTAAAGGAATAGCCTTCTGCTATGATTCTTCTTTCCTGCACTGAGAAATGGATGGTTTTATTTTTGGTATCAATACCACAGGCCCATAAGGAGAACTCTTTTTAATTGTTAAACATCCAAAAGAAATCCTGAATTGAAAAATTGCATTTTGAAATCTTAACAGAGCATCCCAAAGGACCCACAAAATGAGTTTTGTTCTTGGAGCTATCCACTCCAACACACCTGTCATTATCCAAATGGTCTTTGGGGCCTTCTGTACCAAAACAGACAGCATGAATGCTACAGATCTAGGTAGACACACATATGAACAACGGTATAGCCCAAAGTACCATATAATGGTGAAATGCCCAGCTAATAAATCTCTCACTCTCTCAAGTGGTGTGAAAAGGTTAGCAATAGCCTTAGGAAAAAAATACAAAAAAAAAGCACACACCTATACCAGCTGAGGACAATATCAAAAAGAAATTTCTTTAAAATAGAAACACAACTTTGCCCTTTGTCCATAAAGTAGTCACTTGGCAGTTTTCTGAGGTTTTATATGCCTCTAGAGCCCTTAACTCAGACGAGCTTTCTGACGGGTCTAACACAAGGCTTGCCTCTGTGAGATTTCCTTGAGGTTCTGAGTGTTTCATGTGGCTCATGACCATCAACATCATAGGTGAATCCAGATGTTGAAAACCCTTTCCACTAATTTACTCAGAGATCAATACCTACAAAAACTTTATTCAGAATTCAATAATAGGGTTCACTTCAAATTTTACTGATTTGTTTTAGTTAATCTGCAAATAGAATCTGATCTCTCCATCAGTGCTATTTAACAACAACAAAAATAAAAAAAAAAACAACAAAGGCTATACAGCATTATCCATTTATCAAAGCAAGATCTCTCCATCGATGAATAAATAATGCTATTTAACAACAACAAAAATCAAAAACAACAAAGGCATCATCCATTTATCGAAGCACTAATCATTTATCCTGCAGTTTTTATTTGGAACATACAAGCTTTTAATTAGACACTATTTTTATGTCACAAGGAAACCATTTATTTTTCTAGGTAGAAAGTAACTCCTGTTTTTAAGTACTCTTGGACAGGGGCTAAACAACACGTAACAAATGGACATTTAATTTAAGTAAAAAGGAGGAATGATTTGGGGGAGCTCTTGTTAATATTGCCTTTCTTTTATTACAATGTGGAATCTTGCTACAGGTTAAAAATATTTAGATTTCACAATTACCAGTAGCAAATAATGTATTCCAAATAATATATATTAAAAGTCCTTTAGCATTTTATACCCAGTTATTTAAATAAGTATAAAATTTATATTTGAGCCATTTTACTCCACTGTTACATGAAAGGATATTCACTTTAGGGTAAATATTAAATTTAAGCACACATAGGATATTTATACACACATGGGATATGCACAAAACACATATAGAATATTCAATTTAGGATAAAGGTAATATTTATTTTAAACCAAATATTATATATGTGTATGACTATCTATTGATATACATATATAGATACACCATCTATGTATATATAGATGTACACATGTATATATGTAGCTGTATACATAAACATGTACACATGCTAGATGTATGGCTAGCTTTTCAGTGAAATATGTTATACTTTTGCCCATGCCTGCCTTTCCCATGCCCTCTACCCCGGAGGTTGATAGTGTATTAATTTCCTTTCCATTTTATTACATTGTCCATAGTAGTGAACATTCTAGTTAATGTTGCAAAAGGGTTTGCATTTAGCCCCTTTGGGGTTGAGACCTCCCACTTTTTCCAAACAATTTGAGGGATAGTTTGACAAACATTCCTAAGTCACAGGAAGATGGGAAATGAGAAAAATCCTAGCAATATGTTTTGTTTGATCAAGCATAGGGTGGGAGCAATCTTGTGATGGCATTATTGTAGGGAGTGTCTAGTGAGGGGGATCACGGTGAAAGTTTCAGTGACTTTCCCAGGATCACATAGCCAGGATGTATTAGACGGGGAATTTGAACCCAAGTCTTCTCAAAATTGTGTCTAATACTGTACACTGAGCCATGCTGCCTCTCCTACAAACAGCTTTTATTATAACTTACCTAAGTAATTGTTCTTATTTGAATCCAATACTGTTCACAAATAACATTATTTCAAAACCATTAACTTAATTAACCATTAAGAGTATCAAAGGATCACAAATTTAGTAGTGAAAGTGGAATTTGGAAATCACCTAGTACAAACCTCTAAGTTTACGGCTAAGGATACTGAAGCCCAGAAAAGTTGTGACTTGTCGAAGGTTACATAGCTCATGGCAGGTAATACATCTGACATAAGAAAGATCACTTGATGTTATCTAAACAATATAATTCTTCTACAAATGCAACAGCTGTAATATTTGCCTACAATTAATATCTATTTTTCAGGATTTTATTAGCTTGTGTTCTTTGTCAGGCTGCCTTTCTGTCTGGAACTCCTACTAGTATGAAAGTAACTTTAGGCATTTAGATAACAAAGGTATATGCCTTTCACTTACAGTATACTTACAGAATATCAGAGTTCAAAGGGTCCTTGAAGGTCATTTATTCCAAATCCATCATTTAAAAGTTGATGGCTTAGACAGGAAAAGTTAGTTGCCAAGGATCACAAAGGTAGTAAATGGCTGTGCCAGAGCCCAAACTTGATGACATAGTGCACTGATGCTCATTTACTACTTCAGGAATCCCTTGGGAGTTTATGGTGATTTGTGAACAAGGGCTTCATGCTAAAAATTCTTAATGGCAACTTGATCAGTAATTAGTCAGCTAGGTGAGGCAGTGGATAGAGTGCTGGGTCTGGACTCAGGAAGACTCACCTTCATGAGTTCAAATCTGGCCTCGGACACTAGTTGAGTGGCCCTGGGCAAGACACCTAACCTTATTTGCCTGAGCTTCTTCATCTGTTAAAAAAAAAGCTGGAAATGGCAAACTACTCCAGTATTTTTGCCAAGAAAACCCCAAATGAGGTTACAAAGAGTCAGACACAAATGAAACAACTGAACAAGAACCAAAGTCAGTAATTAGCAGAACATTATAGATAATATATTAAATTTTTTGCTATTATTAAAAGAGGTTCATAGAATAATAGCATTGACAATATTTGTGTTGATGTAATGAATAGCGCTCTGGACTTAAAGTCGGGAACACATGGTATTTAATCCATCTGCACATACTTGTGTGATCTTGGAGAAATCTCTTAACCATTCTTGGTCTCTGCTTTCTTATCTGTAAAATGAGGAGGAAGGAGACTAAAATCGCATCTAGACCCCTTAAAGCTCTATCTCTATGATCCTATTATCTCCTATGTTTTTGTCCAGAGATCTTTTTACTACATGTTAGCTTCTTTTGTGTCTCCTCAGTATCTGAGACAAGATTAAGCCTATAGCAGCTAGTCAATAAACAATTTTTCATTCATCATTAACTGACTACCCAAGAATTGTGAGCTGTCACTGAGCTTAGCATAATGATGTCACAGTCCCCAGTGGTAGGTCTACTGACATCTCCACAAATTGATCAATTTCATAGATGCAAACATCAATCTATATAACAATTTACTTTCTCTCTCCAGACTTGTTTCCTTAGCCATTAAAAAAAAAAAAAGATAAACTCTAAGTACTTTCCTGGCTCTAAAATTCTTTGTTATCTCTGAATCATTAGAATATAGTGCATCTGATTGGGACTGAAATTTGTGATTCATTTGTAATTAGTAAGCACCTTCAATGTGTCTCAAATATATATTTTTTAAAATCAGAACTGTGATTTTGTTGGAATAGAAAATGCACAGTACCAATGTAGGTGTACACATGCTCTGCCATTTAGTGTCATAGACAGTGGTCTTGGGGTTCTAAGAGGTTGAGTGACTTGCTCAAAGTCATAGAGACAGTATGTCTCAGGGTTAGGTTTTGAACTCATCTTTACTCCAAGAACTTATCTATATCTCACTCTCTTAAAATAGTGTATCTATTTATAGCAAGCAATATTGACAAATATCAAACAATATTGACAAACTGATAAACTGCTCATTTTTAACAACCTATTTTTAAAAATATCAACGTTCTCAAGATGATGCTATATGACTATGAATCATGTAACACCATAATCTGAGAAGAATCAAAAGTATAAGATATCCAGAGGTCAATGAAAAGACAAGTGGCAGGTATAAATAGACTGAAGCATATTGCCAACATTGACTTCCACATGCAACATGGTATAAAAGACATTAAAATGAACATGTTTAATCAGAAAGGAATGAGACCAGTCTTGATGTGAAAAAGTAAAATCGCTAAGAATTGGAAATTGAGGTGATGTCTACCAATTGGGGAGTGTCTGAACAAGTCATGGTATATGAACGTAATGGAACACTATTGTTCTGTAAGAAATAATGAACAAGCATACTTCAGAAAACCTGGAAATATCTACGTAAGCTAATGATGAATGAAGTTAGCAGAAGCAGGAAAACATTGTACACAGTAACAGGAACACTGTTTGATGACTAACTTTGATAGCCTTACCTCTTTGTAGCAATGCAAGGATCTAAGACAATTCCAAAAGATTCATGATGGAAAATGTTATCCATACCCACAAAAAGAACAATGGAATCTGAATGCAAATCAAAGCATACTGTTTGTTGTCTTTTTTGTTTGTTTGTTTCTTCTTTCTCATGGTATCTCCCATTGGTCCTAATTCTTCTTTACAACATGACTAATGTGAAAATATGTTTAATATGAATGAATAGAGCCTATATCAGGTTGCTCACCATCTTGGGATGGGGGAGAGGAAAGAAGGGGAGAAAACTTGGAACTCAGAATCTTATCGAAGTGAATGTTGACAACTAAAAACTAATTAATTAATTGATTTTTTTTAAAAAAGAAAATCAGTAGACCCCCAGAATGCCACATTGATACCCCAGAGATATGGGGGAAAATATTGAAAGATATTTAAAATAATAGATGGACAATCTGTAGAGGATTTGCAGAAATCCTTGAATAAGAATCACATTTAATGAGGAAAAGTTGTATTATTTACCAGTGGATGGAGTGCCCCAACCACTTAAATTGTGGATGAATTTATATATCTATGTAATATGGATATATCTTCAGTTTTAGGTAAAATCCAATGTGATTTTAAATTTTCAAAAGGAGGGCATTTAACATAAACTAAATGTTTCCTTTAAATGAATTGTATGTCTACCAATGAAAGCAAAACTAGTATACAATTACATAGCATGTGTAACCTATTTCTGAATTTGTGTCTGTATTAGCCTGCTACTGGATTTTTCTCCTGCATAACCCATGTGTCAGGAGGTCGTACAACAGAAAGAGCACTGGAGTCAGAGGACCTGGGTTCAAATCCCACATCTGAAGCTACTTGTCTGATGTTGGGAAAGCCCCTTAAGTTCTCTGAGCTTTCATTTCCTCACCTAAAAAAATTAGGGTTGGAATAGATTGCACTGGAAGTTCCCTCCAAATCTAGATCTATGATCTCTGTTTGGACTATTTCTTTTAACTGAAAGTGCAACATTCTATTTCGTTGCTCCCTTTAAAAGGAATATTCTCTCTTGTATTTCTGGACTTCATCCTATTAGTATGTTGTCAGAAAGTGGTCTTTCTTATAGACTAACCAACACACTGGTAGAAACTAGTGAGAAGGCAGCTTCCTTTTTGCTACTGACTACCAGACAGGACTTTGAGAAAGAAATTAAGACTGGAGTTGAATGTAGAAAGATCAGAGAGTATACCCCAACCTCTACACCTATGAGACCAAAATAAATTTCTTGTGAACAACTCCTGTGCTTTTTTAGCCTTTTGCTGTGCTTGTCACTGTAGCAACAGTGAGAGAAAGAATGCAGGAAAGAAAGGGTTGACACAGATGAAAATGCAGATCTTAACAGAAGCAGCAAGTAGCTGATCAGGCCTTTAAGGCCTTTTTTGGTCTTTTTATTTCCACTGAAGTAAATTTCTATTTCATTTACGTGTGAATAAATAGTCCTTTTGAGGAAAGGCACACTGAAGATGAGAAAGAAATCCAAATCCAGAGCATCAGGGAAGAAAATGAGCCAAGGGGATTAGGAATTATAGGTAATAGGTATAAGTTTACCCCTAGACTTCGACCTGGAAATGAAAGAACAAGAAGATAAAGACTGGGGAGGGTATGGTGGGAAAGGTATGGTTTTTATCAGGCTTGTACAAGGGAAACAAATTGGTGCAGCTTGACCTTACAATACCATAGATGACATGAGCAGAGGCCATATCCCAAGCAGCTCTTCTAGCCTTACCCAGAGAGCCACATGAAGTATTGTGTCTGTGCCAGGGACAATGGCTTTATGTAGATAGATAGTCAACTCCCCTGGTTATTAGTATAATACTAATAGATTTGAGGTACCACATTCCATATCTTTTGGGTCAGGTGTTAGTTTTGTTCTCTGGCCAGCAACAGCTTGCCCCAAACCAGTTGATGTCATCATCTATTTGTCTCTTAGTCCAGATTTTTATCCTTTGTCTCTTACTCAAGACTAGGCAAAGATTAAGTCCATGTTCTCATCTACAAATTTTCTCTCCTATACCAACTCTGAACAATTGATCAAGGATAAGAGTCATATCCAGGATGTTATAGAAAGAGTTTGTGCATCAAGGTTCTATTGGATGACCTCTAAGGTCCCTCAACCCTGATACATGGTAATTAGTCACAACAATTTTGAGAAGAAGGCAAAAGACTAGAAAGGCCTAAAAAACATTAGTTTTCTTGGTCCCTCCACAACCTTGACCCAGGTTCACCCTTGCTTCCTGAATCCCTTTTCCTGATTCCGTTATAATTTTCATGATTGCAAGATAGGAACATCACCTGCTCTGGTGAATGAACCTATTGTGGCATTTGGTTTCCTTGAGAAAATGTCCTGAGACTGTTAGAAAAGTTTAATGATTTTGATGACGTAGCATATGCTTCCTAGTTCACAAATATGTGTGCTTTTGGTTATCTAGGAAATCAGATGAGGCTGTAGACATATAGCTCAGTATAAACCCAACCCTGCTACTGGAACAATAATAACAATACCCAACAAATGTGCCCCAAAGAAAATGAGGCACCAGAACCCTACATTTTAAATTTTTATTTTACTTTAAAAGAATCTGCGTTATATTATTGAAGTATATACACTAATAAACCAAGATGTATCTAGGTGTCAGAGTTGATAGAGTCCAATCTTGGAAAAAGGAAGATGAATTAAAATTCTTCCTCTGAAATGTACTAGCTATGTAATTCTAATCAAGTCACTTTTGCTCTCTCAGCCTCAGTTTCTTCATTTATAGGTGGTTGTGAGGATCAAATAAAATAACATGAAAGTGCTTTGCAAAACTTAAAATGTTATGGAAGTGCTAATTATTAATATCATTATTATTATTTCAGCAGTGTCCTGAAGAATTTAAAGTCTGCTTTATAAAATGGCTCATTTATTTTTAGCAGAAATGAGTGACATAATAACTTAATGCAAGTACTACAAAAATAACAGTACCTTTAAGGCAGTTGACATACCATGAAGATTTCCTGTCCCAATATATATAAAGCAATTTGCTGTATAAAATATTGGAACAATAGGATGTGGTCAGATCTATCCTGAGTTCTATACAAACCTCAGCAAATGACTTAACAATCTATAAATCTACACATGACAGTACTTATGCAGGTTTCATAAATGATTTGCAATGGAAAGAGAATTATATTAACATTGCTATTCATGACCATAAAAAAAAACCTTATGGAGGGGAAAGACAATAATGTTATACAGGGGAAAAATATTTACTTAAAAAATGAGTCTCTTGAAATGAGGATACGGAAATCTTAATGAGCCAAACTAAATGTGTTGTACTCCTTATACGGGCATGATGCCATGGCACCATTATCAGTAGTACATTAATTTTGAGTCTCCTCTCCCCCAGAAATGGGGTGGACTTGCACTGCTTCATCTTCACTTTTGCAAATGCATTAGTGAAACTGCTATATACTGAAATGTGATTTGTTGCAGTGTAGGTGCAACTCATTTGCTTTATGTCTTCTCTGCTTCCTTGTCCCCATCCCCAAATGAGGTAGCTCCAATGAGATCAATCAGGGGTTCACCCAAAGAGGCTCAACTAGAAGTCCAGCAGGATAAGGAAAGCTTGATATAATGAAGAGGCCATTGGAAAAGGAATCAAGAATTGTTGTTCAGTTGTTTCAGTCATATTGGACTCTTTGTGAAGCCTTTTGGAGTTTTCTTGGCAAACATATTTGGAGTAGTTTTCCATTTCCTTCTGCAGCTCATTTTACAAACGAGGAATCAGGCAAGCAGGGTTAAGTGATTTGCTCAGGGTCACACAGCAAGTGTCAGATGCCAGATTTGAACTCAGAAAGAATTCTAGCCAGAAACTCCAGGCCCAGCATTCTATCCACTGCTCCACTAGAGACTTGTCTTCTAATTCAGATTCTGAAACTGACCTGGAGCAAAGTATGTTCTCTGTAATATCAAGGATTTGGACTAGAACTCTAAGGGTCGTTCTAGCTCTGGCATTTAATGAATCTGTAAATTATTTGAAACCCCCGTCATATCTCAAATCTGGCCAAATATGCTCCTGCATTTAGCTGGTGAGTCAGGCAACAAGCATTTATTAAGAACTTACTACACGCCAGATACTGTGCTTTGTGTTGGGGATACAACAAAAGGCAAAAGCACAATCCTTGTCTCGACGAAACTCACATTCTAAAGGCCCATGTCTCCTTGCTAGATTCCAGGTCCATGAAGCACCAAGGTTTATTGGACAGAGCACTGCACTTGGTTCACATTCTGCCTAAAACACTGTGTGACCCTAGGTAATACCGTGTGACTCTGTGCTTCATTTTCCGTATCCATAAAGTGGATGTGATGGCCTGTAAGATCTCTTTCAGCTCTAAATATGCAATCCTATAAGGAACTATGTCTCAATTTTCTTTGCATTTTCTGCAGAACCTAGCAAAGTACTTTATACAACATAGATATTTAATAAATATCTGTAGAACAAAAAGGCAGAAGATTAAATGAATTTGTCATCTAAAAAGGAATTAGAAATCACCTTAAAGATTGAAGTTCTTTTAGATTTCCTCCACCAAAATCCTACAGTACCTCAATAGAGAGTGAAAGTGGTGCTGGGTCATCAAAGCTTTCTCAATTGCTATCAATTAATCAGCCAACATAAAACAAATAAAATGACAATAAACGACAATAGCTACAACACTGGGGATACAATTACAAAAAACATGAATGTCTTAGCCCTGAAGGAAATTACACTCCACTATGGACCTAGAGCAGGAATAAAAATATCTTAGATTTAAAACAATGGACTGAGTGCTGGTCCCAGAGTAAGGAATCCTTGGCTTCACATTTGACTTGGTGACCCAGTGCAAGTCACTTACCCCTTTTCCCTCCAACCTGTCTCATTTCTAAATGGAAATAATAAAAATTCCACCCCTTATGATTGTTTTCACAAATGAGATAATGGATACAAAGTGCATTGCAAACCTTACAGCACTATATAAATTCTAATTATTGTTAACCAAGGAAATACAAAATATGTACAACCTGAAAAAGGCTTCTGGGAGGAGATGGACCTTGGGCTAAGCTTTGAGGAGGTCGAGGTTCCAGAGAGAGAGAGAAATAGAGAGACAGAGAGAGAGAGAGAGAGAGAGAGAGAGAGAGCATTATAGACATGAGAACTACAGTGCAAGGAATACACGAACTGATTAAGTCATAGATCTTTTGTTTGTATTGATGGACTCGATGTTTTATTTTAAGGAAGTGGGGATGCATCAGTATTTCTGTTATTTAAAGGACTCCCAGGCTCTTGGCTTTTTAAATATTGAAAAGTAAGTATTATTTTATACCTAAAAAAATACAGCTAGTATGGTCTAATGGCAATGATTGGAGGGTAGGAGCCAGGAGATCTAGGTTCTACTATCAGTCTGCTGCTAACTAGCTATGAAAATTTAAGTATGTCAGTTCACCTTTGTGTGTCTCAGTACGTATTGTAATCTTTGCCCTATCTTAAAGAATTGTGTGCATCAATGAGACTAGAACTAATGAAAACATTTTGAAAACTGGAAGTATTCCACAGTTTATTATCATCCTTATTGTTTTAGCTGAAAATCACATAGACATGATTTTGCATCTACCAGGGGGAAAAACACAATAACAGTTATATCAAGGATATACTCCAAAGTCTTTCCAGAAAGATGTACATTTTATTATGCCATGGTATTTATAAAAACAACATAACAACCAAATCCTTTTCTCCTTCTTTCTCTCCTAGAAATATGTGTATATATGTATGTATGTGTATATGTGTATATATAGCTATATATATATTTTAATACACCATATATAGTTTTAATATGCCCAAATCCACCGTCTCATTTTCCAGGACTGCTAATAAGCCACGTCCAATAAAGAAACAATGAACCAACTGGAGAGAAGTGAGCACACAAATTGATTTCTTATGCACATCAACAGTCTTTCAGTAAACCCAGTTTTGCCACTTCTGATCCAAGGCTACCTTATGCTTTTAGAAAGGTCAGTGACAAGGACAGGAAAAGGAATTCTCTGCAATCTGGTATGTCCCTTGAGATATCAAGTTTTGGTCCTACTAAGCAATTAGTAACTTTTATTAGCACTAGGAAAATCCCTGCAGCCATAGAAAATTCCATGGAGACTGTAGACTCCAGGGTACAGCTGAACAAAGCAAAAAAGTTGGTTCTTTTTAGGTCTTTACCAAAAGCCACTTTAAAATGTGCCATTAAATGTTGTTGTCAGTGAGGGCATCATTGAGTTATAAATTACATAACTCATTAGGCAACCTGTTTCCTAGCAACCGACAGTAAAGAAACTGAGTTTTCCATGAATTCATGGATGCAGCCAAGGCAAGAAATGGAAAGAGAGGGGCCATTTGAAACCTTTTATTCTTGAGGCTTCCAGGAATGTTCATAGAACAGGGTCATAGAAAAAGGAAGACATAGTTCCTGGAAATAAGCAATCTACTTTCTCATAGAAGAAAACTTGGATCTGTTTAACCTCAAGAAACACAATGTATCAGACATAACAAAAATAAATAAATTAATGTTGACTGCATATTTTTTAACCTTTTAAAGATTTTATTTTTTTTCTAGAGATAGAGATAATGGTATAAACAGTTAAAAACAAAATCATAAAAATAGAACCAGTCTCATGCAGGCAAATGATGGAAGTATCTCTCAGTTAGGTGGAAAGGCAGTGTTGAATAAGAAAGAACCCTGAACATGTTATTAGATGGCCTATATTAAAGCAACGAATGTGCTCTTACTCAGTAGCTGTACGATTTTGGTCAAACCACTTCAACTCTCTAAACCCCAGTGTCCTCATCTGTAAAACGTTATATACTTTAAAAACTAACTACCTCTCAGGGTCTTGTTGAGAGGATCAAATGAGACAAAGTATAGAAATTCTTTTAAGTATTAAGGGTTATGAAAATGTAAACTATTATACCCTTGCCTAAAAATGTCTTCCCCCATTAATTTCATAATTGGTGCAAATTCAATAACTAGAAATTCATTCCTTTTGGAATGATGTGAAATACATTCATGTTGTAGAGCAGAAAGAGCTAAGCATTGTCTTTTCCAGATTTTTCTTTTAAAAGGCAAATATCAGTATGTGAGTATTTTTATTCAATAACATTACAGTGTGAAAGATTTTATCAAATTGTTTTCTTTTTTCCCTCAGGGCAGTAGCAAGAATGAGAATTTTCCTGATATGCAGATCAATTTAAATCTTTGACCTTGAGACTTCACTGCTACATATGTCTTCCAAGGCAGTGAAACATAGGGAAAAAAGGTTCTATATACACCTGAATATTTATCACAACACTTTTTGTGAGAGCAAAGAACTGGAAACAAAGTAAATGTCCATTGATTGGGAAATGGTTAAATGAATTTTGGCACATGAATGCAATAACGGATTATTATTGTACCCTAAAAAAAATAGTTAACATGAAGAATTTAGAGAAACATAGGAAAATATGAACTGATGAAGAATTAATTCAGTACAATCATAAAAATAATATACTATAATGCCTGGCTGCAGAAATGTAAGTGAAAAGAATAAAGAAAACAAAACCAAATGTATAATTATAATAATGGAGCTTGTCTGCAAATCAAAGACCTGAAAATGCATCTCTTTTCCTTCATTGGAGAAGTGAGGGCCTATGCATGTGGGACACTACATGTACTGCCAGATTCAGTTTTCAGCTCCTGTGTTCAGTAATTTGGCTGAACTAGTTAACTAATTCTCTCTCTCTCTCTCTCTCTCTCTCTCTCTCTCTCTCTCTCTCTCTCTCTTCCTCCCTCCCTCTCTCCCTCCCTATCTACCCCTCCCCCCTTTTTAGCAAAAGTCATTCTTTGTGCTAGAAACACTTTATTCATTGCCTGGAACTTTCATCTGTTTCTGGAACCTCCTATACCTGAAGCTTTCCACTAGAAGCCTCTAGTCTTCTAATCAATCAGACATTACTTTGCTCTTCTCTACAAAAGTCTTAGGCCCTAACCTATATATTGGAGCTTTCCTGATGCATGCTATCACTCACAGACCCATGAATATTCTTCATTACACCTACAAGCAGGAAATTGATGTAATGATTCACCAAGTCCAGAGGGCAATATTGTTCCCTTTCGTTTTCACCCTTACATTTAAATGGTTTTGTTATTCTGAACTTGACAAACATCAGCAAACTGAAGCATTTCCAGATACAAGGAACAAGAAGAAAAAGATAAATTTATGAAAATCTATTTCATACTGTTTGTAGCAGAATAGAATAAATTCAAAATTAGATTCAAAGTTGTCTATCTATATGAGTTTTGTTCCAAACCTTCTGTGTTCTTCCATGCATTTTCAAAATTCTACAATCACCTTCTTTTCTTTCTTTTTGTCTTCATTTTTTAAACATTATTATCACTAATCCCCCTCACTCTCCTCAATTTTCAACTCCCATTTAAACATACACACCCACACAATCATACACAACACCTCTTTGCTAACAAATCCCTATAGTCAAGGACAATAAACCTACATATAATCCTTATCTAAATATGTAAATCTTAAACTACTGTGAAGACAATCTCTTGTGGAAACATCAAGCAAATGCCTCATGCCATGACTTGAAAGTCATCACACCTAAGACACCTAAGTGATATTCTTTGCCCTTCTCCATACCGATTCTTAGATATCAGCTCAGATATGCTACCCTAGCTTTGGTGGTTTTAGCTACTATTCAGTTTGGGGTTTGAATGCTTTTCTAGTTTTGGAGATGTCAGATGTTGCCCTTGTCTGAGATTCTCTTCCCTCACTTCTTTTATCTCCCTTTCTATGGTCCTACCTTTGAGGGTCTCAAGTTAAACTATATAGATTTGCTTGTGTGAATTAAAATGCTCCAAATAAAGGCTGGTTGCTTTTAGCATCATATGTCTGGTCTAATTCTTATTGAATTGGCCTTTAAGTCCCAGGGTTGTTGCAATGGACTGAAACAAGGAGATTAAACCAATTTCAGCACAGAAATGAAAATGATGCCCTATTGATACAGTAGCTCAAATCGACTTTAGAAGTCATACCTTCTCTTCTTAACAGGAAAAAAAAAAGTTCAGTTGGATTTTATATTTAGAATCCAGTTATTTTGCTGCAAATCAAAGATATTGTATGACTCGATTTCTGCCTTTGGAGACTTAAAAAGTCCTAGTAAATATTTTACTACCCATTTTATGTTTTTTTGTAAATGAAGTGCATAAAGCAACTAAAGAAACTGGAGAAATTTTTGTTATTCTATTTCAATTTTATGACCCCCTACACATTAGGGGTATATGAGTTTATCCATAATATGTAATGATACAGTACATCGATTCTAATAGGGTGTATTACAATATACAGAATTCTCAAAGCACAGTCATAAAAATGTCTTTCACTGCACCTATAATTTGAAATTTAGAAATTTAAACAGCATTAAATCTATAATCCAAACACACTTTAAAAATAGGTTTTGCAGGTGATTTGACAGGAAAAAAATATATATAACTATCAGTAGCATTTGGGAGATATAATTATGCTCAAATATTGAAAAAGAAATACTTTCTTGAAGCAATAATAGAACCCAAATACAAACTTTGGGGAGTGTGAAAGGAGGAGAAAATAAACATGATACTTGGGCTAAACCTGGAAAATTATACAATAATCAGACAATGTTTTTTTTCTAAATATTTCCCATTATATTATGTTTTAGGAGGTAAGGTTATGGATGGATGGGTGTCAATAAGAACGCAGCATCCAGGCCCTTGGACTGTACAGCCAGAATCCCCCAACCTCTAACTAAGCACTGAATTCCTGATGTTATGTATGTTTTTTTTAAAGATTTCAGAATAGAGGAGAGGAAAGGCAGAAATAAGACTGAAAGGAAGTCAGCCCACCTATGTAACAAGAGATACCAAGGCCAAGGAGAAAGGAAATAAAGCCAGTATTTTTTCCTCTTTTTCCACTCAGTTCACACATTCATACAAGTGGCTTTATATAAAATGCACATACATGGTCTAGGGAAGTGAAGAAGGGCCCCTTTCCATATACTCTTTCAAAGCACACATCTGTGAGACATTCATTCTTGTCATCTCTGTCTTCGTCTGTGACCTTGTTCTTTCCCTCCCTGACTAGTCATGAATAGGTAATAGTAATTACCAAGCAAGTAAAGTTGATGAGATGCATTTAATTCCTGAGAATGCCTCTACTCTGTTTTACTGAAATGGTTTTTGAAAGAAAAATATACTTCAATCTGTAGAAACCTCATATTTATGCATAGATATATATGTATACATATACAATATGTGTGTATATACACACATATACATATATATTCACACACATATATGTGTGTGGAGAGAGAGAGAAAGAGAGAGAGAGAGAGAGAGAGAGAGAGAGAGAGAGAGAGAGAGAGAGAGAGAAAGAGAGAGAGAGGAGAGAGCACCTTGATAGCATTAGGGAAAGAGTGCCAGAAAATAGTCTCAACTAAAAATTTCTACCCCATTAGCTTCCTAGAGTAAGTTAAATCTACTGTACAATTTCTTCTTTGCATTAAAGGGATCAAACATAGTTATTAAAATGTGACTATAATATGAGTAGTCTAACACTTTAAGCCTGTTAGCACCTCAACTCAAATTCATTGAAAAGGTATACTTACTTGAAAGCAGGGCACTAATTAAAAGGAACATAAGATGGCTAAGTTTTTAATAAAGACATGGAAGGGGAGGAGAAACAAAGATAAAAGATCCAGAGTTTGGGATAAGAAAACATAATCCTAAACAACTGAAGCCCTAATGAACACTGTGAAAACCAGTTATAGATAGATGGGCTCTCAGCAGAGGTGGTCTACTAGAGGTATGGAATAAGATGAAAAGAAAGAAAGAAAAAAGAAAAGAAAGAAAGAAAGAAAGAAAGAAAGAAAGAAAGAAAGAAAGGAAGGAAGGAAGGAAGAAAAGAAGGAAGGAAGGAAGGAAGGAAGGAAGGAAGGAAGGAAGGAAGGAAGGAAGGAAGGAAGGAAGGAAGGAAAGAAGGAAAACTGTATTTGGGAAAAGAAATACAAAATGTGAGAATGGTTAAATAGGGGATTAGTGAAATACCATCCCCCCAAATGGAAGGAATGTCCCAAAGATAAACTTTTTCAATGATCAGTTCTTAGTAACTTCAATTATTTTGTGAATACTGTATAATTTCACACTTGTATATGAAACAAGATACCCAAGCAAAAATTAATCATGAGAATGAAAGTTACTTTGTATCTTTTTCTTGACCAAAATGATGGAATCATCTGCCAAAAGGCAGGTACTAGATCTCTAGTTTTTATCTTGGACAATTTGTGAAAAAGCAATAAGTAGGAGATAGACAAAGGCTCTATAGTACTAGGACATGGTGCTAGTACTTGGCATGTAACTAGATGTGCTAACAGCAAAAGTGACTCGCATGTAGTACAGATAAGGAAATGCACTGAAAATATACAAAGGCATCTGGGATTTTATAGCATGTGATCAGATTTTGGTTAATGTCTGCCATGCACAGGGCAATATAAGATCATGAAGAACATGAAGACCAATACCATGAAGACTTAAAAAATAATAATAACAGGGGTGGAGCCAAGATGGCAAAGTAGAAGCAGGGACCTGATTGAGCTCTCCCCCCAAACCCTTCGAAATACTTGTAAAAATGACTCCAAACAAATTCTAGAGCAGCAGAAGCCACAAAATGACAGAATGTAGCCATATTTCTGATAGCTGATAGCTGTTGCACCAATGCTCAGAGCAGAGTGTAGCCCAGCCTAGGCCACTCTGGAACAGACTGTACTTGAGCAGGCCTCAGGGCACTGAATCACTGGCAATTGCAGTGGTTTCCAGACTTCTCAAACCAGAAACACCAAAGACAGCTTCAAAGGTCAGTAAGAAAGCTCTCTTACCTGGGTGGGAGAGGAGGGTAGTCTGGCCAGAGTCCCAGTCCCAGCCCCAGGGCAAATGAAGCAGCAGCTGCTTCTGGAGCTTGGCCTACAGACAGTGGGAGAACCGAGTCTCTGATCTGTCCTGCAGTCCTGGGTGGCTGTCCTGGGGTGAAGAGGAACACTGGTATTGCGGAGCTGGTGGCAGCTGTGGAGAGGGAACCCTCTTCACAGTTCCAAGGCAGAAAAGAGTACTTGTGGTTGCTCATAGACCACAGTGCAGACCAGGAGAGGAGTAAACACCTTTCTTTTTATCGTGCCACTTTGGAGGAACTAAGAATTTAAAGGTCCCTAGATATATCTCTGAAAACAGCTGCACAAAACCCCTTAAACTTGGGGCAGTACATCCTCCACTGAACAAAGAGCTCAAAAGTCAAATAATTGGCTAGGAAAATGAGCAAACAGGAAAAAATAAGACTACAGAAGATTACTTTCTTGGTGAAAAGATGTTTTCTTACACACATAGTGACAAGGAAGATCAAGGCATGCAGCCAGAGGAAGACAACAAGGTTAAGGCTCCTACATCCAAAGCCTCCAAGAAAAATATGAAATGATCTCAGGCCATGAAAGAGCTCAAAAAAGATTTTGAAAACCAAGTGAGAGAAGGAGGGGAAAAATTGGGAAGAGAAATGAGGGTAATGCAAGAAAATCATGAAAAACGAGTCAACAGTTTGCTAAAGGAGACCCCAGAAAATGCTGAAGAAAATAACACCTTTAAAAATAGACTGCGCCACATGGCAAAAGAGGTCCAAAAAGCCAGTGAGGAGAAGAATGCCTTAAAAAGCAGAATTGGGCAAATGGAAAAGGAGGTCCAAAAGCTCGCTGAAGAAAATAATTCCTTAAAAATTAGAATGGAGCAAATGAAAGATAATGACTTTATGAGAAATCAGGAAATTATAGAACAAAACCGAAAGAATGAAAAAATAGAAGACAATATGAAATTTCTCATTGGAAAAACCACTGAACTGGAAAATAGACCCAGGAGAGATAATTTAAAAATTATCAGACTACCTGAAAGCCATGATCAAAAAAAGAGCCTAGACATCATCTTTCAAGAAATTTTCAAGAAACACTACCCTGATATTCTAGAACCAGAGCATAAAATAGAAATGGAAAGAATATACCAATCACCTCCTGAAAGAGATACCAAAAGGAAAACTCCTAGGAATATTGCAGACAAATTCCAGAATTTGGTCAAGGAGAAAATATTACAAGTGGCTGGAAAGAAACAATTTGAGTATTGTGGAAACACAATCAGGATAACACAAGATTTAGCAGCTTCCACACTAAAGGATCAATGGTCTCGGAATATGATATTCAAGAGGTCAAAGGAGCTTGGATTAAAACCAAGAATCACCTACACAGCAAAACTGAGTATAATATATCAGGGGAAAAATTGAAATTTCAATATAATAGAGCACTTCTTAGCATTCTTGTTGAGAAGACCACAGCTGAATAGGAAATTTGAATTTCAAATACAAGAATCAAGAGAAACATGAAAAGGTAAACAGGAAAGAGAATCCATAAGGAACTTATTAAATTTGAACTGTTTACATTCCTATGTGGAAAGATAATATTTGCAACTCAAGAGACCTTTTGTAGCAATGCAGTAGTTAGAGGGAATATAGTGTGTATATGTGTGTGTGTATGTGTGTGTATGTATGTATGTGTATATGTATATGTGTATACATATATGTATGTGTTTGTATGTAGATAGAGGGCACAGGGTGAGTTGCATATGAAGGAATGTTACCTAAAATATAAAATTAACTGTTGAGAGAAATGTACTGGGACAAAGAGAAAGGGAGAGGTAGAATATAGTAAATCAACTCACATAAAAGAGGTAAGAAAGAGCTTTTACAATGGAGGGGAAGAGGAGGGAGGTAAGAGGGAATAAGTGTGCCTTACTCTCATTGGATTTAGCTTAAGGAGGAAATAACATACTCATTCAATTGGGTATCCAAATCTATCTTGCCCTACAGGAAAGCAGGGTGGAAGGGGATAAGAGAAGGGAGATAATAGAAGGAATAGCAGATTGGGGGAAGGGTCAATCAGAAACAAACACTTTTGTAGAGGGACAGGTCAAAGGAGAGAAGAGAATAAATGGAGGGTGGGATAGGATAGAGGATAATATAATTAGTCTTCCATGATATTACTGTTATGGAAGTGTTTTGCATGACTATGTATGTATTACCTATATCAAATTGCTTGCTTTCTCAGTGAGGGTGGGTGGGTGGGGAGGGAAGAAGGGAGAGAATTTGAAACTCAAAGCTATAAAATGAATGTTAAAATTTTTTACATGAAACTGGGAAATAAGATATACAGGCAATGGGATATAGAAATCTATCTTGCCCTACAAGAATATAGAAGGGAAAGGGATAAGAGAAGGGGGTGGGGGGTAGTAATACAAAGGAGGGCGGATTGGAGGAAGGGATAATCAAAATGCATAACTGGTGTTGGGGGGAGGGGAGAGATGGGGAGAACATGTAGAATTCAGAATCTTGAGGAAGTGAATGTTGAAAGCTGAAAATAAATAAATTTATATTAAAAATAATAATAACCTACTCTCTGAAGTTCTGCTTTAGTATCAAAATGCTGAAATGTAGCCATGTAAGATGTGGAACATGAGCAAGGCAAGGTTCTCACTGTATGATCACGGTGAAAGAATACACGCATTTAAGTTAGTGAGTCAGCAGATGCAAAGTGTTCTCACTAATTTGTAATAAAGGAAAAATTGGAACCTAGAATAAAACATCAGGCCTTTTCTCCTGTTGATGTAAGGTAGATAGATATATTTCTTTCTTTGTTTCTTTTTTAAATAAAGTGTTGAGCGATGTTATAGTATAAAGAGTACTGGACTTTGAGTTAGAAGAATGAATCTTTATTTTACTTATCTGTAAAACAGGAACGTAAACAGCTGTAAAGTGAGAATGTGGCATGGCATACTTTATAAAGAGCTAGTCAGAATCAGGAAGAACTAGGTTCTCATTTTGCTTCTGACCTTGATTTATATGTGACTCAGTCACCTAAAAGGCGAGTGCCCCCAGGAAACTTTCCCAAGAAATAAAGTTGTAGAAATGGGAGGCAGATCCGCATTGGTCCAATGTGAGAGAGACAAACAGACAGAGACAGAGAAAAGAGAAAGGAAGGAAAGAAAAAAGAAAGGAAGAAAGGGAGGGAGGGAGGGAAAAAGGGAGGGGGGGAGGAAAGATAACAGTACTTGCGTTACTTTCATGGTAGGATTGCTATGAGAGAAATGCTTTGTAAAGTATCATACAAATATGAAATATTACTTGTATATAAACTTACTTCTTCTACTTACAGCAAGAAATCTGTTACTCAACAATATTTCAAATACTCTATGTAATTTGATTTCCAAATCAAGTTGCCAAAGAAAGCAGCTAAAGCAGAAATTTTCTGATTACAATGAATTGTCAATGCCCATGTATGCTGTACTTCAAAGTATGCTTTCTTCAGAAAGTAGCTCAAGCTATTCTGTGATGTTCCTTATCTCCCCAGAGGTTAGTGTTCTTTTCCTCTTTAAACTACTCTGAATAATTTTGTATGTACTTCTCATTTACATATTTGTGTATATGGTGTATTAGCCTAACCCCCTCCCCTTAAAGTGTAGGCTTCATTAGGGTAGAAATCATTTCCTTTTTTGGCTTTGTAGACATAGCCTCGCTTAGTGCCTCAGATACAGGAAGAGTTTAATAAGTGTTGAATTAGATGGTGGTTGTTAAATTGAATTAAATGGAGGTTCACAGGCATACAATCAGCCCACAATACCAGCCAGGCCCCATATGCACTTGTTATGATTATTAACTAGCCCTTTCATATCTATGCATCTTAACTGGCTCTTTGGGAACTGTAAGTAATAATGATAGCTAGCATTTATGTAACTCTTTATAAATTGCAAATTGATCTTCTTAGGGTACCTCATTTGATTCTCACAATTCTGTGAGGTGCCTATTTTTATTAATCCTAATTTTAGAGATTATGAAATTGGAATTAAGAGGCTAAATGCCTTTCCCAGGGTCATATAGCTAGTCAATGTCCAAGGCAGGATTTTAATTAAGATCTTCCTGAGTCTAAATCCTGTGTTCTATACACTCTATAGGTTAGCTGACTAGGTGGCAAAGCCAGGCTACCCTTCCATTTATTACTTCTATATCCTGCTAGTCATTTAAATGCTGTCTCCTCCTTTAGAATGTAAGCTTCTTGAGGGAGGGACTATATATTTTTTTTAATCCTCAAACTTTACCACAGTGCCTGGAACCTAGTAAGCACTTAAATGTTTTCTAGACTGACTAACTGGCATGCTGTTGGAATATTCTTGACGGCATGTTCTTTCTGACTGTGATATCCTGACTTAGTTTTTGACTGTCACCTTGAGTTTCTTTTTTCTACCTCTTGTGAATGTTGGCTTGACTCTGCATACCATTCTATTTATTCTCTACTATCAAGAATTGAACCAGATTCTTTCACTTAAATGATTCTGTTAATTTTCCTCTAAAGCAGTACACACCAAACTTTTTTGATTGTTCATCTTTGTTGATAAAAAAAATTAAGACATGACTCATGTATGTGTATGTGTGTGTGCATGTATATATACATATACACATAAATATATATGTATATTTTATGAATTATATGAATGGGATACTATATTAATATATTGAATAACATTATAAATATGTGCTAAAATAAGTTTTAAAGGATGAAATCATAATAAATTTTTAAAAAAATATTTATTATACTAAGGCAGGTTGGGACCAAATGGAGAAATTTATTATTGGTTCTAGAGGTAATAGAGAGCAATGAGATTTTATTGAGTGTGAGAACAGATGTAGTTAAACCTGAACTTTAAGAAAATCACTCTGTTAAGTGTGTGAAGGACGGACTACATAGGGAACAGATTTGTGGCAGACAGAACAGTTAGGCAGCTATTGTAATAGTCCAGGCAAGAAGAGATGAGGATTTGAGCAAGAATGGTTGCTATCAAAGTGGAGAGAAGGGGATGGATAAAAGGGAAATTGTAGAGAAACTAATGAAAAGATTCAATATTACTTGAATGTGCAGGGTAAGGGAAAGTGAGGAATCTATGGTGACATCAAGGTTGGAAACCTGAATGACTGGAAAGCTGGTGGTTCCTTTGGTATAAGGAAATTCAGAAGAGGATTTGGTTTGGGGAAAAAATAATGTAGTGAGAAATGTGATACAAAAACTATCTATTTCTGTACATACTATGTGAATCACTCTGTCCTACTTAAAAAAGAAAATGGTAGAGGTAGGAAGAGGGTTTGCTCACTATTCACTGTCCCAGAAAACAGAGTCCATAGCAATGAGGTGATTTGGATGGAGGGGAACGAATGGTTATGCTGTGGAGGGAAGTGGAGGAGGTTTACCATATGACACCTTCACACCTGCTGCTATGGTTGCTTAGATGAAATTAGGCTATAATTGCCTTGTTGGGGCTGAAGGAGGGGAGCTGGTAGCTTACACAGCCACCTAAAGCAGTAGAGTAGGACAATGTTGGTCTAATGGGCAAAGACTATGTGTGTGTGTATTAGAAGTAAGACTCAGGATTAGTTATCCCAGGGAAAATAGGATGCAATCCAGCTTACCACTCTTGTATTGGTTGATCACATACCCTGCTGAGTTGTGCTACCATATCCTCTGAGTTCTTACATCACCTCCCAAGATCTTTGGAGACTATTACCTTACTTAAAGTCCCCCAAGTCTCTTCTAATGGGGCAGGAACTTGAAATACTCAAGTACACTATATAGTCATTGAGAATAAGAAACTGATTTTTTACTTCTATATCTTCTAAAATGCCTAAATAGATCAAAGTACATAGTGGTCCCTAACTAATTAGTACAGATTATATTAACAAGGAGATTCCATTGCTACATGATGTAGTTTATTAACTGAGTAATCAGAAAAAATTTTGCTTCTTTGCATAGTGATGTCAGGGGAAGGTTAAGGGAACAAGCATTCATTACGCACTACTATTTGATTATCTCATTTGATTTGAGATGTCAATATAACCAACTTGCTTACTAATTTTCCTGATGGAAGCATCCCATTTTACTATATGAACCAATACTGCATCTGGGTCCCTACTACCCACTTTCTCCCCTTTATTAAAAAGCAAATGGATATCCCGATGAATAAGAGCTCAACCCCCTCAAATTTTGAGGAAAAAAAATGTATGATTAGATAAACTGGGAAGTTTTGGAAAAAAAAAAGAATAAAATAAAACCAATCTTGGACAGTCAGTAAGGTAGTTCACTCTCACTTGAGTTGTCTGACTTTTTAGCCTCCACTCTGTTTGACATTTCCTAGATATCTAGCATCAATTCCTTCATGAATATGGACACTAATATCAAACTTCTTTCCTTTACTGAAATATATGATAAATATTTTTATATGAAGATATTTATGCATATATAGATTATAGATCTTTATATATTAAAGGGGAGAAATAATTAGTAACTTATTTAAAAGGAAAGTATCTTAGATCAAAAGGAAAATTTTCAGAAAAATAGGTAATACCCCCAGAAGATAATTAAGCTACGTCATTAGACATTAGAAGTAAGGACTGTTTTAAAAAAAAGCCTTGATATTTATGTTTCATCAGGAAATATTGGAATCACCATCAGACAAGGCATAGGAAGGCTGGGGTTCAAGTTCTATTTCTACCAGTAAGCTGTGTGATTTGGAATAAGTCATTTCACCTCTATGATGCTCATCTTTGTAAGCTGTACAATGGGAATAATATATTTGCCCTACAGTCCTCATGGGGCTATTGTAAGGAAAGGATTTTATAAATTATAGACTACTATAGAAAAGTGAATTAAGATGAGAAGTGGTTCCATGTTGTTACCAACTTTTTTTTCTGCATCTTAATCAAGGAAGGCCTTATGGAGAAGTCAAGAATTCCAGATATATTAGACTTAATAAACTTTGGCAATGAGAATATGTCAATCATCAATTGGTCTAACCCCCGTATGGGGGTCATGACCAACAGTTTAAGAAGAGCTGAAGGAGTCACCAGTGGAAAAGTTTAAGATGCCCTGGGATGTGACCCAGTAGAGGAAAATGGTAGAATTTGATGAAATTTATATGATCTAAGAACATAGATCATAACTATGTTATGTTAATATCTATTTTTAACAAAATCCCTGGATAACAAATATGGGCTACATCAGGAGAATGGTAGGAAGCATTCTCCCTGCATTTACAACCAGGAAACTTGTCAATATTTGATCTGATGGCATGGGTTCTAATTGAAAACATGTCACTAACAAACATACTGTGATCTTAGACCAGTTACTAATAATCACAAGATGATATTTATATGTTACTTTTTCACAGTATGTCATATTTATGGGGAGACTGAGGTTTTTTGCTTCCCAAATGCATAAGGAGAGTCTGATTGTTTTGGTGCTATATTTTAACCAGAAAATATTTCAGTCTCCCTATTTAGACTTACTTTTGACCTGCAAGGTAATAGTTTAACACCATTTTGCAAATGAAGAAATTGAAACTTAAAACAATTGATTTGCTTATGATCATAC
Organism: Trichosurus vulpecula; assembly: GCF_011100635.1. Classification (NCBI taxonomy): domain Eukaryota; kingdom Metazoa; phylum Chordata; class Mammalia; order Diprotodontia; family Phalangeridae; genus Trichosurus; species Trichosurus vulpecula. The sequence goes on along the minus strand of NC_050574.1, from coordinate 306,695,877 downwards.
AGATAGCAAGTATCAGAGGCAAGTTTCAAATCTAGCTCTTTATCTATATCACACTTCCCCCCTAAAAAGCTCCTTGCGGCTCCACTTCCTTATGTGTAAAATGAGGTTAGACTAAAGCAGGAGTGGTGAACCTGTGGCTTTTGGTTTCAAAGGGTTGTGCTTGAGGACCTAGAGGGCTACATGTGGCCTTGAGGCCATAGGTTCCCCACCCCTGGACTAAAGGCTCCTCCAGCTTTACCTCTTGGGCCCTCAGACTTTCCATTTGTAAAATTAGAGGGTTAGTGTAGACTAGATTTCTTCAAGGTTCTTTGCAGTTCTAAAATTCTCTGATTCCAAGGTATCTATCACACCCACATTTCTGAGAGTGGGTGGGCTCAGACAAAAACTGGAGTTTTATGAAAGCTCCAAAGCTACAAAGGAATTGTAGTGGCAGGTGCTAGGCACTTTGCTGGCCAAAGTTGTTCCTCTTCTTCCAAGCTTGTCCTATGATCTTGGGTTTCTGGTTCTCTTAATGAAAACATTAGTAGCTTTACAGTTGCTTCACAAAGTCATGGAGCAGGTAATGCATTTGTAAACGGTTTCATAAAGCTTTAAGCTTTTGTTGCCAATTTAATCCTTCTTGCTATGGTTCTCAATGCTAAAGTGTACTATTTGAGGTGTGTGAAAGCAATTTATGCACTCAAAGCTGCTGAGATTTCCTTGCTCTCACTGTGAAGGAAAAGAGGGGAGGAAAATGTGATTTTCTGAACTTATTACAATGACCACAGTGTCAAACCTATTCTATGGCACAAACTCAAGGCCTTACTTAAGTGAATAGCTTGAGTTAATGGCATAAAGTAGGAATTTAGTGGGTTTTTTTTTCCAGTAACCAAAATAACCAATCAAAGGAGCCAAAAATCAGCAAAGGGAGTGGTGTCTTGCTTGTTCAGGAGCTTTAGAAAACTAGTTGAAGGATTCCAGAGGTTGAAATGATTGTCTCTAAGAACTTTTGATATTCACTATTTAAATGAAAACCACATCCTTAGGCAATTCAGATTCTTCCCTTTCTCCTGTAGGCTTTTGAGCTGAGGATGAATGCTTCAGTTGACAAAATGTACTGTGCACCAACCAGATACAAAGGAGTTAGTTTCTGAAGGTGCTTCCATTTAAGTAGGAGAAAGAATATGCATAAATTAAAAATGTAATAATAGAAGTACTTCTTACAAAAATTAAGCTTTGAAATTCACCACATAGAGATGAACCTACTGCAACAATAAAATACTCAGTCCACCATTGTCATTTTTACCCCACTATGAAAATCCAGTTCTCTCATGGCAAAATCACTAGTGTGGTGAAATACTTTAGATAAATCTTTAATCCTCTAAGGACATATTCATTAGACTAAATAGAGAAGCACATTTTTACTTTGAGTCCCTCAGATCTCAATGGGATTGAATTTTTCTTAAGTAGTTTGAGTACAATGTAGGCCAATCCAAAGAGTAGTGTATTTTAATGAGACAGCTTGGCAATAATTTATCTGAAAACAAGATCTTTGCACATGAATAGCTCAGGTCTTAAATGATTTTCAAAAAAGTAGTCAGGCAAGGAGAGTTGCTCCAGAAAGGTCTACAATTCAAATGATATATTGTCAAATTAGTACCTAAAAAAAAAGTTCAGGAAAGGGAAAGAGAAGAGGAATATGATTGACTCCTCCCTCCTCCCCAATGCCTGCAGGCTTTTGCTCATTGTGTTTCCCACTCAGAAATGGTACTCATCTTTCCTCCTAGCCTAACTAAAGCCTCAGCTTGGGTTCTATTTCCATAATGGTTCACTTAAACATGTCAATCTACATAGCTATTTCCTTTCTCCTAACTCTTGGAGCCCTTACAATCTGAGTCAATACATTTTTTCCCTCCATTTATTTTTTAATTTAAAATTTTTGAACCAATGAATTTAGAACTTATTTATATAGTGAATTGTCTTGTTTTCTAAATAGTGAAAGTTTATGCCATCCCTCCAACTAGGATGTAAACTGAGATTTTGAATCCTGCACATAATCTGTCCGAAGATAAATAATATCATCTTTTACAATCAAAGAATGTATTTCTTTTTTTGCTTTCTCCAACTTTTCTTTACCTGATTGTTACCTGATGTTTAGAAAAAGGAGTAAGTAGTGTCCCAGATGTTCCTTGTTATCTTCAGGTGGAACATTTCTGGGTAGATAATGCTTTACTTACTCCTCTGGAGAAATGCCAGAGGGGAATTCTGCAACTACATTTACACCTTTCTCGTTTACTCCAAGTGATATAGGACTCAATCCTCAGGCAAAGTCCCAGTTGTCAGAAGGCTGACTCTCCTTGGTATTGGACTAAGGCTTAACAGTAGTTTTAATAGTTGGTATTGCTGGGGATTCTTGAAAACTTTTTGTGGCAGAAGACACTAGAATTATTTTACATATATACACCTATTTGTGTCTAATGATAATCATCTCTAGTGGGGAGGGAAAGGAGGGGTGGAAAAAAAGAAATAAAAAGAAATTTACATGATTATTACTTATTTTAAAAGAATAGCAAGTTACACATAATAGATTTGCAGTGTCAGGTGCAATCATCTTTTTATTATACTGTGTTATGGACATGCTTATTTTATTCCATAGATTAAAAATAAAACAAATAAATTCAAAAAGGAAGGTGTTCAATAAATACTTATTAATTTAGAATAATTATTATAAGTTATTTCATACATTTCTTTCTAGGTTGTATTCTGGACTTCTTTTACCATGTCCCAGAAAACTCTTCATCCTGTTAGATCCCTGAAATTCACACATTCCAAGCACTTTGCCTCTATGGCCTTTCTCTCTGATTGGATGACTCCTCCTACATTTCCCCAAAATTTAAGGAGGGCTCCCAAGCAAGCTAAGTCTCATTACTTTCTCCCATTCCTTTTCACCTTCCTTTTGTGTATTCTCTTCCCTCATTTGAATGTGAACTCCTTGAAAGCAAGGGCTTCCTTTCTGTTTCTATTTGTATTTCTAACACTTAGTACAATGTCTGGCATTTAGATTAATAAATGCTGACCTACTGATTAATGCATTTGTATAACATTGTTGCTGACACTTATTGTGAGCAAACTTAAAGAAAACCAAAAAACCAAAACTAAACAACAACAACAACAAAAAGAAAACGCTTTATAAATCACATGAAAAGTCATAGTGTGGTAGCTTATTTTTAGATAAAGCATCATAGAATCTTAGGGGTGGACTGTACTGCAGAAGTCATTTAGTGCAAATATTGTCTGAAACATGAAACAACAGAACCACTCCAATAAGTGGTCATCCACCTTTTGATGGAAGACCCCTGATGCGACTTCCTTAGGAGATTCGCTTTCATGTCCTCTGTATTTTTCTTGTACGTACATTTTTTTTCATGTTGTTTCCTCCCATAGAATTTGAGCTCTGTGGGGGCAGAGCCAAGATGGCCGCATGAAAACAGCATCTTACCGGAGCTCTCTCACAAGTTCTGTCAGATTCCTATTAAAAAGTGAATTTGAGCAGATTTGAGAGCTAGAAACTGCGAGCAGTCTGCGTGGGGCAAATTTCCAGTCCAGGAGAGTCTGAAAGGCCAAAGGAATGAATCTATAGGCTTGGAGAGCACTCGACATGTGGAGCTGCTCCAGACAGCACCAAAGCAGAAGCGGCCAGGAAAACCCACGTGGGAGATTGCCTGGGAGAAAGCTGGGTGCCCGAAACCGGCGGAGATCCCCAGGCCTCCCAACACAGGATGGCAGTCTGGGGAAGCGACAAGAGGCAGCACAACACCACCAGCCCTGAGACATCAACTTCTGATGCTTGCAGCCCAAAGGTATGAAACCAGGATTCCTGAACTTCCAGGAGACATGATGGCCAGGCAAATGGCTCTAATCCCTCCCCTCCCCACCCAAAGAATTCCTCGGGAAAAAAATGCTGGAATAGAGGAGACAAAGTGGGGTTTCAGTGGCCAAGTAGAGGGAGTTCCTGAGGCCCAGAGGGGCAGGGCCAGCAGGGGGTCAACACCAGGAGCCCAGAAGTACTCTTGCTCCCCCAGGGGAAGTGCCAGACACCAGCTCAAACAACAAACAGCTGAGACCATTGCTGAATAGCAACAGTGCTGGAGAACAACCCCAGGGGAAGACACCTCAGGCAGCCAGACCCTCTCCCCCACACCTCAGGAAACTGAAGGCTATAATTCACAAAGCCAACAACTAGACTCACAATCCCCAGAGTAAGAAAGCTGGGACAGAGAGCCCTGAGCCCCAAAAGCGGAGATTTATTGTAAAGCCAGGGAAAGGCTAACCAACATGAAGAACACAAAAAAACTGAGGATCATTGATTCTCTTTATGGAGACAGGCATGATCAAAATACCATTTTGGAAGAGGATAGCAATGACACTATACACATATCTGATACCTCAAAAGGGAATGTGAATTGGTCTCAAGCCCAAAAAGCATTACTGGAAGAGCTAAAGGAGGATTTTAAAAATGAAATTAGGGAGGTAAAAGAAAAAATGGAAAAAAAATGGAAAAAATGGAAACAAAATCCACTGATGAAATCAAGTCCCTAAAGAATAAGATTGGTGAAATGGCTACAGAAATTCAGAATCTAAATAGAGAAAATGACAACCTGAGAGGTAAAATCAACCAATTGGAAAAGAAGTCTCAAAAGCAAAATGAAGACAATAACTCATTAAAAATTAGAGTTGAGCAAGTAGAAGCTAATGACTCTATGAGGCATCAAGAAGTAGTAAAACAAAATGTAAAGAATGAAAAAATAGGAAAAAATGTAAAATATCTGATTGGGAAAACAACTGACCTGGAAAATAGATCCGGGAGAGACAATTTAAGAGTTATTGGTCTACCAGAAATCCATGATGAAAAAAGCCTTGACAGTATCTTCGAAGAAATTATCAAAGATAACTGCCCAGAGGTCCTAGAACCAGAGGGCAAAATAGTCACTGAAAGAGTTCACTGATCACCCCCTGAAAGAGATCCTAAACTGAAAACACCAAGAAATATTATAGCCAAATTTCAGAATTACAAAGTCAAGGAGAAAATACTGCAAGCAGCCAAAAAGAAACAATTCAAATATTGTGGAACTACAGTCAGGATCACGCAGGATCTCTCAGCTTCTACATTAAAAGACAGGAGACATTGGAATGTGATATTTCAAAGGGCAAAGGAGCTGGGACTACAACCAAGGATCAACTCCCCAGCAAAATTAAGCATGACTTTTCATTCAAGGAGATGGACATTCAATGAAATAAGGGAATTCCAGACCTTCCTGATGAAAAGGCCAGAACTCAATGGAAAATTTGATCTCCAAATACAAAATTCAAGAGAGACATAGAAAGGTAAACAGGGGGGGAAAGCCCCACAAGCCTTATTAATCAATAAGGGCAAATTATTTGCATCTTTATATAGAATTATATCATCTTATGTATGTTTTATACATATACATATATATGTCAATCTTGAGAACAGTACAACTATTATGACAATTGAAAGGGACACATATAGACTGTGAATATCTGTGTAAAATAACTGATATAAGGATAAAAAACATAATTAAGAGATGTAAAGGGAGGGCTTTGAGAGAAGAAGTAAGAAGGTAGTAGAAAAGGATAAATTACACCAAAGGAAAAGGCACAAAAACACATTTAAGTATAGGGAAAGAAGGGAGGGAGAAGAGCAGTATTTGATCTTTACTGTCATCTGATCTGGTTCAAGAAAGCAATAACATACCCAGATAAGTATAGAAATCTAACTTGTCCTACAGGAAGTAGGAGGGGAAAGGGGGAAAAAAGGGAGGGGGGTGGTCAGAAAGGAGCGGAGAAGTAGCAAGTGGAAAACAGTAAGACAAGGGAGAGGAATAAAGAGGGAGGGTAAACTGAGGAAGGTGATGATCAAAAGCTAAACTTTGTTGAGGAATGGAAGGGGAAAGGGGGAAAGAAAATGGCCAGAGTTAAGAAAAGAAAAAGTACAATTGATCTTTTAGCTCCTTTCTAGGAATTAATTAGCCGGCTAGGTGGCATCCTGTGCTAGCTGTACAGTGCCTATGGGTTAGTCAGTCAATAAATATTTATTAAGCACCTACTATGTTCTAGGCAGCTTGGTGGAACAGTGGATAAAACGCTAGGCCTGGCGGAAGACCTGAGTTCAAATCTGGTCTCAGATACTTACTATCTGTATGACCCTGAGCAAGTCACTTAATCCCTTTTGTCTCAGATCCTCATCTGTAAAATGGGCTGGAGAAGGATACCAACCACTCCAGTATTTTTGCCAAGAAAACTCCAAATGGTATCATAAAAAGTGAGATATGACTGAAATGATTAAACGACATATTCCAAGCATCATATTAAACACTAGGAATACAAAGAATGACAAAAGACAATCTCTGCTCTTACTGTCCAATGGGACAGACAACATGTAGGTAATTATGTATAATAAATTATATACAGAATAAACTAGAAATAATCAATGATCAGGAAGAACTGAGTTCAAATCCTGCCTCAGACATCTTAACTGTGTGATCCTCAGCAAGCTACTTAGTCTCTCAGCTTAAGCTTCTTCATTGATAAAATGCAAAAAAAATAGCACCTACCTCACAAGGTTGTTGTGAAAATCAAATGAATTTATATCTCTCTGTCTGTCTATCTATTTATCCATCATCTATCTATAGTACATCAATATGAATATATATATATAACATATATGTACGTATGCTATCTCAATGCTAGCTTTCAATAAAAATGATAGTAATAATAATTGCTAAGCAAGATCATTTTTGGCCCTATACTACATTATTTACTCATATTGAGCTTTTGATCCACTAAAACACTAAGTCTGAACATTTCTATTACATTTTTTCTTCTAACTAAACTATTTCGCAAATGATTTTTTGAAAACTGGTACAAGATTTTATTATCCCTATTAAATTTAATCTTAACTAATTTCGCTCATCTTCTTCCCATACCCAGCTAAAATGCATACTTTGTTCATAAAATGATGAATGTATATACACCCCAAACCAATGGTTGGTCATTTCGGTTAAAATTAAAAGTAAATTAAAATATCTTAATTTGCTACTTTGTAAATGAACACCTGGTGATTTTACATGTATCATTTTTGATCAGTTTTGGATTGTCGCATAGTATAGACTCAATAGCACCTGTGCTAATTAATTCTTTTGAAAAAAATCTAAGGAAGGATTAAAAATGAAAAAGGAGTAGCCTTGAAATGGACATCCCGCAATAAGCACTCAATAGACAACATTCTATGTGGCTGATGTCATATACAATCCAAGTCAAGACTCCACACATCTTTCTAGTTGATAATCTTCATAGTCTTACCAAGATTATTAGTCTGTTTCTTCAGGTTACATTCTTATTCAAGGATTAGATTAAAACACATTGTTTCATCCAATAAAAACAGAAGGCCAAAGATGTTCATATTACTGTAGAGAATTCAAAGACATGTACAATATAGTTGATATTCAAAAAGTCCTAGACAGACAAGATATAGACATAAGAAAAATTAAATTCTAATACAAGGTTATGTATTTTATTATTCAAGGACCAAGAATTGATCAGTCAATAAATAGCATTGTAATTTATGGGGCAGAGAAATCACCATAGACTAATGTGATCAAAAAACCTTCATGGAAAAGGTTGTATATGGTGTGAGAATTGGCGGATGAATAGAATTTAGGTTGGCACAGAGAAGTCAGAAAGATATTCCTGCCTAGGGGAAAAGAAATTAATAAGCCCACTGAGTCAGAAATAAGCACAACATGCTGGGGGAGGGGCAGTTAGTGAGATTTCCCTGTATGTATGTGTGCTGAGGTGGGGAGAGGAATTAGGGTAGAGTGGTGATCAAGCTAACCTTACATAGGTAGCCTGAGGTTTAATTGTGGAAGGCAAACCCTAAAATGTTTATATAGATGAATAGTAATAGTAGTAGTAGTATCAGTAGTAGTAGCAGTAGTAGTAGTAGTAGTAGTAGTAGTACTTGTGGTAGTGGTGGTGGTGGTGGTGGTGGTAGTAATTGTTATAGTTTTTAGAGACTGTATGGTATTGTGGAAAGAGTACTGAATATATAATCAGAGTTTGTTCAAACTCTATTTCTGCAGATTTCTAAGTGACCCTAGTCATAGGTCTCTGGTCCAGCATTACCTGTAAAATGAAGGCTTGGGGCTAGATCATTTTTGAGGTGCCTCGTGGCTTTTAACTCTTATATGATGATGTTATTGTTGCTGTTAAGTGCTACTTAACTAATTATTTCCCTTTCTCTATCTTAAAATGCAGTCATTAGAGTAGGTAAAATCTCTCCAGAAGCAGTGTTTCACTAGATAATTTTTATAAGTTCTTTTGGGACCTCTGAGAACATTTCTAGCCCCACATGCACTGATAACTAAAATTTCATCTTTTTATTGAAAGAAATATGTCAGCCCTTTAAATTCAGCCAAAAATTAGTTGAAATTTATAATTAACTCTCTCCCTGAAAGTAACCTTAAGCACTGAAAATAAGTCCCCATGAAAGAAAGTTTCTCATTCATCTAGGATTAGCCTGCCCTGAGGAGAGCTGGAGAAGGAACAGGAGGAGGAAGGAATGATTAGGGAATTAGGAGTGCTGGCTCTCTGTACCATATAGTGCCCTTCTGGGGAGGCTGGAATTAGGCACCTGGGAATGATTGAACTTTGCATGTTCCGTTGGTCCTCAAGGGAGCCTGTTAAAATGTCACTGTCGTTCACAAAAGCCAAGGGGAAGAAGAGTACAGATGAACTGCCCTGAATGGAAACCCTGAAGACTTGCAAGAGCTGCTTGAAATCAAATGGCAACTGAAGAAGATTAAATGCATAAAATAATAATTGCTGTTCTCATTACCCCAGTCTCTGAGGTGACATTACTAATGCTGCCTGAAAGTAATATGAGTGATGCTAAGTTGAAAAACCTGTACTAAATCCATGGCAGAACATTTTCTTAAGCTGGGGAATCCACAAAGCACCCCCCCCAAAAAATATATTAGTGGCTTTCAGTTGTAAATGAAATGGCATCACTTGTTGGATATTGATATAGTCTCTATTTAGTGAAGTATCCTTTCAGATGAGCATCCAATAGAATCTCATACTTCCAAAGAACAAATTTATATAGTGATATGACCATCACCCCTGGGATTAATAGTCTCAATCAGTAACAGAGTTTAGCTAAAGACCTTTAGCCTTCTTCTGGACATAATCAGCTTCTGTTGGCCCAGGGCCACATATACCAAGCACACAGGATAAAACAGAGCAGAAAGCAAATAACCTTGCTTACTTTATATTAGAATGTCTGTCCAGTTCTGATTATTTTCTGACCCTGCTTGTATGGGCCTACTTCAGCCCACTTTTCTCTGTCTTATCTAACATCTATGGACTTTTCTTTTCTGGACCTTACAGAGTCTTTCTGCTTAAAAGGACTACCATATCTTGGTTCCTCCCTGACATTTCGTTGTTTAAAAAAAATAGATTTTTGGAATGCTACAAGTAGCTTAAATACAAAGCAGAACCAGAAAGCCTCCTTTAATTTCTAAGGCTCTATACAAGGGAAATTGAATTGATATACTTCATTCTTATGGCGACAATAATGGCACCTAATTTGGTAATTTGGTGGGGGCAGGCGAGTTACTGATTTGTGCCTTTGTTGACATAGTGAACTCCTAGTGAAAAACTCCCTCTACTAATGGGAATGGGTAATTGCCCTAGAAAGTATAGTTTTAGAAAGTTGTGTGATGAATTGAAAGTTTAAGTGACTTGACAATAGCCAAGCAGCCAGTATAGGTCACCAGCTGGACTTGAACCCAGACCTGTCTAACCCTGAGGTTGGGTTCTGTTCCCAGCACCCTAAGTAAAAAGCAGGAATATCTGTGTATCTGGCATAGTAATAATATTTCACATTTGTCATATGTTTCTGAAATGATAACATTTATAGATGGGATCAAGTAGGGAAGATGATGAACATGACAAGCATGTGTTAAGCCCTTAATGTGTGCCAGCCAGGCACTGTGCTAAGTGTTGGTGATACAAACATAAGCAAAAAGAAAGAGAGTTCTTCCCCTCAGGGACCTTACTTTCAGTGGGGAAAGATAACACATAAGAGGAAGCTGAAACAGAAGAGAAAAGGAGAAGGTCTCCCTGTAAAGATACAGCATGGAAGTCCAGAGAGTTAGTAGCATAGCAAGGAGGATAATAAAGCATAACTAAGTTGGGCTCACCCTCCCAACTGATGCCCCTAGAAGGAACTCACCAGTAGGAGAAAGGGACCAGCATGGTAGAGTGATATTCTAGGGTGAGAAGATATCAGGCACTGAGGGAAACATTTATGAAAACAAGGGCCAAAGCACTCAGCTCCACAATACTGTCTCCATTAGTTGAAATGCTGGCCCACAACAAAGCACAAACAAAAGTTTGTTATCATCAAGTATGCAAAGGAAAGAAGGATGGGTAAACATTTTCCACCGAACTATATGACAAATGAAAAAGCTCAGCACAAAACCAAACATTGGAAAGTATTTTAGAAATAATCTGTTATAACTCTGGTTAGATGATATAGCAAGAGTGACGATAAGAAATTGACTGTATGCATGAACAATGAACATATTGTATCACAAGTGATAACAAGTAGTGATTGAGAGGATGGAAATATCGTGAAATTCAGTGAACTAATACTCTGACTATTTGGGCGGAGATGGGAACGGTGACCATGGGATTATAGTTTCTGATATTGAGTGGATCTCAAATCTCACCATGATAAGAAACTGTACATCTAAATGTGAAATATTTACATTTATAGTATTCATATATATATATATACACATATGGAAGTGCTTTAAAAAGCATATTTCTGAATATTCCAATTTGATAGTCATAAAACACAGAGCATGAAAAGTAGGAGGTCTATTTTAAAAATATCATTGACAAATGAAGAAATTAAGGCAGAGGGAGCTTAAAATTATTTATCCTGTATCACAGATATAGTAAAAAATTCAGAAGTTCTGAGATTTACATCATTATTCCTAATTAAGTATTCCTTTCATAATATCTCACATACTTTCATATATCATCATGTTTCCCCCTTCAGTTTTCCTACTTTGTCCTCAACATTATAGAGTGTTCTTAATAATTCTTCTACCAAAATGCCTTCTTGTTATGGAGGAGAGCACAAGGGTGCCTTTTATCTTCCTACATAAGTTTCTTAACATCATGGCTATGAGTTACACATAGCTATAGACAAGTTTTACCGCAGAGAAGTGGAAAGGTGGGATTTCCAGTTATCATTAGTAACACTAATTCCTAGTAATAAGGAAAACATTTATTCTTTTATTTTGTTCAGGCATGTCTGACTCTTCATGACCCAATTTGAAGTTTTCTTGACAAAGATACTGTAGTGGTTTTCCATTTCCTTCTCCAGCTCATTTCACAGATAAGGAAACTGAAGAAAACAGGGGTAAGTGACTTGCCCAGGGTCACACAACTAGTAAGTGTGTGAGGTCAGATTTGAATGCAGGAAGATGAGACTTCTTGACTCCAGGCCTGGCACTTTATCCCCTCACTACAGAGCTGCTTCTATGATTTTAATTTTCTTTAGCACAAATCCTTCTTTAGTCTCAGAAATACATTATGATACATATGCCCTAAGAAAATAGAGTAGTCAGTCCTTCTCTGTTATTTGAAGGACAGGAGAATATTATTGATCTTCTACTACCCATCGAATAAATACTTCAGACACTAACTTTTGAAACCACTTAGATAATGGTTCAGGACTATCTAGGAGTATGATTTAAAATAGTCTGAACTCCCTAAGAAAGACATGAAACCTCACAGAGAGTTGCTACAGAGAGAAATTTTGATCTTGTCAAAGATTAAACTCCCTTGAAGACAAATGGAGGAAGGGGAAGGAACTATTATAGAAAGGAAATTACCCATTGTTTTATAATCTGTGGGTAATATGATCATAAGACAAGGTTTACTGGAGATAAGACCTGATCATTTCCTAGGTCATCTGTCTAAAATGTGGGTGATTATATTTCACTAGTTTAGAACCAAACTGATTGGAATAATTTTGATTTTCAAGTGAAAATCACATTCTGTGAGTTCAAAGTTACTTAATATAAGTAAATCCACAATTGTAAATGATGAAGAATGCATTTTGTCAAGTATAGCTTCCCTTAATTTTTATAAAGGAAACATATGTTGAGATATTTAGTAAAATTTTCTTTCCTTATTATAGAATATATGAGTTGTCAGTTGCTCAACCTCCCTTTTATTTCTTTTAATGCTTTCCATTAAATATCAAATGTGAGCATGTTCAAACCACTGAAACCTCAAGTTCAATTTGTAACCCCCAATTTGAGTGAGATCACTTATTAGAACTTTAGAATTCAGGTTCCTGCCAACCCATGAGACAGTTATATGACTTTAAATAAATCAATGATCCTCCTATTTTCTAGATCCTCCTAGTTTTGGGTTATATAGGATTGGGGAGGGAAGCAACAAACCAAGGGGACTAGGAGAGATTCTAAGAATAGGGAAGCCAGCTCTACGTGAAAGATAAGGGTGTTCAAACATATGATCATACAGTAATAATCTCATCTATTTAGAGCTGGAAATCATCTTAATCTGAGATTGAACGACCAAACGGGTACAGAAGTCCCAAAAGGCAAAGAAAAAGATGCCCAAAAACTTCGCAAATAAATGAATAAACAAGATATTAACTGGATTAAAGGATCAGAAAGAAATAGGTAGTAGACTGACCCTGCTAGCAGTGAGCAAACATGAGATTCACTGATCTGATCAGAAACTGAGGGTGAGGACTAGTAGTATATGTGTTACATATCACCAGCAGCTAACACCTCCCCGCTCCCAACAATAACAGAATAAAACATAACCCCTCTAAAGAAACAAACAAAATCATTTCACTTTATAGCTGAGGAAACTGACTTCCAGAGATAGTAAACAACTTGTCCAAAGCTACACAGTGAGTACAGAATAAAACTAAAAACACAGTTTGGGTCTTTAATGGTCTTCTTCCCACTATTGGCTGTTGCCAAGCATGCGTTTGCCTAAAAGACTATTTTACAGAGAACTTACAGAAAACCAGCACTCACATGGAGGCCAGAAGAAGCAATTCAAGGACACTCTAAGGGTCTCTTTGAAGAACTTTGTAATTGATGGTGAGATGGGGAGACACAGACATAGGACCATCTAGTGTGGCATGGCCACATTAAAGAAGGCACTGTACTCTATGAACATAGCAGAGTTGCAATAGCTCAAAAGAAATGTGAGATGTGCAGATTTAGAGACATCTCCCTCCCAAATATTCATGTGGAATATTTGCACCTAACCTGTGGTAAAGCCTTCTGAGTTTGTATTATTAGTCTGTCAGCCACAGTGAGACACACTGTACTTTGCCCTCAACGTAGTGATGTCATTTTGGTCCTTTTCAAGACTGAAGAACAAGAACCACCATTTGTCTTCTGTTATTTTGTCTTAGGTCAGCCTTTACTTTAAAAAAATGTGGGGGGAGGGAAAGAACTTTGTATTTAATGTTTATTAACACTGTTGTCCCAGAGCTGCCTTCAATTATACCCTGTTAATCAGGACTATGCTCTAGAAAATTCTTAAAAAATCTCTCACTTGATAGGCCTCTCTGCACCACCACCCCAATCTGCTCTTCTTCCTCCCTCCATTCATGATTATCACTCTGAACCTCATCATGCAACACTAAGACTAGCAGTCTACCATTCTCCATATATTCTAGTTTTGTTATGTACCTTACATCTTAGGGAAAAACTCATCACCCTGTTAAAAAATGACTGTATTGATGATGTTACAGTTAATTCTTGTGTAGTAATCCTTTTATGTATATGTTATTGTCTGAGTGGAAAGATTCTAGGAAGAATTTTAGTTCTATAGAACAGTCATGCCTCTGGCCTCAGGCATCTATATACAAATCTTCAGAGTATGGATAGTAAGCAAGGTGAATTAGTTATCAAAGCAAGGAGACAAATTCTACTTCAAAAGTATTGATGATATTAAATGGGTGGTGACTTGACTAGAGTATGATTATAAAAGAGTATACGTTATTTAAAAATAAAGGCAATAAAATGTTTATTATTAAGAACATGACATTTTCATGTGAAGAAATCCACAAATCAATGGAGATGTAAAGCATCTGGTTGCAGAGAAACAGGAGATATTGCAATTGGAGTATACTATAAAACACCCAATCACAAAGTAGAAATACATAAGGAAACTGGATGACAGTAGATATATGGTACAGAGGCATGATATAGCTTTGAGAATTATCAGTTATCAGTAAACCAATGTGTTTCTATTACTGCCAAAAAGAGGAAGGGTTGATAATTTATTAATTTCTCCATAATGTTAATTTTGTACTTCAAAAAGTGGAACAAGTAATTTTGGAACAATTGGAAAACCAGTATTTGGGGCACAGTTATAAGCAACAAATAAAACCTGGCTTGTGAATACAGAAATCACATTGAAAGTAAGTGACCTCTTTTATATCTCAGAGCTTATTTCTTTTATTGAGGTTGGACAGAATAAAGATGAAGTATAAAAATTAGAAGGTAAAACTATTCAACTGAATATAATTCTGTTTGTGGTGGCTGTAGCAGTGATTGAAGTTATCATTTTCATTGTTATCATGGAGAATAATTTTGAGACCAACAGAGATAGAGCAAAAAAGCCTATGGGTACATTAACACTTATAAGTGAAAAAATATGGTCAGAGAACCTCTTTGTGTTTCTTGATGAATTCAAGTTACCAGGCTTGATGAACTATGTCTTAGACTGCTAAAAATAGCAGTAATTGTGATTGCTGAATGAAATTTAATTGAATGGAATTACATGTTGGAATTTTATTAGTATTATTGCCAAAATATCATATTATTGATGACAATATGCCTTCTGTTTTGGATTGATTTTCTTTGTAGAATATTAGCTCATTGGACCATGCAAATCCTTTCTCAGAATCCTTTTTAAGTGATGTCACAAAATAAAGGTCGTACTTGAAATTATGTCCTGCTTTCCCCTCCTTAGAGTTTGAAAGGACAACAAAGGCCATAGATTTCAATGAATTCTAGATAGGAATCTCTTCTTTAACATTTCCAACAAGTACGTTGGGGCACTGAATGAATCTTATGAAGTGTTTGTATTATCTAAAATTCACACTGGCTATTTCCATCAGGCAGGGGAAAAGGACTATGATTTTACATATAATTATAACTTCAAATAGTAAAAATCTGAATAATTCAACTACTTCATAAAATTCCTCACATTAATCAAGATCTAATTGTAGTCACACAGGATCCATTTGAAAATTTCTATTGATAAAGACTACTAAATCCTAGAACAAACAATTCCTTAAATCAAGTGAAAGCTAGCCACATTTTAACTTTCATTTATTGTTCTTGTCTCCTCTGGAAGTATAACTTATTTCCTCTTTTGCAAAACAGAAGGTGCAATATGCATAAAAAACACCCTCCCATCCTTTAGTCATGTTGTGAAAGAAAATAGACTAAAAGTACCTATTAAAATAAAATGAAAAATAGTATGCTTCTATGTGCATTTAGACTCCACCAGTCCTTCTGGAGATGGATAGCATTTTTCATCATGAGTTCTTCAGAATTGTCTTAGGGCATTGCATTGCTGAGAATAGCTAAGTCATTCACAATTAATAAAATACTGCTACTACTATGTACAATTTTCTGGTTCTGCTCACTCCATTCTGCATCAGTTTATGTAATTCTTTTCAGTTTTTTTTTTCTGAAATCAACATGCTCATTATTTCTTATAACACAATAGTATTCCATTACAACCATGTGCTCTTGTTCAGCAATTCCCCAGTTGATGGGCATCACCTCAATTTCCCATTCTTTGACACTACAAGAAGAGTGGTAAGCATAGTTTATCCAAATTGCTCTCAAGAATGGTTGGATCAGTTCACAACTCCAGCAACAGTGCATTAGTGTTCCAATTTTCTGACATCCCCTCTAACATTTGTCATCTTCTTTTTCTGTCATATTAGCTAATCTGAGAAATGTGAAGTGATACCTCAGATTTGTTTCAATTTGCATCTCTCTAATCAATAGTGAGTTAGAACATTTTTCCATCACTATAGATAGCTTTGATTTCTTCTTCTCAAAACCATCTGTTTATAACTTTGACTATCAACTAAGAAATTACTTACATTCTTATACATTTAACTCAGTTCTCCATATATTTAAGAAATCAGAGACACTTGCGTAAATTACATCCCTGCTGGCCACTGCTTTCTGCTTTTGTTCTCATCTTGGCTGCATGGGTTTTTTTGTGCAAAATATTTTTATTAATATAATCTAAATTGTTTTTTCATTTGATAATGCTCTCTATCTCTTATTTGGTCCCCTTGTCCATTAATCTGAAAGGTAAACTATTCCATGGCCCCCCCTATTGTTTCACCATGATATCACCCTTTATGTCTAAATCCTGTATTCATTTTGAACTTATCATGGTATACAGTATGAGTTACTGGTCTGTACCTAATTTGTACCACACTGTTTTCCAGTTTTCCCAGAATTTGCTATCAAATAATGAGTTCTTGCCCAAAAGTTTCTTTTCCCAAACACTAGATTGCCATGCTCATTTACTACTGTGTATTGTGCACCTAATCAATTCCACTGATCCACCATTCTATTTCTTAGAAAATACCAATGTTTTGGTGATTACCTCTTTATAATACTGTTTGAGATCTGGTACAGCTAGTCCACCTGCCTTTACAATTTTTTTTATTAATTTCTGATAGTCTTGACCTTTTGTTATTTCAGTTGAACATTATTCTTTTTCCTGGCCTTATAGAATAATTTTTGATAGCTTGATTAATATGACACTAAAAAAGTAAATTAACCTGGGGAGAAATATAATTTTTTATATTAGCTTGACCAAACCATGAGCAATTGATATTTTTCCAATTGTTTACACATGACTTTACTTATGTGAAAAGTGTTTTGTGGTAGCCAAGATGGTGGCTGGGAAGCAGGGACTTGCTTAAGCTCTCACCCAAATCCCTCCAAACACCTGTAAAAAATGGCTCTGAAGAAATTCTAGAGCTGTGGAACCCATGAAATAGCAGAGCAAAGCAGGTCTTCAGCCCAGGAGAGCCTGGATGGTCACTGGGTAGGGAGTGGAGCAGAGCCCAGCATGGACCCAGCCAGGACAGACCAGGCCCGGAGTTGGCCCAGAGCCTTAGGGCTATGAATCATTGAGCTGCTGCACCTACCAGTCTTTTCAACCCACAAATTCCAAAGACCACTGAGCAGGTTAGTGGGTAAACTGCTAGATTGGGTTAGAGAGTGGTCCAGCCACCAGCCCTGGGGTGGCAGGTGGTGTGGTGGTGGAGCTCCAGTGTCAGCTGCTTCAGGAGTCCCTGGCTCACATGGTGGGAGGAACCAAGCAGCAGACCAGAGCAGGAGTACAGGGCTTGCTTTGCCCTGCTTGGATCTGGGTCGCAATCCTGGTTGGTGGTTCTTAGTGGAGGAGGAGCACTGCTGTGGTAGAGCTTGCTGTGACAGTGGAGTAGAAGTAGCTCTGAAAACAACAGCACAGCCCATAAAGCTTGGGACAAAGCACTCTCTACAAGCAATCATACCCTGACAAAAAACTCAAAGGACAAGTAGTGTTGTTCCAAAAAAGCGAGTGAGACCCAGATATCCCAGGTCTTGGGGGGTGCAACAGGCCACCCCCAAATCTCTCTGGGACCTCCAGAAATGTTGTGCCAAAAAAAGTGAGCGAAGCCCGTATGTAAATTTGGATGTGGATTTATTCAAGCACCCGACTGTTTGGAGTAATTACTCAAATCGAACATCCCCGAGTAGCGGTAGGGATAGAGTGTTTAAAGGGAAAGAACATAATTAGATTTCCATGGAGATGGGGACAAAAACGGTGGGACAAGCTGAGGCAGGATTATTTCTGTGGAGAAGGGAACACAACCAGTGGGGTCCATGGAGATGGGAATACAAACAGTAGGGACTGTGGAGATGGGATTAAAAACAGTGGGGTCTGTGGAGATGGGAGTAAAAACAGTGGGGTGAGCTGGGGCAAGAAGGATAAACTGGAGGGGCGAGGCAGGGCATAACAGTAGTTGGCTGGGAACATGGCCAGGCAGCAAAAAAGGATGCAGACTCAGACTCAGACTCTTGAATCCTTTTTTGGTGACAAAGAAGACAAAAACATATATCCAGAAGAAGTCAACAAATTCAAAGAGCCCACATCAAAATCCTCCAATAAAAATACGAATTGGTCCCAGGCCATGGAAGAGCTCAAAAACAATTTGGAAAAGCAAGTAAGAGAAGTAGAGGAAACATTGGGAAAGGAAATGAGAGAGATGCAAGAAAACCATGAAAAACAAGTCAATAACTGGCTAAAGGAGACCCAAAAATATACTGAAGAAAATAACACCTTAAAAATAGAATAACTCAAATGGCAAAAGTACTCCAAAAATCCAATAAGGAGAAGAATGCCTTGAAAGGCAGAATTAGCCAAATGGAAAAGGAGGTCCAAAAGACCATTGAAGAAAATACCACCTTAAAAATTAGATTGGAGCAAGGGGAAGCTAGTGACTTTATGAGAAATCAAGAAATTATAGAACAGAACCAAAGGAATGAAAAAGTAGAAGACAATGTGAAATATCTCATTGGAAAAACCACTGACCTGGAAAATAGATCCAGGAGAGATAATTTTAAAATTATAGAAGTACCTGAAAGCCATGATCAAAATAAGAGCCTAAACATCATCCTTCAAGAAATTATCAAGGAAAACTGCCTTGATATTCTAGAACCAAAGGGTAAAATATAAATTGAAAGAATCCACCAATCACCTCTTGATAAAGATCCCAAAAAGAAAACTGCTAGGAATATTGTTGCCAAATTCCAGAGTTTCCAGGTCAAGGAGAAAATAATTGAAGCAGGGGGCAGCTAAGTGGTGCTGTGAGTAGAGCACCAGCCCTGGAATCAGGAGGACCTGAGTTCAAATCCAGCCTCAGGCGCTTGACATACTTACTAGCTGTGTGACTTTGGCAAAGTCACTTAACCCCAATTGCCCTGCCTTCACCCCTGCAAAAAAAAAATACTGCAAGCAGCCAGAAAGAAACAATTTGAGTATTGTGGAAACACAATCAGGATAACACAAGATCTAGCAACTTCCACATTAAGGGACTGAAGGGCTTGGAATATGATATTCTGGAGGTCAAAGGAGCTAGGATTAAAACCAAGCATCACCTACTCAGCAAAACTGAATATCATTCTCCAAGGTAAAATATGGATTTTCAATAAAATAGAGGACTTTCAAGCTTTCTCAGTGAAAAGACCAGAGATGAATACAAAATTTGACTTTCAAATACAAGAATGAAGAGAAACATGAAAAGGTAAACAAGAAAAAGAAATCCTAAGGGACTTACTAAAGTTGAACTGTTTTGTTTACATTCCTATGTGGAAAGATGATGTGTGTAATTTATGAGACCTTTCTCAGTATTACTGTAGTTGAAAGGAATATACATATGTATATATATATATACATATATGTATATATACACACATATACATGTATATATATATACATATATATATATATATATATATATATAGAGAGAGAGAGAGAGAGAGAGAGAGAGAGAGAGAGAGAGAGAGAGAGAGTGCACAGAGTGAGTTGAATATGAAAGGATGATATCTAAAAAAATAAAATTAAAATAAGGTATGAGAAAGGAATATATTGAGAGAGAGAGAAAGGGAGAGATAAATTGGGGCAAGTTATCTCATACAAAAGTGTCAAGAAAAAGAAGTTCTGTTGGAAGAGAAGAGGGGGCAGGTGAGGGGTAATTTGTGCATCTTGCTCTCATAGTATTTGACTTGAGGATGGAATAATATACACACTTAATTGGGTATCTTACCCCACAGGAGAGTGAGGGGAAGGGGATAAAAAAGGGGGATGATAGAAGGGAGGGAAGATAGGGGAAGGAGGTTATCAAAAGCAAACACTTTTGAAAAGGGACAGGGTCAAGAGAGAAAACTGAATAAAGGGGGACAGGATAGGATGAAGGGAAATATAGATACTCTTTCATGACATGAGCGTTGTGGAAGTGTTTTACATAATGATACATGTGTTGCTTATGTTGAATTGCTTGCCTTCTTTGGAAGGGTGGGTGGGAAGGGAAGAGGGGAGAGAATTTAGAACTCAAAGTCTTAAAATCAGATGCTCAAAAGCATAAGTTGTTTTTGCATGCAACTGAGAAATAAGATATATAGGTAAGGGGGCACAGAAATCTATCCTGCCCCACAAGAAAATAAGGGGAAAGGGGATGGCGGGGGGAATGGTGACAGAAGGGAGGGCTGACTGGGAAATGGGGCAATGAGAATATATGCCATCTTGGAGTGGGGGGGGGGTAAAAATGGGGAGAAAATTTGTAACTCAAAATCTTGTGGAAATCAATGTTGAAAACTAAAATAGTAAATAAATTAATTAAAAAATTTAAAAAAAAGAAGTGTTTTGTAACTGTGTTCATGTAGTCCCTGCAGTTGTTTGGCAGGTAGACTCTCAAGTATTTTATGTTGTCTACCGTTATTTTAAATGAAATTTCTCTTTTTATCTCCTGCTACTGGACTTTGTTGGCAATATAAAGAAATGTAGATGACTTAAGTGGGTTTATTTTATGTCCTGCAACTTTGAAAAAGTTGTGAATTATTTCAACTAGTTTTTTAAAGCTGATTCTCTAGGACTGTCTAAATACACCATGGTATCATCTGCAATGAGTGATAATTTCATTTCCTCATTGCCTATTTTAATTTCTTCAATTTCTTTTTCTTCTCTTTGTACTATAGCTAGCATTTCTAGTACAACATTGAATAATGGTGATAATGCGCATCCTTGCTTCACTCCTGATATTATTGGGAATATTTCTAGCTTATCCCCATTACAAATAATGCTAGCTGATGACTTTAGGTAGCTACTACTTATCATTTTTAAGGAAAGCACCACTTATTCCTATACTCTTTTTTGTTTTCAATAGGAATGTATACAGTGTTTTCTCAACAGTTTTTTTTTTCCTGAATCTATTGAGATTATCATATGGTTTCTGTTGATTATGTTAATGATATGGTAAATTATGCTGATAGTTTTCCTAATATTGAACTAGCCCTGCATTGCTGGTACAAATCCCACCTGGTCATACCATGTGGTCCTTGTGATATATGCAAGTATTATTTATCTTTTTAGATCAATATTAATTAGGGAAATCGGATGACAGTCTTCTTTCTCTGTTTTTGCTCTTCTTGGTTTGGGTATCAGCACCATACTCATTTCATAAGAACAATCTGGTACTACTCCTTCTTTTCCAAATAGTTAATATTATATTGGTATTGTTCTTTTTAAAATATATTTTATTTTATTTTTATTTGGTATTTAATTTTTCACCAGTTACATGTAAAAAGCATTTTTAACATTCATTTTTAAAACTTGGAGTTCCAAATACTCTCCCTCCCCACCCCACCTCATTGAGAAGGCAAGTAATTTGATATAGGTTGTACCTGTGTGGTGATGCAAAACATTAATATGATAGTCATGTTGTGAAAGAAAACAAAGAAAAAATTCAAGAAAAACAAAGAAAGCAAAAAAAGTATGCTTCAATATGTATTCATACAACATCAGTTCCTTCTCTGGAGTTGGATAACATTTTTCATCCTAAGTGCTTCAGAGTTGTCTTGGATCATTGTATTGCTGAGGACAGCTAAGTCATTCACAGCTGATCATCACACAATACTACTGTTACTTTTAACACAATACATTTATCTTTGTTTCAATTCATGGAAGTCTTTATGTTTTTCTGAGAGCATCCTGCTCATCATCTCTCATAGCACAATAGTATTCCATCATAATCATGTACACAACTTGTTCAGCCAATGCCCAGTTGATGGGCATCCCCTCCATTTCCAATTCTTCGCTACCAGAAAAGAGCTGCTTTAAATATTTTTGTACATATAGGTCCTTTTCCTTTTTTTCATCTCTTTTGGGATACAGACCTAGTAGTGGTATTGCTAGGTCAAAGGGTATGCTTCATTTGTAGCCCTTTGGCACATCCAAATTGCTCTACAGAACAGTGAAATCAGTTCACAACTCCACCAACAATGCATTAATATCTCATTTTTTCCCCTATATTTGTCATTTACCTTATGTGTCCCAATTAACCAATCTAATAGGTATGAAGCAATACCTCAGAATTGTTTTAATTGGCGTTTCTCCCATCAATACTGAATTTGAACATTTTTCATATGGTTATAGCTAACTTTGATTACTTCACTTGAAAACTGTTCATATCTTTTAATCATTAATAAACTAGGTAATGGCTCCTATTTTTTATAAATTCGACTCCATTTTCTATATGTTTGAGAAGTTAGGCCTTTATCAGAGAAATTTGTTTCAAAATTTTTTCAGAGTTACTATTGCTGAATGTATTTCCCTCCATCCTATTTCCTCCCTGTTTATTCTGTTCCCTCTCTCCTTTCACCCTGTCCCTCCTCAAAAGTTTTTGCCTCTGACTACCCCCTTCCCCAATCACTCCTCCTTCTATCACCCTCCCTTATCCTCTTCCCCCTACTTTCCTGTACGGTAAGATAGATTTCTACACCCAGTTGAGTGTGTATATTATTTCCTCTTTGAGCAAATTCTGATGAAAGTAATGTTCACTCATTCCTCATCACCTCAACCTTTTTCACCTCCACTGTAAAAGCTTTTTCTTGCCTCTTTCATGTGAGATAATTTGCCCTACTCTACCTATTCCTTTCCCTTTCTCTCAGTACATTCCTCTCTCACCCCTTAATTTTATTTTTTTAGATATCATCCCTTCATGTTCAACTCACACCTGTGCCTTCTGTCCATATGCACTCCTTCTAACTGCCCTAATAATGAGAAAGTTCTAATGAGCTACAAATATCATCTTCCCACATAAGAATGTAAACAGTTTAACCTTATTAAGTTCCTTATTACTTCCCTTTCTTGTTTACCTTTTTATTCTTTTCTTGAGTCTTGTATTTAAAACTTAAATTTTCTATTTAGCTCTGTTCTTTTCATTAAGACTGCTTGAAAGTCCTCTATTTAATTGAATATACAGTTTTTTTACCTTGAAGGATTATAATCAGTTTTGCTGGGTAGGTGATTATTGGTTGTAATCCAAGTTCCTTTGCCTCCTGTAATATCCTATCCCAAGTCCTCAGATCCTTTAATGTAGAAGTTACTAAATCTTGCATTATCCTGACCATGGTTCCATGATAGTTAAATTGTTTTGTTTTGTTTTGTTTTTCCTAGCTGCTTGCAATAGTTTCTCCTTGACCTGGGAACTCTGGATTTTGGCTATAATATTCCTGAGAGTTTTCATTTGGGGATCTCTTTCAAGAGTGATCAGCGGATTCTTTCAATTTATATCTTACCCTCTGATCCTGGAATATCAGAATATCAGGGCAGTTTTCCTTTATAATTTCTTGAAAGAAAAAAAGGCTTTTCTTTTTGATCATGGCTTTCAGGTAGTCCAATAATTTTTAAATTATTGCTCCTGCCTCCATTTTCCATGTCAGTTTTTTTTTCTTTTTTGTTTGTTTGTTTTTTTAAATGAGGTATTTCACCTTCTCTTCTATTTTTTCTTTTCTTTTTTGTTTTGTTTTATTGCTTCTTGATTTCTCATAAAGTTATTAGCTTCCATGTGCTCCAATTTAATTTTTAAGGAATTATTTTCTTCAGTGAGCTTTTGCCCTTTTCAATTGGGCTATTTTGCTTTTCAAGGCATTCTCCTCCTTACTGTCTTTTTGTATCTCTTTTACTATTTGGCCTAGTCTATTTTTTAAGGTTTTATTGTCTTCAATTTTTTTTGTATGTCCTTGACCAAGCTGTTGATTCATTTTTCATAATTTCCTTGCATTACTCTCATTTTCCTTCCCAATTTTTCCTCTACCTCTCTTATTTGATTTTCAAAATCATTTTTGAGCTGCTCCATGGCCTGAGAGCCATTCTTTTTTTCTTGTAAACGTTGGCTGTAGACGTTGGGACTTTGTTATCTTCTTCTGAGTAATTGTTTTGATCTTTCCTGTCATCATAATAACTTTCTATACTCAGATTTTTTTGTTGTTTGCTCATTTTTTCATCCTATTACTTGACATTTAACTCTGTGCTAAAGTGGGGCTCTGCTTCCAGGATGGAGGGTGCACTGTCCCAAGCTTTAGAGGTTTTCTGCAGTTTTCAGAATTACTTCTAGGGATCTGAAGTTTTCAGTTCTTCCAAGGTGATATGATCTAAGAAGAAGTGTCACTCCTCTCCTGGCCTGTGCTTTGCTTTGGTCTATGAGTGACCTCAAGCTCTCTTTTCTGCCCTGAAACTCTGAGGAGAGGTCCCCCGCCCAACTCTGGGCACAAGTTCCAGTATGCCAGTGCTCCTCCTTGCCCTGGGACTGCCACCCAGTACTGCGACCCAGATCTGAGTACGAGTAAAACTACAGAATCTTGCCTCAGTGCTAGCAAAGAGACCCCTATATTCTCCTTGACTGGTTGTTCAAGCACTTTATGGTCTGTGGGCTGAGAGCTCTGGAAGCAGCTGCTTCTGATTCAGCCACTCCCAAGGCCTGTTTTTGGTTTACTAAGGCCAGGGCTATACTGGCATGGCCTTTTCTTGACTGTGCTCTACTCTTACCCCAGACCTTTCCTGTTGACATTTTAAGTTGTCTTTAGAGTCTGTAGACTGAGATGTCTGAAAACTGCCACTACTGCCAATGACTCAGTCATCCTGAGGCCTTCTCCTGGTTTGCAGGTCTACATGCCTGCACTAGTCTGAGCTCCTCTCTTGTACTTTGGCTCAACACACCTTTCCTCCTAAACTTTTAAGTTGTCTTGAGCTGGAAAATTGTTTTACTCTGTCCTCTTGTGGGTTCTGTAGCTCTAGCATTTGTTTAGAGTTATTATTTAAAGGTATTTGGAGAGGTTTGGGGAAGAGCTCACAAGAGTCCCTCCCTGTCTTTACTCAGCCATCTTGGTTTCACTTCCCACACTTAATTGTCCTTTAAATGTTTGGTAGAATTCACTAGTGAATCCATCTTGCCTTGGGAATTTTTTCTTAGAGAGTTCATTGATGGTTTGTTCAATTCCTTCTTCTAAGATGGGATAATTTAAATATTTTAGTTCTTCTATTAATCTGGACAATTTATATTTTTGTAAATATTTATCTATGTTGCTTACATTTTCAGATTTATTGGCATATAATTAGGCAAAGCTCCTAATAATTGCTTTAATTCCTCTTCATTGGTGATAAATTCATCTTTTTCATTTCTGTTACTGGTAATTTGGTTTTCTTCTTTTTTTCTTAAATTTTAACTTAGCAGTTATCAGTTATTAATGGTCTTCCTAATATGTTATTAATAAACCTAAAACCCAGTATTTCTAATGTGATTTGGCCAGATCTCTTCACTTGTATGGGAAATAATGCTTCTCTCAATTTGCACTAAAAGAAGATTGACATTTTTTCTTTCCTGACTGCAATGTCACATTACTGATATATTTTAAGCTTATATTCTATCAAATTCCCCCCTATCATTATCAGAGGAACTGTTCTCTAGCCTCTGACATCCACAATGAAATAGATTTTTTGAGGAAAAAGTGTATAATTTTAAAATTTATCCCCATTAAATTTCATCTTATTAATTTTGGCCTATTATTATAGCCTGCCAAGCTCCTCCTCCCTCCAATCCTGACTCTTTAATACAAAATATTATCTCTCCCTCTCAGATTCACATTTTCAGCAAGTTTGACAAGCATAACACTCCTGCCTTCTTCCAACTCACTAATAAAACTGTTGAAAAGCATAGGGTCAAGGACAGATCCCTGAGACATTCCATTAAGGACTCCTTTCCAAGTTGACATTAATCCATTAGGTACTACTCTTTGGATCCAACCACTCACTCACCTGTTCTGAATACACCTAATTATACTATTATCTAGACCACATCTGTCCATCTTCCTCAGAAACATTAGAAGAGGAATATAAGACTTTGCTGAAATGTAGGCCTGTTGTCTCCAGTGTAAGCTGTTATTCTGTTAAAAAGAAAATAAAATTAGTCTGTGAAGATTTGTTTTGATGAAATCACATTACCTCAGTAATTTGTTATTTTAAATAGGGGAGAAGGGGATCATTATCCTATCCAGAAGAGGAGAAGGAGGAGAAAAAGAAGGAGGAAGGGGAGGGGGGAAGAAGAACCACCTAACCTGTCTGGAGGAGAGTGACCAAGTAAGAAGACTAAAGGGAAGCCAGCTGACCTCTTGTTGGTGATGTTATATGTTTATACACACATACATATACATATATACCTATATAAACAGTGATATTACATATAATTAGTTTCCTTTGTGATATTATATGTTTTATTTTATGCATTTATAAATATCATTCTGAGAAGTTTGGCTAGATTGCCAAAGGGATCCATGAAGCAAAAAAGATTAAGAAATCCTGGACAAGATAATATGTGATGTTTCTTCCAACCCTGAAATTCTATAATATACCTATCTACAATATGGATGACCAGATATACAGAAGCAAAGAAATGTGTGAGCTTAGGATGCTTTAGTGTTTTGGTGAGTGAAATATAAAGTCACAAAACAGTTTTATGTGTGTTCCCTAGAGGGTTTTGTTACTATAATGAACTCCTCAGTGGTTGGCATTGTTCTAGTTACCAAGCTATGGTACAGTGCACAGTTTCCAGGAAAAAATTCATTGACACCAGAAAGGAATCTGAACTAAACATCCACAAAGGAAAAAATCAAGCTTATGAAAAATGTCTAGTGTCTACATTATGGTATGCAGTTATATGGACAATCAGCACATCTCATCGCTTGATACACAAATGGAGTTTAGTAACAGCATGAGGTAGTAAATATGCTAGACCAGAGATCATGATGGCCTGAATCCTGCCTCTAATACTTACTAGCCATGTTATCCTGGGCAAGAAATTTAACCTCTCTGAGTCTCACTTTCTATACCTGTAAATTGAATTTGCTATAAATAAATTATCTCTAAAATCACTTCCAGCTCTAAAATCTATGACCTAATAATGTCTACATTTTTAATTTTCATTAAACAAGAGCCCACCAGATGAAAATGACAACAACAATACTTCATTGGTATTAGAACATAAAGGACCTAAAATACCATTAAGGCATATATCTGTAAAATTTTCTCAACATTGGTCAAACTAAATAGATGGACATCTCACACTTGGACTTTAGAGGCATCATGGAGAATTGAAAGAACACTAGATATGAAGTTAAAAAAAAACAATTGTATTTTCCTTTTCTGATTCTTCTACTAATTATCTGTCTTGAGCACTAATGTGAATGAATGTCTTATACTTGTTTTATTCTTCGCAGCATTACTTCACAATTTATATCATATTGTGATACTTGGAATTAAGATTGCAGTTTAGATCTATAATAAAGAACCCTGTTTTAGGACAGTTGTTGACCCCTCCCTGCATTATAGCACACATCTGTGTACCAAGAAGAAAATGGCTTGCCACACATTCCTATAATTCCCTAAGGGACCCCCACCCTCTTGCTTCAACCTGAATTAGCATAAGACTCTGTCTCAAGACTCAGGCTTTAGGAACAAGGAACTGACCCACACCCAAAGTGAGCAAACAAGTCCTGTTATGGGTATGTTCGTCAAGGCCCCTGCCCCTAAACAATAAAATAATAAGGGAACATGAATGCAGTTAGGCCTCGAGAGGCCTGTTCCTGTCAGCTAAAAGGAGAAGGTTATGCAAAGATGCACATTTGCTAACATCCCTGTTGTTGACTCTTGTGCCCAAAAACCTTGTGCAACACCCATACAGTTAAGAAAATATCTAACCACTGAACCTCTGCTCTGTATAAAAGCTTTCCATTGAGCTCTGTTTGAGGCCACTCTGATTTGGATTGCTTTTGCCCCAGACGGCCACCGCCTAATAAATTCTCCAATTATAACTCATACTCTGTGACGTGTCTTGCTCACTGCTGGTATAACAACATTAATCCTGATCCTCACAACCACACTATAGCAAATGCATTATTATAGCCATTTTACAGATGCAAGTGCTGAGATTTAGTGTTGACATAAATTATCCAACGTCACATAGTTACTAAGTAACAGATGGTGGACTCTACTTGTGTAGTAGCAATTTATATTTGAAGATCTTTCCCACACATTAATAGGCCATGTGACCTGCTTAAATCACAGGAAACCTACGTCACATGTGTGGGAGGAGCTTCCTGACAGGAAAAGGAAGTTATGTCACAGGAAGTGCTGAGAGAGAGGGCAAGAGAGAGAGAGAGAGAGACAGAGAGAGAGACAGAGAGAGACAGAGAGAGACAGAGAGAGACAGAGACAGAGAGAGGGAGAGAGAGACAGAGGCAGAGAGACAGAGAGAGCAGTTATGGCTACTAATGGCTGCTAATGGCCCCCCTTGTGATTGTTCGACCTGAACAGGCTGACTTAGCTGTACTGTGAATTTGTTCTGGGGAAGACCCCAGCAGGGTGTCAGAGAAGTTTTGGGATGGCGAGGCTCCATGTTGTGATATTGTGTATTGAATATTTTATTGCTCTGATAGATTGGATAAATTGTTTGTGGGATATAGTTCTCTTGTGTCTGAATAAATGGTTTACTTCTTCTACCTTCTATGTGGAGAGTCTCATATACTTTGCAATACAGAACTACACAGGCATTTTGACCATTATCATCTACATTGTTATTGTTGCCTTACTGATATTATTTGGTGGTGAATAGGATTGGATCACAAGGTATAAGATCTCTATTTAGAGGCAGAAGGCCTTGAAGGAAGAAATGGTTGTCCCAGGATGGGAGGATGTAACTTATTGCTCCCTAGCAAGGGAATGGTATAAAGGCATTGGTCTCTGTGAAGACTGGAAGCAGAGGCAACATAGTGGAGGACCTAGAGATTTAGAGCAATGTCTCAGAGAAGATACTGTTGAGCCAGGAATGGAAGTACCAGCAGATATCTCTAGACCGGGCTGGATTTTACTCACAGCCTATTGTATTGTATGTGAAAATAGGGACAGAGAGAGCTCAGACTCAGACAGTTACTGAAAGGTCTGATATTTCAAGTGAAAGTGCTTCTTCTACACCACAGCAAAATAGAGAACCTCAGGTGATAGAACAGGAACCTACTAACCTTCTTGAAAATACAGCTGGAAGTCAGAGGGAGCCCAGGAGGTTAAGAGTGCACCTTAGTTCAGCCAAGTTCGAGCCTAGCAGGCAGTCTGGTTACCATGGTAACAGGGGGAGAGAATTTAGACAGGAGGATACAATGTCAGAACCTCAGGCATGAGGTGATACTTTGTTGCATGGTGCTTCTCACATAGAGAATCAGACATTGCTACATTCTCAAAGAGAAATGTGGCCCATACAATGAAGGAGGCAAGAAACACAGGATCATAATACTGTGTTCAGGGAGATTTGGGAAGATTTTACACAGC
This sequence comes from Trichosurus vulpecula, assembly GCF_011100635.1. Lineage (NCBI taxonomy): Eukaryota > Metazoa > Chordata > Mammalia > Diprotodontia > Phalangeridae > Trichosurus > Trichosurus vulpecula. The sequence continues at coordinate 306,666,282 of NC_050574.1, read as the reverse complement.
AGAAAATCACAGATATCTTGAGTAGGTTCACCCAGAGAATGGGAGAATCATTAATATCTTGGATGGTGAGAATCTTTGATGAAGGGGCTGCAGGAGTGTCTGTAGATACCGTGGATTGCATGAGATTCATAAGTATTTTTCAGAATTCTTTTGTACAGCAAGCTTTTAGGGATTATCATTTGCAAAGAGGTAACCAAACAAACAATTTGTTGGCTTTGGCTGCAATAGGTTGTAATATTGAATACCCTGCTGATTCCATGTGGCCTACTGCAGATAGACCTTGCTATTCAGTAAGGGAGTGTATGAGAAAGTTAAAGGAGGAGGTAATGAAGACTGCTATTATGTTAAGGAACACAGAAGTTTATCATGAAACTCCCTTGGGAGTCTTTCATAGGAATTTAACAGTTAAAATGGTACCCCCCACTTATAAACACGTGATTCTGACTCTGCTGATTGCAGAAGTAGGGAACCCTGTTTCACAGGTGCTGGATAAGATTTCACAGTTGGGACTTAGGAGACTGGGGAAATGATAAATTTCCTCAGGAGAGAAGGGTACATAACCAGCAGATTCAGCATGGAGTGATGAGAAGAGAAATATTTACTGCTCTATTGAAAGCAGGGGTAGATTTTAGAAGAATGGATGGTATTCCAACTGATGAGCTATGCAAAATGTACCGAGATAAGAGCCTTAATAGCAAACAGAATAGAGAAGTTAGAACTCCCCCTACAAATCCTACAGATCTTGAACCCTTGTATCCAAGTGAGTCACACCTTCAAGGAGACTAGGAAATGTGCAGAGCACCAGCTCAGATTAAAGAAACACACAGATGGGAATACAGACCCCATATTAATCTGACTATATATTGGATCAAATACTGTAACTAGGGCATTCATAGACACTGGGGCAGAGGCCACCTTGATTCATGGAAACCCTGACAAATTTAAGCATGGAACTCCTATTACCATCACAAGGCTAAGAAGAGTTGAAATATCAGCCAAAGAAGTCAAACTGATGATGAAAATTGGACAATTGCCTAAGAAAGAATATACTGTGGTCATTGTACCCATTTCTGAATATGTCATCAGAATAGATATATTGAAAGGCATGACTTTGAATTTGCCTGAGGGGAGATATCAATTTGAAGTAAGGAATATAGGAATTAATACAGTTACTTTACCTGAACCTTCTAAAGTAATTACTTTGAAGCAGTATCATGTGCCAGGTGAGTGAGATGAATTTGCCAATACCATAAAGGAATATGTTGAAGCAGGAGTGTTAGTCTCAACAAACAGTCATTGGAATAATCCTGTATGGCCAGTACAAAAGTCAGATGGGACATGGAGAATGACAGTGGATTATAGACAATTGAATAAAGTGACTCCAACTTTGTGTGCTGCTGTTCCAGATAATGTTACCTTAATAGAAAGGATCCAGAAATATGATGGGACTTGGTGTGTACTTATTGATTTGTCCAATGCTTTCTTTACAATCCCAATAGACTCCAAACAGTGGGACCAGTTTGCTTTTATGTGACAGGGCCAACAATATACTTTTTCCTGATTGCCACAAGGATACCTTCATAGACCAACTATTTGTTATAGTATTGTAGCTGAACATTTGGATGAATTGAAGTTACCTGGTATACAGCTTACCCACTACATCAATGATATTATGATACAGGGAGAAAATGTAAAAGAAGTGGAGAAGAGTTTGATGCTTTTCATTGAACATATGAAAAGCAAAGGATGAAAAATTAACCCTGCAAAGATTCAAGGACCAGCTCAAACTGTAAAGTTTGGGGGTATACAATGGAATAAAAGACTGCGAGAAATTCTCCCACAAGCTCAACAGAAGATTCAAGATTTTCCTATCCCCACCAATAAGAAGGAGGCCCAAAAGTTCGGATATTGGAGGCACCACCTTCCACATCTTGGAAAAACTTTGAAACTATTATGGTTACCAGGAAAGAATGTGAATTTGATTGGGGACTTGAACAGAGTAAAGCTTTTGAAGAAGCTAAATTGCTATACAATTGGCTCTGGATTTATGGCCTATGCAAAGTACACAGGTGGAATTACAAGTGACTGTACAGGATGACTATGTGAATTGGAGTTTATGGCAGAAACAACAAAGTTGAAATGTACCCTTAGGATTTTGGTTAAGGAAACTACCTTCATCTGGATTACAATATACACCTTTTGAAAAGCAGTTGTTAGCTGCATATTGGGTTTTGGTAGAGACTGAACAACTGACTCTGGGCTATGAAGTGATGTCAAGGCCTGGAATCTCGATTATGACTTGGGTAATGAGTACCCCAGCATCTCACAGAATTGAACACGCTCAAGAGGCCAGAATAGTTAAATGGAAATGCTATATTCAGAATAGATCAAAATCAGGCAAAAGTGGAATTTCTGCTCTACATGAATCTATAGCAAGCATCAACATTGATGGAAAACACAAACCCTCTGAACCAAGGCAATAGTTGGTACAATCCTTGGTAAAATGGAAGAATGGATATGGTGGACTAACTGAAGAGCAGAAGGAACATGCATGGTTTACTGATGGGACAGCAAAATATTTGGGGCATGTAAGACATTGGAAAGCCTATAACCCATGTACTAAGAGAACTTTGGAAAGTGCTGGGATAGGTGGAAGTAGTCAATATGTTGAACTGATAGCAGTACATCAAGCTATCAAAACAGAGAAAGGAGGACAGTGTCATATATTCACTGATTTTCTGGCAGTAGCTAATGGACTAGCTACATGGATGCCAATGTGGAAAAACCCAAATTAGGAAATTTATGGTAAACAAGTTTGGGGCAAAGAACTATGGGAAGATATACAGGACATATCTTTGGTTACTAATTTGTCAGTTTTTCATGTAGATGCTCATGTGCCTCTCACCATGCCAGAATGTAAATGCAATGCACATGTTGATCAACTAGCAAAGACTGTTACTGAATATATTATCCCTACTTCAATATCAACTGATGATCCAGTACTAGCAAAATTAGTCCACTAAACAGCCGTTCTTTTAGGGGTCCAGGCCACACACCAGTGGGCAAAAGATTGAGGTATTAGTATCTCTTATTCATTGTTAAAGCAAGTAACAGAGGAATGTCATATAAGTCAAATGGAAAAGGAACGAATTCCTCAGGTAGTAACTGGAGAAATAGCAAGGGGAAAAGTTCCAGCCCAGATATGGCAGATAGATTATATTGCACCAGTTCCCCAAGATAAAGGATGCAAATTTATATGTACTTGTGTTGACACCTGTTCAGGTGTACTAGTGGCTTGTCCTTACAAGAATGCAACCCAGACCTCTTTGGTGAAGGCCCCTCACTACACCAGAATGTGACTACAATGTACATGCTGATCAACTAGCAAAGATTGTTACTGAACATATTATCCCTACACTGACACCAACTGATGATCTGGTACTAGTAAAATGGGTCCACCAAATGGCTGGTCATCTAAAGGTCCAGGCCATGCACCAAGATTGAGGTATTAATATCTCTTATTCATTGTTAAAGCAAGTAACAGAGGAATGCCATATATGTCAATTGGAGAAGGAACAAACTGTTCCTCGGGTAGTAACTGGAGAAATAGCAAGGGGAAATGTTCCAGCCCAGATATGGGAAATAGATTATATTGGACTACTACCCCAAGATAAAGGATGTAAATTTACATGTACTTATGTTGATACCTATTCAGGTGTACTAGTGGCTTGTCCTTATAAGAATGCAACCAAGAAAAACACCTGTAAAACTCTAGATATCATAAGTCTATATTATGGCCCCAATGCAGATTCAAAGTGACAATGGGTCACATTTCAAATGAGATGTAATGAGATGAAGAGATATTGTGTATTGAACAACATAATATAGAGTGGACATATCATATTCCATATTATCCACAAGCATCTGGGTAGATAGAAAGAATGAATGGATTGTTGAAAGAATAGTTGAGAAAGTCAAGTTCTAATAATTCATATCAACATTGGAAAGATAATTTGTTCACTGCTTTATGTAATTTGAATAATAGACTATTAGGAAGAAGTATACCCCTGGCCAGAATGATGACCGCAAATCTTCAAATTAGAAAACAGCAAATACATAAGATCCAAAATATTGGATACTAGACTGTGAGGGAAGATGTACCACCTCCGTATGCAGGTTTGGCAGGATATGTTTTACATTGTTTAGAGAACTTTTGGTTGGATAGAAAAGAGATAAGAAAAATCTCTACTGGGATATGTATGAGAATCCCTAAGAATCATTTTGGACAGATATTACCTAAACCAGGATTAGCAGCTCAGGGAATACATGTATTGGCTGGAGTGATAGATTCTAGTTATCTAGGAAAAATTATTGTGACACTCCAGAATTTAGGTGAAGAACCTATACAGTTGTGTAAAAATGACAGAATAGTTCAATTGATTATCATCCCTTGTGAAAAAATACCCCTTGTGAAACCTGCTCTTCTTTTTAAAATAACTATCAGAGGAGAGGAAGGATTTGGTTCTACTGATAGAATAAAATTGGGAGCCAACGTATGGGTAAAATAGAAGCCAGATGATGTTCCAAAGGCTTCAGAAATTATAGCTCATGGGAAAAACAATACTGTGACAGTGGTTTACCCAGGAGAAAATAATTATGAAATTGTACACTTGAGTCACGTATTCTATCATTAATGAGGCTATGATAGTTTGTTTCTTTTTGGCTTTTGTCTATTAAATTTGTTTGTGAGATTTGTTTCCTGAAGGATTAGTACCTTCCACCTGCAGATGCCTGATCATTTAAGCCAGATGTCACCCCTCTGATGTGTTCAGATGTCACCTCTGGATGTGTCCACAACTGTGATGTGTCATCTCTGGACCTGGTGTCAACCGAGTTCCAGATGCCAGCTTGCTAAAGAACTGACCTCTCAAATAGGACTCTCAATCTCTTAGGGCAGGAACGGCTCTACATTCAATTTCAGCAGGAAGAAACCTTGGAGGAAGAGACCTTAGCCCCTTACCCCAAGATTTTGACCCCCATTCATTCGACGGGGTAATGATGGCATTGTTTTATATGCTTATCTTGTGTTATCCCTGTTATATTGTTATGTTGAGTTATGTTTACACCAGTTATCCCAAAATTCCCATTGCCCTATGTAATGGATGCGAAAGATCTTGGGGCTGAATATAATAGCAATTTAGATTTGAAGATCTTTCCCACCCATTAATAGGCCATGTGACCTGCTTACATCACAGGAAGCCTAAGTCACATGTGGTGGGAGCAGCTTCCTGACCAGAAAAGGAAGTTATGTTACAGAGAATGGAGAGAGAGAGAGAGAGAGAGAGAGAGAGAGAGAGAGAGAGAGAGAGAGCAGTTATGGCTGCTAATGGCCACCCTTGTGATTGTTAGAACTGCACAGGCTGACTTACCCAGCAGGGGGTCAGAGAGGCTTTGGGATGGCAAGGCTCCATGTTGGGATACTGTGTATTGAATGTTTTACTGCTCTGATAAATTGGATAAATGGTTTGTAGGATATGGTTCTCTGGTGTCTAATGGTTTACTTCTACCTTCTATGTGCAGAGTCTCATATACTTTGTGATACAGAACCACATAGGCATTTTGACAGTTATCATCCACATTGTTATTATTGCCTTACCGATACACCCTGAGTATCATTTGTTGCTATTTTCATTTTACCATATATACCTTTCAAGGCACATAATTTCTGTGGACTTTATAACTAAGTATGAAATTGCATGCAGCTGACAACTAATACAGGAATTCAACATGGCAGACTTTATACAGGTGTTTCAAAATATCCAGATGTTTGAAATTTTGTTAACCAAACATTAACAAGAATAAATGAATTTTTCTACTTTTCCTACACATTTTTTGCTGTCATGTAATCACAGTCATCCTGTGCTTTCATTAAAGAGGCAGTATTTAGGATTTCTGACGTGTTACTAAGTATTCTACTTGGAACACTTTAATAAGTCTTGACTTAACAATGAGTGAAGACAGAATAATGACTTTAAAAATGTTGTGATCATAATCAGAACCTTAAGAGCTTCCTTTTGCCATTATGTCTTTAGGACCCCTTAGGGCCTGGTCCAAGCACTGTTTCCCACTAGCTTTTAGGTTCACCCCCACCCTCAAGCAATAAATACCTCATAGGTTTAATGAGTAAAACTCAGTGTAGTGAGACTAAATTTGTATTATTGCACCACTGTTAGGAGAGTTCTGAATAGTATAGTAAGAAACAGCTTGTATTATTATACCACTGTTATAAAATAAATAGAATAAAATAGAATAAAAAGGATCACACATTAAAAATATGTATGCGTGTATAGACAAATAAATAGATAATTTCTAATATTTCTTCTAACTCTGAGACTCTGTGATCTTCTAATCTATAATACAAATGACAATATCTATAGAAACAAAGAAATTTGTGAGCTTAGATTATTATGGTGCTTTTATGAGTGAAACAGAGAGACACAAAACAGGAATTTATATGTATGTGTAAGTATGTGTATCTATAATGCATAGACAGATATCTGAAATATGTGTGTGTATATGCATATCTGCATATATGTGTATATGTATATATATATATGCATATATATATATATATATATATTACTCATCCTCCTCAAAGTTTTATAAATAGACTTAAAAATGGTTCTGTAACATTTAATAGACTTAGGACATTTATGAGAAGGAATAAGAATTGGGGCTACCTAAAGAACCTTCCACTTTATTTCACCTCTGTGACCAAGAGGTCAGTATCATTTCACCTAATTCGTGTTCTGTCTCATCACTGAAACGGAAGAAAGTAATTTAAAAGACACCACATTAAAATCTTCTAGCAGCACTATATTAATCATTTTATTTTCCCAGATCATAAGTCATATTCTCTTCTGTTGGCTATTGAGATACTGTGTTATAGGTTCTTAGGAAGGATCATCTATTCATTCATTCATTCACTCAAATGCAGTTAAATGGCTACTTTATCACTGTGAATGATACATAGGGGTTAAAAATCATGCCCCTTGTCCTTGAGGAGCTTATAAGTAAACTGGGAAGACAAGACATACCTACAACATGATTCAATAGTAATGGAAAAAAGTATTTTTTTTTCTTAAAGTACCAAATGAGTTCTGTGAGGTATAAAGGTAAAAGCAACAGACTTGGAGTTAAGAAGACCTGGGTTAGAGTCTTGCTCTATTACTTATTTGTTTGCTATGTGACCTCATATATGTTACTTTCCCTCCCTGGAATTCAGTTTCTTCATTTGTGAAATATAATTGGAGTAGTCGATCCTTGAGGTCTGACCTCAAACACAAATCTATGGATATTATAGTGTTGTAGGAGTTTAGAGGGAAAGTGTGAGGTTTTACAGAAGAATTAAAATTTCAACTTGGACTTGACTAATTAGCAAGAATTGGAGAAAAGAAGAAAAGGAAGGGTATTTCAGGTTGGGAAAATGGAAATGGAAAAGTCAGAGAGGCAAAAATGAGGAATGTGTGGTGGGGACAGGGCACCAAGTACAGGGAGAATATGGAAGACACAATGCTACGCTGGAGAATGCTGAAGATGTCAAGTTACAAAGACCTGGGTTAGAGATTGGATGAAGCTTAACAGCTGTGTGACTTTAGGTAAATCATTATATGTCTATAAAATGTGATGATAATAACTGTTCTATTTTAGAGAATTATTGTGAATTTGTTTTTAAAAAAAGAAGTGTATTTAAAATAACCAAGCCCACAAAAATGCTACTATGCTACTGCCTTCTGCAAGTCTATTCCAGCAAAGCACAAACTCTGAAATTTCCTACCATAGTGGAAAGCTTCAAATATAAGTGTCATAATGGATTTTAAGAATTTTAGATGACAACTACTCAGCACCATATAAATTATTTTTTTCAGCCATAGAAGCTACTAAACTATAGAGAGGTCACAATCTATATTGATAGAGGCAAAACTCAAACACTGAAATTACAAATCTGTGAAATATTTTTTTTAAAGTAACACTTGACTCATCTAAAATCTTACTCAGATTTCTTATTTTGATGTGCCAATGATATGAGATATTAAATATTATTCCAGACAATGAAAATCCTGGCATATCCAACCATGTAAAGGCTTAGTATGGGGAAGTGTGTTTGTGTGTGTGTGTGTGTATGAGAGAGAGAGAGAGAGAGAGAGAGAGAGAGAGAGAGAGAGAGAGAGTTTGACCCGGCAGAAATGTGGATTTGAATCTTATCTGTGATATTAATTATTTATGTTACCATGGACAAATCACTTAACCTCCTGAGTCCTAGGAAGGAAGCATTAGTTAAGGAAATAAGCATTAATTAAGTGCCTACTATGTGCCAAATACTATGTCAAATGCTTTACAGTTGATCCTCACAACAACCCTGTGAAGTACGTGCTATTATGACCTCCATTTTTCAATTTAGGAAACTAAGGCTAACTAAGGTTATATAACTTGCCCAGAGTCACACAGCTAGCAATTATATGAGACTGAATTTGAACTGAGGTCTTTTTTACTTCAAGTCCAGCATTCTATCCATCCCATTTAGTTGCCTTAGTGTATTCATCTGTAAACCAGGAATAATAGGACTAATCTCAAAGATCAGTTGCAAAGAGCAAGTAAGAGTACATATTTCAAATACATTATAAATCGTAAAGGGTTAATTAATTATAATTACCTTTTTTAACCAATTGCAATGATAGATTCTATATTCATTTTTCTGGGATTAAGCTAAGTGAATTAAAATAAATTAATCTGTAGAAAATTTAAGGGGTTGGAGATTTTGGCCACAACAATCAATAGAAACTGTCTGATAAGATATAAAGGGATTATCTACTTTTATTCAAAAATTAAATACACTGATGAAATTCTTAACCATTTAAAGTATTATAAACTTAGCCTACCTCAATAAGCCATTGAGTGCCAGTGTGAAGGGGGTTGAAGTGGAAGATCCCCTGATTAATTTGATGAGTTCATATGTTGGTAAGCCATTCTTTGAGGTATTTTATGTATATTTCCATGTGGACATGTCAATTTGTGTCTTGTAGAGAAGACAGGACATGGGTCCTGATTGAATGTCATGGACAAGGGGTATATTTAAGGTAATTAACTGACTAGGATTGGGGTGGAGAGACTTGTTGGAGAGCTACCCTTGCTGGTTTAGAAAAGACAATTGTCAAATCATTCACTCCCTTTTTTACCTTTTGTATCTTTAAAGAACATTCTCTAACTTTAGCTTGGACTAATGAGATACTGGGCATCTAGGTGGCACAGTGGATAGAGTGCTGGACTTGAAGTCAGGAAGATTTATCTTTATAAGTTCAAACCTGACCTCAGACACTAACCAGCTGGATGATCTTGGGCAAGTCACTTACCTCTCTTTGCCTCAGTTTCCTCATTTGTAAAATGAGCAAGAGAAGGAAATGGCAAATTGCTCCAATATCTTTGACAAGAAATCTCCAAATTAGGGTCATAAAGACTTCATGACTGAAATAACTGGGCAACAAAAATGATAATAACATGCTGGGGATATAATGGGGTTTTATTTTTAAGCAAATAGACCCTCAGTGAATTGATGAAGAACGTATAGGTTGTCTTCTGTGCCACTTACAAACTGTTTTGGTTTGTTTTTTCTTTTGTATCATTGACTTCCTTTTTGGAGAGTTTCACCTTTAACTACTGGATAAAATAGTGGAAAGAACATTAGGCACAGAATAAAAATACCTAGACTTTGATCTCTGCTCTGCCAGTTTACTCACTTTCTATCCTTAGGTAAGTTGTTTCCCTCTGAAGGACTCAATTTTTCTCATCAGTAACATAAAGGGTTTGGATTAAGGGACCGATGAAATCCTTTCTTGCTCTGTGTTTACTGTAAGGTCAACAAGAGCAGGGCTCATATCTCATCTTAACTTTTTTTTATATAATCATGTCTTATCTAAACTTTCTTATGTAATTTTCCCTGGTGCCTAGTACTGTTCTCTTCTTGAAATGGATGCTTGATAAATGTGTTGAATTATAATGCATTAGGATAAAAGAGTAACATTGTCATGATTGAGAAGGGGAGATATGCAAAAGAATGGGATATTTATTAAGGTCAATAAATAATGAGTAGAAATTCTCATAGGATATTTAGAGCTGAAAGAACATTATGGATCAACTTGTCCAATGCTCTCATCTTACAGCTAAAGAGATTCAGGACCAGAGAAATTCTTGCCCAAGGTCACAGAGATGTTAAGTAGCAGAGCCAAAAATTCAACACAGCTTCTCTGACTCTAAAGTCAGTATTTGTCCCCTAAACGAGCAAAAAGGCTGAGCCAAACATAATTCACAAATTGAAGCTCCACTATACATTTGTTCTATTATTCATACTAACAAATATGTGTATATCTACAAGGCAGATTGTATTCCATTCAAATGAGACAATTTTTTCTTTCCATTTCTTGGAAACTTAAGAGAAAGATATCTTGTTAGTCTGATATCTGACTTTTGAATTTTTCTCTCATGGAATGAAAATGGGACTAATGAATCACACAAATTAGTGTGCAACTGAAGTCTACTAAGCGGGACCACCCATCATGGTGTCATTGGTGTCTACCTTCAATGCCAATTAGTTCCAGGAAAACATATTTAAAAGTATAATTTTTAGATTGGGTTTTTCCTGCGAGTCTCTACTCACTTCACCTTTTGCACTCCTGAGTTCAAAAAGGAAAGATCACCTGAAAGAGGAGTGAGGTAAGATTCAGGCACATTAATGTTTCCAAATGGCTAGCACACACAGACACACATATAATGTAATGTTACATATGCATATATATTGTAGATATAAAATATTCTATACACACATATGTAATAAATGTGGCTAGTTTTTATTCCCTTTTTAAAAGCAAAATGGGCAATAAAGTGAAAATCACTCCAACCAGAAGTGGTAATTGAGCACTGATTCTAGGCTCAGGTCTGTTCCTGTATATCCAAGAGAATACAGAATGGGAAAACTCTTACTCAGTTCAGTTCAGCAAATGTTTACTAAGCATTTACTATCTCCAAGGTCCTATACTAAATTCTAAGGATGCAAATTAAGATGCAGGACCTGCCCTTAAGGGATTTTCTTTCTATTAGAGCTCAAAAAGACATATTCAGAACTACATATGACACAAAGGAGAATAGGCTTAAGTACAAACAGGAGGTTCAGGAAAAGCAGTATGGGAAATGTAAGAAGAAATAATGGTAATAATAGTAAATATTTATGTAGCACTTTTTGTTTTCCTAAGTGCTTTCATATCTTGGCTCATTTGATCTTTACAATAGCACCATGAGGTAAATGCTACTTTTATCTTCATTTTATTGAAGGAGTAACTGAAACTGACAGAGGCAATTAATCAATCAATGAATAAACATTTATTAAGCACCTTCCATGTGCCAGGCACTATACTAATCACTGGAGTATAAAAAGAGGCAAAACACAGTCCCTGCCATCAAGGAGCCTACAATCTAATGTGGAAGACAACATGCAAATAAATACACACAAAGCAAGCTATATACAGGTTAAATAGGAAGTAATTAAGAGAGAAGACACTGTAGTACTGGAGTGATTGGGGAAGGCTTCCTGTAGGTGGGATTGTTGTTGGGACTTAAAGGAAGGCAGGGAGGTTATTATCAGAATGGAGGAAGGAGAGCATTCTAAACATGGAGGACAGCCAGAGAGAATGCTCAGAGCCAAGAGATTTAGTGTCTAATAGAACAGCCAGGAGTCCGGTATCACTGGAAAGTACTCTTAGGTATGGTTGGTTGTTGTCCTTCATTTTTGAAGAGGACCCAAATGACATCACTATGCTTGATTCAAGATTCAGAATGTCCCACTGTGGCTGATCAGGTCAATACAAGCTCCGGATGCTCTACCATAGGTTGGGCACAAATAGTTCATGTGAACATATGGTTTGGATATTACATACTTGTGCATCCTGAGTTTTCTTTGAGCTGTTTCAATTCTGCTTTGCTCATAGAGCACAGCACTTTCTCTGATGTGGGAACACCATAATAAGTGGTCCCGCGCCAATGTCTTCCATGTCACATAATCAATTCCAAAGTTCTTGAGAGAGACCTTGAGAGTGTCCTTGTATCACTTCTTCTGACCATCATGTGAACTCTTGCCCTGTGCGAGTTCTCCATAACATAGTCTTTTTGGCAAGCATACTTTTTGCATTCAAACAATGTGGCCAGCCCATTGGAGTTGCACACTCTGAAGCAGAGTTTGAATGCTTGTAAGTTTAATTTGAGTAAGGATCTCAATGTCTGGTACCTTATCCTTCCAGGTGATCTTCAGAATATTCCTAAGACAATTCAAATGGAAGAGATTCAGTTTCCTGGCATGGCGCTGGTAGACTGTCCAGGTTTCACAGCCATACAACAATGAGGTTAGCACCACAGTTCTGTAGACCTTCAGTTTGGTAATCAATCTAATACTTCTTCTCTTTTGGAGCCTCCCAAACACTGAGCTAGTTCTGGCAATGCATGAGTCAACCTCATTATCAATGTGTACATCCCTGGAAAGTACACTACCAAGGTAAGTGACCTTATCGACAGCATTCAAAATTTCTCCAGTTGCTGTAACTGATGATTCCACATATGGATGGTGTGGTGGTGGCTGATGGAGCATCTCTGTTTTCTTGGTATTAATTGTTAGGCCAAAATAAGCACAAGCAGCAGAGAATTGATCCATACTTTGTTGCATTTCAGCTTCAGAGGCTGCATTGAGAGCACAATCATCTGCAAACAGAAAATCATGCACCAACACTCCCTCCACTTTGGTCTTGGCTTGTAGCCTTTTCAAGTTGAAGAATTTACCATCAGTGTGGTAGCTGACCTTGATGCCACGTTCATCCTCATCGAAAGCATGTGACAACATGGCTGAAAACATCATGCTAAACAGCATGGGTGCAAGCACACAGCCTTGTGTCACTCCATTGGTCACTGGGAAGGCAGGAGAGCATTTTTCTTTATCTAGAAACCAGGCAAGCATGTCATGTCATGAAATTGACGTACAATGCTGATGAACTTCTCTGATCAACCAAATTTTGATGACTCCTAGGTTGTGATCTGAAGAGACTGGAAGGATAGTCTTACTTCTTTGTAGAAATAGGAAGATAGGAGCGGATCAGAATTTAAGAGTAAAGACATGTTGAGTTTAAGATATCTATTGGACATCCAGTATGAGATGTCCAAAAGGCAGTCTGAGATACAAGACTCCAGGTCAGTAGAGAGACTGGGGAAGGAAAGGCAGATTTGAGAATCATCAACATAGAGATGGTAATTGAAGTCATAGGAAATGATGAGATCACCAAGTGAAGTAGTATAGAGGATGAAAAGAAGAGTGCCCAAGAGAGAACCCTCAGGATAATCTATCTTTAGAGGGCATGATCTGGAGTAGAATCCTGCAAAAGACACAGAGGAGTGGTCAGATAGGTAGGAGGAAAAGAGAGGATCAAAGAGTAGTGATCAACTGTGTCAAGGGCTGCAGAGAGGTCAAGGAGGAGAATGAAGACTGGGAAAAGGCCATTGGCTTTGGCCATCATTAGTAACTTTGGAGAGAGACGTTTTGGTGCAATAAGATGAGAAGCCAGGTTGTAAGGAGTTAAGAAAAGAGTGAGAAGCTAGAAAGTAGAGACACCTATTGTAGATGACCTTTTTAACTAGTGTAGCTATAAAGGGCAAAGAGATATAGGATGATAATTAACAGGGATGGAAAGGTCAAGTTGGGTTTTTTTCAGAATATGGAAGAAATGGGCATGCATTGCATATAGATAGTAGCAAAAGTGACTTGCCCGGAGTCACATAGTTTTAAGTGTCTGAGGCAGGATTTCAACTCAGGTCTTTCTCACTCCACTTTATTCCCTAGGACATGTATTGTTATATCTCTTTCAGCTGAAATTATTTTCACCTGAGGGAACAGAAAAAGGAACTTCATAGGGATGAGAGAAACTAAATTAAATCTTGGGGAAAGGGAAAGATTTCTACTGGGAGGAGGGACTCAGACATAGAGAAGATTGTGAGCAAAGGTACAGGAAAGAAGAGAATAAGCATTTCAAAGGTGCCTATTATGTGCCAGGCACTAATTACTGTACAAATCTTATCACAGCTAATCCTCACAACAACCCTGTGAGGAAGGTTCTATTATTATCATACTCATTTTACTCTTGAGGAAACTGAGACAGACAGAGGTTAAGTGACTTATCCAGGCTTACACAGCTAGTAAGTTTTTAAGGCTGGTATAACTCTGGTTTCCTGACTAAAACCCCAGCATTTTATCCACTGCATCGCTTGATGAAGAAACCAAGGCTGTTGTTGCTGTAGTTGTTTTATAATACATGCATGTGTATGTGTGTGTATACATATATATATATATATACACACATATATAATATACACACACACACATGTATATATGTGCTATATGTATGTGTATATGTATGTCTTTACCTGACTTCTTCCCCTCTAGTTGTTTTTTTCCCCCTTCTAGGTCCTCCCTCATATTTTCCTAATTCTGTCATGTGCTTCATATTTTTCCTTACATTGTCTCCCTCACCTAGGACTCAGGACAATCAGTGCATTTATGTGTTCCTAGAGAATCACCATGTCACCAATAATAGCCCTCAGGGCTAAAGAAATGACTGGAGTCCAACATGGAGTAGTGCTCTAAACTTGACTCCATAATGAAGAAAATTGATACCAAATATATCCTACTTCTGCAGGTTCTAATTTTAGGAGGAAATGTCGTTGGTAGAAAGAATGAAAGACTCACTATTAATGTAAATTTTACTTTTGATGAGGAGGGAGGCAGGGCTACATCAAAGCAGGAATCTAGTGTTTAGGATATAATGGATTTAACCCTTTCAAATCATACAAAAACCAAAATGGGGAGAAGTCTTTGGAAGACCATTGGATTTAATCACTTGTCCCACCTAGATTCAAGGTTGAATTAAACCTTTCCCCCCCAAAAAAAGTCTTCTTGATAATTGAAAACAAAATGAACAAATAAAATACAACAACAAGATTGTGCCAGTAGTGCTAGCAAAGCAGTCTCTAATTGTATAGAAATATCTTTCAGATGAAGAATTTTCCATCAATACAGATCTTAGGTATACAAATTCTGTAGAGTTTCTTGGGACACATAGAGCTGAAGTTAGTCTTCCAGGCAGGCACACTTAGGAAGTATGAGAGGCAAGATTTCCTTCCAAGTTTTCTTGACACCACAGTCAGCACGATTACTCACATTACACTATCTATTTTAAAACTATCTGAAAGACCACAGCTTAAGTTCCCAATCTTTACATATCCTTATAGTTAGTTTCTATAGCATGGTATTTCCTTTCTGTTTCTCCTCCCCCACCCTTCCCCATCCCCCTCACCCAATCCTTGATAATCAAGGCCTGGAGTAGACGGAGAAGATACCACCAATTCATTTAAAAAGCTTGAAATTGATATACATGTCAGGTTCCTAAAATGCCTGTCCCAATTTCCAAAGCCAAAGAATACAGCTGTGTCTTCTCAACAGCACAAACACTCCATTAATTGTCCCTTTTGTGATTCCCTCCCTCTTCCTTCAAGTTTGCAATTGATACTGAAGGGAAATGAGGGGAATGAGAAATCAAAGAAAATATCAGAATCAAAGAATTCCTAATCTCTAAACTTATACAACTGAAATAAAACTACTCAACGATGCTATCAAATAGTTAGACATTCAGGTAGCTATTTAAAAAGAAGTAATTTTGAATGTTAACTCTTGTGTAGAAAATAACAGTGAGATGAGACCTGGGTTCAAGGTAAATTTAAGTGTGGATTTATTGGCCAAGCATACAACTACCTGGAGTACATATTCGAAGTATACTCAAATCAGGCAGTCCCAAACTGAGGGACTACAATGCTTATAAAGGCAAAAAACGACAATTACACAATTAGGGAGGGTCGCTAGCAGAAATGACTTACAGAAGTAAAGATCAGCCATTGGTTGGATTCATCAGCTCAGAGCTAATTTGAGAATATGGCAAGATTCAGGGGTGCAACCATCCTGTGACACAGGGTGGTCAGCTTCCTGGAATGGGTGGCCCTCTTAGGTCGTGACAGTTTCCTATAACTGGGTGGAGGGTTCAGGGTGGAATTTCCCAGAAAGCAACCCTACTTGATCAGCTATGGTCTGAGTGCAGGGACCTTGGTCAGCAGAATAGCTGCACCATAACCCAGGGTGGGGATATTTGGTAACTGGGGGGTTTCTCCTTAAAATAAACTTATACCTTACCCTAGAAACTGATCCTTGCACATAATGCTGATGTAGAGAGAATATACAGAATGCTGAATCATGAGGAAGGGGGTCAGAGGACTAGCCTTGGGCAATACCTAGAATTATGCCTTAAGCAGTTTCAAGCCATTTCAGGGTGTAGAGCAGAGACAAAGACTAGAATATTAAGGGAATTAATGGTGGGCTTAATGGTGGGCTTCAATTTAGGTGTAATATTACAACAAAAATGTAGTAATTAAAATGCTCTGAGTAGCTTAAAAATAGATATTAGTATGCATTTATTAAAATCTCATATTTATAAGAATACAAACATATATTAAACCATGTACATAGTGTTCTTTTGAGAGATGATGGCATGATTTTTTAAGACTTACATTTACTCATTGTAACTAGCAATTCATTATACAATATATGAGGCAAAGCTGTGAATAATAATAGAATTCAGACATACAAAGCATTCACTGCTTATAAACTCTACAAAATTGATAAAGTTAATGCTAATTTAATATTTAATGAACACTTATTATAGCTAGACTATGGAAGTCAAATAGAAAGATAAAATGTGAAGGAGTGATAAAGATAATCCAGTACAAATCTTTAATTTTTCATATTAACAGGTTTCTACTTTTCTCTCCTTCTCAGTCCCCATTTCCTTTACATTTGTTTTGTGTATCTTCTGAATTTCTTGGCTATACAACTTTGGGTAAGTCACTTAAACTTTAAGTATTCCAGTCAACTCTCTAAGAATGTTAATGGAGAGAAAGTGCCAATCTATTTTAGTAGAGGAAGTTCCTCATTCCATGTCCTTATGCTGATCACATGACAGCTCTGCTCTGGCCAAAAATATGGTATATCTTTATTTATGTTCATGGTGCTAAAATGTACTTGAGGTTGGGACAATCTCATTTTTGTTTTTGTATCCCCAGTCATTACCATAATGCTTCCCACTCCATAAGTCTGTTCTAATTAAGTAGGACAGGCAGAGCCAAGATGGCAGAGAGAAGCCAGGAAGTTGCCTGACCTCTCCCCAGTTTCCCTCAGAAACAACCTTAAACTAAGCCTCTAAATGGATTCTGGAGTGAGAGAAGCTCCCAAAAGATGAAGTGAAACAATTTCCCAGCTTAAGATAACTTAGGAGTACTTCAGGAATGATCTGTCTCACTTGAATAAAAGGGAAATACAGCCAAGCACAGACAGTGTCCCAGAAAGCCAGCAGGCAGCTGGCTCTTAGCTGCAGCACAGATCAGGAACCAATGTCCCTCAGTCCTGGCTCAGCAGGCTAGCTCTGAAATGTCTAGCCCCATCTAAGAGGGCAAATTGCTACCCTGAAACCCCAACACCAGAGGCATGACTAGGCCAGGCCCCCCTCAGAGCAGTGGGCAAGCCACAAGCACTTGAGGCCCTGGAGTGGAAAGCCAGTGACTGGGCCCCTGGGCCCCAGAATAAGAAGCTTGGGACACTGCCCCCTATGTCCCAGCAGAAGAGCTCAACCTTAAAAGTTACTAAATAGACTGGAAAAATGAGTAAGAGACAGAAAAGAGCCCTGATCATAGAAAGCTACTAGGGTGACAGGGAAGATCAAAACACAAATTCAGAAGAAAATGTCACAATTCCTACACGTGAAAGCTCAAAGAAGAATATGAATTGGTGTCAAGTCCTTCTGTAATAGTTCAAAAAGGATCTTAAAAATCAAGTAAGAGAGGTAGAAGAAAAATTGGGAAATGAAATGAAAGTTATACAGGAGAATTATGGAGAAAAAGAGTCAACAGCTTGAAAAAGGAAGCACAAAAATTGACTGAAGAGAACAATTCCTTTAGAAGTAGAATTGCCCAAAAGGAAAAGGAGGCATAAAAGCTAACTGAAGAAAATCATTCCTTAAAAATTAGAATTGGGGAAGTAGAAGCTAATGACTCTATGAGACATCAAGAATCACTCAAATAAAATCAAAAGAATGAAAAACTAGAAGAAAATATGAAATACCTCATTGGAAAAACAAGTGACCTGAAAACAAATCCAGGAGATGTAATTTAAGAATAATTGCACTACCTGAAAACCATGGTCATAAAAGGGCCTAGATAGCATCTTCCAAGACATTATCAAGGAAAACCTCCCTGATATCCTAGAACTAAAGGGTAAAATAGTCATTTAAAGAATCTACCAATCACCTCCTGAAAGAGATCCCAAAATGAAAATTCCAAGGAATGTTGTAGCCAAGTTCCAGAATTATCAGCTGAAGGAGAAAATACTGCAAGCAGCTAGAAAGAAATAATTCAAGTTACAAGGAGCCAAAGTCAGAATTACAAAGGACTTAGGAGCTTCTACATTAAAAGATCAAAAGGCTTGGAATATGATATTCTGGGGGCAAAGGAGCTTAGATTGCAACCAAGAATCAACTACCCAACAAAACTGAGCATAATCTTCCAGGGGAAAAGATGGATATTCAATGGAGTAGGGGATATTCAAACTTTCCTGATGAAAAGAGCAGAGTTGAACAGAAAATTTGACTTTCAAATACAAGACTCAAGAGAAGCATAAAAAACTAAATAGGAAAGGGAAGTCGTAAGAGACTTAATAAGGTCCAACTATTTACATTCCTACATGGGGAGGTGATACGTGTAACTCATAAAAACTTTCTTATTAGGGCAGTTAGAAGGAGGCTATATAGACAGAGTGCATAGGTGTGAGCTGAATATAAAGGGATGATATATAAAAATAAAATTAAGGGGTAAGAGAGGAATATACTGGGAGAAAGGGTAAGGGAGAGGTAGAATAGGGCAAATTATCTCACATAAAAGAGGCAAGAAAAAGCTTTTACAGTGGAAGCAAAGACAGGGGGAGGGTAAGGGGAGTGAGTGAACCTTATTCTCATCAGAATTAGCTCAAACAGGGAATAGCATGCACACTCAATTGTGTCTAGAAATCTATCTTACCCTAAAGAAAGTAGGAGGAGAAGAGAGTAAGAGAAGGGAAAGGTTAAAGAAGGGTGGTCAGTTTGGGGAAGGGTTAGTCAGAAGTAAAACACTTTTGAGGAGGGACAGGGTGAAAAAAGAAGGAATAGAATAAATATGTGGGAAAATATGATAGACGGAAATACAGTTAACAATAGTAATTGTGAAAAAAATTAGAAGCAAGTTTCCATGGAAAAGGCCTCATTTCTCAAACATATAGAGAACTGAGTCAAATTTAAAAAAATAAGAGCCATTCTCCAACTAATAAATGAGTAAAATATGAAAAATTTTCAGATGAAGTAATCAAAGCTATCCATAGCTACATTTTAAAAAATGCTCTAAATATATATCTATTGGAGAAATGCAAATTAAAACAATTCAGAAGTACTACCTCATACTTATTATATTGGATAATATGACAGGAAAAAATGACAAATTTTGGAGGAGATGTGGGAAAAATGAAATTTTAATGCACTGTTGGTGAAGTTATGAACTGATTCACCCATTCTATAGAGCAATTTGGAATTATACTCAAAGGGCTATAAAAACATGTATACTCTTTGAACTAGCAATGCTATTCCTAGGTCTGTATCCCAAAAGAGATTTTTTTAAAAAAGGAAAATTACCTATACGTACAAAAATATTTAAAGCGGCTCTTTTCTGGTGGCAAAGAATTAGAAATGGAGGGGATGCCCATCAATTGGGGAATGGCTGAACAAATTGTGGTATGTGATTATGGTGGAATACTGTTGTGCTATAAGAAAGGATGAGAACAATGCTCTCAGAAAAACCTGGAAAGACTTACATGAGCTGATACAAAGTGAAATGTATTGTGTACAAAGTAACAGCAATATTGTGTGATCAGCTGTGAATGATTTAGCTATTCTCAGAAATACAATGATCCAATACAACTTTGAAGGACTTATGATGAAAAATGCTATCCATCCTCAGGGAAAGAACTGATGGTATCTGAATATAGATTGAAGCAAACTTTTCTTTGCTTTCTTTATTTTTCTTGAGGTTTTTTCTTTGTTTTCTTTGACAGCATGGTATTATGGAAATGTTTTTCATCACTACACATGTATAACTTCTGTTGAATTGCTTACCATCTTAATGGGAGAGGAAGGAGAGAATTTGGAACTCGGTGTTTTAAAAATGAATGTTAAAAATGTTTGTTTTTACATGTAACTGGGGAAAAATAAAATACAAAATAAATAAATTTTTAAAAAGAACTTGTTCCCCAACTAAATGCCACCTGATGCCTGAAAACAGATTTTAAAGAGGATCAATGTATGCATAGCCCAAGCCAAAATGTTTCACATATTTTAATCTTTTACCAGAAATTCCAAAAGAGATTTATAATACAGTAACATTTTTTTTATTTTTCCTCAGCATGCAATCTTTAATTGTTTTTAAAGACAAAAATGATTACATTCTCATAAATATATTCATTAAGAAAACAAGAGAAAAGAAAAGAAATGATGAGCAGGTGGATTTCAGAAAAACTTCTTAAAACTTACATTAACCGACACTGAGTAAAGTGAGCAGACCTAGGAAAACATCGTACACAGCAGCAGCAACATTGTACAACGATTAACTATGATAGATTTAGCTCTTATCGGCAATACAATGATCCAGAACAGTTCCAAAATACTCATGACGATAAATGCTAACCACATCCAGATAAAAATCTATGGAGTCTGAACGCACATTGAAGCATACAATTTTCACCATTTTTTGCTTTTCTTTTTTCTTTCTTGTGGTTTTTCCCTTTTGTTCTGATTCTTCTTTCACAACATGACTAAAGTGATTGTACACATATAACCTATATCAGATTACTTGTTTTCTTGGGAGGAGGAAGGAAGGGAGGGAGGGAGAAAAATTTGGAACTCAAAATTTTACAAAAATGAATTTAAAATTATGCTTACGTGTAATAAAAAAGTAAAGTACTATTAAGGAGAACAAAAATAATTTTTAAAAAAGATAAAATGATGAAGTAAAATAACTACTTGATGGAGGGGAGTGGAGAAACAAGAAATTAAATCTAAACCCAAACTTCTTGATTACTATTTCAACACTTTTTGTCTATGAACTTCTTGTCTCTTGAGTTTAGTCACTAGAAAATGGATTAGAATTCAGGCATCCCTTTCTCTATTCCCCCATCCCCTTCAGGTCAATGGAAAAAGACTGCTCTTTCATGGCCCACTGCAAGATATACAACTGCCATCTAGGTATTCATAGAATAATTTGGAAATGTGTAATTCATTATGTATAGGGCATAATATGAAAATCCAAGACAATTTCTTTGCCCTTCTAACCTTTGGAGCATCTTCTGTGCTTTTAAACTCCCAAAAGTCACTAGTCAGAGGCAACATGACTGACAGGATAGAGATCCAAATTTAGAGTCAGGAAGAGTCTCACCTCATACACATATTGGCTCTATGAAGCAGGGCAAGACACTTGACCTCATGGCAACTTTTTAATCAGTCAATAAATCGACATGAATTTGTTAACACCCTACTATGCAGGAAGCAGTGTGCTGGACCTGGCTGTAAAAAGTCAAAGAATGAAATAAAGTAGTCCCTGTCCTAAATTCCAAGACATAATTGTGGAAAAACTGCCAATATGCTACACTGGTGAAATAACAGGTCCCAGTTAAGTTACTAGGAATGCTTTCTTTACGTATTGTCCCCTAACATCTTACTGGCCATCCAGTTATACTCAGAGGTTATAAGGACTCCGGAGAAATGAAATATCCCTGGTCAGCTATGACTCAGAATTTTGCTGGCCATTAGAACACACCTTATCACCTGTGTTTCTCTAGAAACTTTTATGAAAACACAATTTATGCATTAAATGAGAAATGAGAATTTAAGTATCTTTCAACTAATTTAAATTATTAATGTACCATACAGATACATTCATCAATTTAACAAATATTAAGTTCAGTGCTTACCATAAATTAATCAAAAACATGTACATATACATATATGCATATGAGAAAATATATACACACCTACTTTTTGATTAATTGATTCTCTCTGATAAAGACCTCTTTCATCAGTTTTCATAAGTGTGGAAAAATGTCTCAAGCTGAACGAGGGATATTGAATAAAAATACTCTCAAAGTAGAATTCTCATATGTGGAAAGGTGTATCTTGGGTATAACTCTCATATATATGACTATCCATCTGTCCTATATTTAGTGTCTATCATTAATTAAGCAAGTTATACCTTTTCATGCATAACACATGTCCACACACACACACACACACACACACACACACACACACACACACAGGCGCGACTTTTAAGCTCATTTAAAACTCCACTAAGACTTTTGCAATACCCCGTATAGTGGCTGCATCTTTGCTGATTAACTGATGGCAAGAATCAGATGAAACTTCATCTATTCCTCTCTCTCTCTCTCTCTCTCTCTCTCTCTCTCTCTCTCTCTTTCTCTCCCTCTCTTTCTCTCTCTCTGTCTCCCTACATACCTTCACATATTGATTAACCAATGGTAGACATTAAATGTGGATACATTCATACTTATGTATATATAACTGAATATAGATAGACAAAAATAGGTGTATATACAATCGTGCCTCAAGATATATCTCTTAAATTATGAGAATTCTACTTTATGAGGATTATAAATTATATCCCAATGTTAACTTGTGACAATTGTAAAAAACAAACAAACAAAACAGTGCCTGGCATATAGTAAACACTATGCAAATGTTAGTTGTTGTTGTTGTTATTTCTTCACATTCATGAGTATGGATTTGTATTTTGTGAATATCCAAAGCAGCTGAAAGTCAAAAATGATAGTCTCCATGGGTTCATTTTCATAATTGCATAGTTGATTTGATCCAGAAAGTGTAAAATTCTTATTTTCTCTCACATCTCATCTCACTTTTCTACGCATGACAACTTGTTTAATGAGGGTGATATGACTTACATTGTTTTCAACAATTTGCTTTTTGTGTTCTTTTATAATTAAAGGTTCAATTATATGCACATTGAGTATCAGTGGGTGTCAAATGGGTATTCATTTCCTTCCTTTGAAATGAATGGTAATTCTATTTTCAATTTATGAGAATTGACCGTGGGATGTTTTTTTTTTTTTCCAGCACCACTACCAGCCACCAGCCCCCTCCCCTAGATAAATAACCCTTTTATTGTGGAAGAAAAAATATATGAGTATACATACATACATATATATATATATATATATATATATATATATACACACACACATATACATATAGTCCCATTTTTTGCAAGCTATCATGTTTCATATGTAGGAGGGCATATCAAGAAGGACAAAAGTAGTCTCAAAGTTCATGGAACTACAAATCTAATTGCAGCCCTAGGTATGTGGTGGTAGATAAATGTAATACTTGCTGCTGCTGGAGGAGTCTAAAACTAGTAGATCAATTGAGTTCCGGAGTTTTAAGCTATAATAGGGCTAATGCTGATTAGTGCAGACAATAAAAGTCTGGCACTAATATGGTGAACCTCCAGAGTGGACCAAGCTGTCAAAGAAAGGTAAATAGGCCCAGCTGGGAAGTAGAGAAGATCAAAGCTTCTAGGTCCAATCAGCAGGAGATTTGACCATCAGTGGCTATTGTAATTCTAACCTAATCAAGATACATAATTTTTTAAAAAGCCCATATATGGGGAAAGGATAATTAATATTAAAAATTAGGCTATAAGTACTAAATCAAAGGTATAATTATAAAGAGCATTAATAATTTTCTGTGTTGCTCCCTTAAAAATATTAATTTCTTGGCAAGATTAAATTCAAGTCCATGGAGCTAATAATGATAAGGCTCTGGCACTGATTAAAAACTCTTCACCAAAGTGTGGACTCATTTCATCCTTGTGAGACTGACAAAACATTGAGGAAGATTGGTTGAGTCATGGAGATACACACACCCATGCACACACACACACACCCCACAATTTTAATTGACTTTTAAGAGGGGGTAAAAAGTAATGGTAGGGAGAGACACAAAGGACAGAGAACAGAGAATCTACCCACTCAGAAGTTTCTCGGGTCCCTGGAAGTGGGGGGAGGGGAATTCCAGGTTTTTTTCAGGGAATATTGGCTTCAGTGATGGAAGATTTATAGGAGTCCCGAGAAGAGAATTAAGTCCTTTAACCTCTCTGAGAAGTGTACCTTCCCACCCCCAATGTGCAAAATGAGAATAATAAAATTTAGGATCATAGATTTAGAACTAGAATAGACCTTAGAAATCATCAACTTTAATTTCTTTATTTTATAGATGAATGTTCTGAGGCCTAGAGACTTGCATAAGGTCATACAGGTAGCTTCAGAGGCACAATTCAAACCCAGGTTTCCTGGCTATGACAGAGTAGCCCTTTTCCATTGACCTGGGAAGGAGGCAGGCTAGAGGAAGGGATGGCTGAATTCCAATCTATTCTCAGTGACTAAACTTAAGGGAGAGTGAAGTCATAGACAAAAAGTATTGAACTAGTAATCAGGAGACTTAGGCTTGAATTTAAGTTCTTGTTTCACCACTGTGTGATCATTTGGTTATTTTATTTAATCAATTAATAAATATAGATTTATTGAGTGCCTACTATGTTCCAAGCACTGTGGTGATCACTGGAGATTCTAAGTCAAACATTTTTTTCCTCATATAGTATTATTGAGTTCAAATAAAAATAGATCCCTATTGGCTGTTTATTTACTTAGAAAATCACAAATTAACATTATCTATCTTTTATTTGTATTTGTCTTAATAAACATTTCTCAATTACATTTTAATATGGTTCAAACAGGAGTTTTTGACACCTCTGTTCTATCATCCTGCAGGATTGTTGTGAAGATAAACACAAATGGAAACATAAAATAAAGCTTTTATATAGACAGACTAAAAGAAAAGATTCAAAATGGAGACAGTAGTATGAATAAAAGTATACAGGGAGTACAAGTATACAGTAAAAAGATCTAGTAGAGGCAGCAATATGAATAAATGTATATAGGTATGAATATTTAGGCACGTTGTGAGAATAATAATAAACATGCTTAGGCAGCTCAAAAGTTTTGAGGTGGGAAATATCATAAGGTAAGGTAAGAAAGACAAATTGTGGCCACATTGTCAGGTCATATGGCAAGCTGAGGAAATTAGACTTTATTAGATTTTTTAAAAAATAATAATAATTGGGAGATAAAGGGTAGGGGAGAAAGATTGAATATTTTTTAATATAATTACTACTGAAATCTTAATAAAAAATAAAAAATATATAATTACTACTAGAATTTAGGGTGTTTGTGAGAAACAGTTTTGTGGGAAATAAGGATGAGCTCTTTTGAGGTATACTGAAGGCTTAAATCATTATGGAAGGGACTGTGGAGGCTGCAGTAAAGCATAACAACAGGGGACTGATATCTAGTTGGGGAAATAGACAATTCACATGTGAAAATTTAAGATAACATAAAAGTTAGCTAACAGTACAAGATAGATTGCAACATATGTCAAATGTGTATATAATTAAATATCTTATTTCTGCTTTTGAAAGAACAAATAATTAAAGGAAGAACTATACCTTTCTGTATAAGAATTCTCCTCTTTCCCTATCTTAGATGTTTTGCTCTGTCTGAAGAAGAAATTGAGCAACAGAGAATCTTGATCCATTCAAATGGATTACAGTAGTAAGCCAGGTAACAGCAGAGGACTGAAGGTAAAGAAAACTGGCCAGTTAAATTCTGAAGGGTAAGGTTACAAGAAAAGTTACCTTCAAAGGAAATCGTTCTTTAATGTACAATGTTGGCTGCATAGTTCTTTTTCTCAGCCTGTAAATATTTATAAATAGGGTAAAGAAACCAATATTCCTTGAAGTCAATTCTGGAATTCCCCCCACCCCTTCTAGGGGCCTGAGAACTTTCTGTGTAGGTAGACTTCCTGTTTTCTATCCTTTGGTTCTTTCCCCTGCAGCACTTTTTTCCCCCTAAAGTCAATCAAATGATGTATGTGTGTGTGCGTGTGTGTGTGTGTGTGTGTGTGTGTGTGTGTGTGTGTGTGTGTGTAAGGAGGAAAGAGTCTCCATCTGAGAGCCCTTTTATGGTTTGTTTGGAACACCTCACCAGTTTACACCTGGTCCCTGTCGACCTGAAAGTTTGGTTAAAGGAGGCAAACAGGCTGGGTGATACATAAATTCATATAGTTTATTCCCTTGAAGCTAGCAGATACATGATCATAGAATTGGAAGGAAACATCTGATCGACTGGAAGAAGAAAGACAAGGTTTAAGTAACAACCCCAACTCCAGTTTATGATCTCCACATCAAAGAAAGGAAGTTCTTAGTTGAGTGTTACTTAGAGTTTATGAGCCCAAGATGCAATATCAAGAATATCAAGATAAGAGACAGCCCACTGTCCTGGTGGCAGACATCCTGTCACCAAGAGGAAAGATACCCCTTGTCAATCTCATCTGGTCTTTGAAGTGGCTGATACAGAAAGGGGCATTTTTAGAGTAGAGCAAAAGCAGTTTGAATGCTTTGGATGTTATTGGGGTTCAAATAATCTGAAAGGATTGTAATTCCTTTCATCAGATCAACAGTTTTCTATTTAAAAGGAAGAGTCAACCAGGTACAAGTTACTAAGGTTACAGGTGAGTCATAAAAATTGTAGGCACATTGAATGCTAGATCTACTTACTGCCTGAAGGGATTTCAGAAGCTATATGGTCCAAACCCCTCATTTCACAGTTGAGAATATTGAGGCCTGGGGAGATTAAGTTACTGAGACAAGATTACATAGATAGTAGAGGTAGAATTTAAGCCCTAGGTCTTCTGACTCTAGAGCCAGTATTAAGTAGCAGGTAGTGTGTTAAGCTTTGGGGATATAAATAAAGTTTTTAAGACAGTCCCTGCCCTCAAGAAGCTCATATAACTAATGGGGAAGACTGACTATACAAAGAAAGTGAAAAGTCAGCGGGAGGTTTCTCAGCCTGAGGGCATGATGAAATCCTGTGGCCTGGTTGGAGGCTTGGGAAAGAACAGAAAGAAGTGAAAATTGCAGAGTTGATTTTCTACAGAATTGTTGAGTTTCTGGAGTGATAGTGATGAAGTTCAAGGAAGCTGTCTGATAGGAAATTATGAGGAGAATGTCATGGATGTTCTCCTAGCATAAGGAAGGAGATCTCAGATGTTCACCCCCCTGTCCAACCAGAGAGAGGAAGGGGCCCCAGGGCCAGGGGTACTGATGAGGTATGAGTCTCCAGTTGATTTCATCTTTCAAAGTGATGAGTTAGTGGAGATGATGACTCGTTCCCATTCTATAGAATAAGAGCACCTTCTATCATACACACTGTTGTTTTATTTTAAAGTCAGCTACTCTACCTACCATAAAGTGACTTTTTCCTCCACAAACCTTGTCTAAGACACCGTATGTATAGAACATACTACCCCAAAACAAAACAAAACAATCAAAAAACTATTATCTGGGCCCTGCTTCAATTGCTTGTTTGTCATGCAATATACAATGCTTGACAAAGTCATAAACAAACTTTATTTTTCATGTCTCATTATCTTCCTTTAAGGAGCCCTCTCATAAATTTCATAATCATAATCTGTCATCCAGCCCATTGCCATATTTCCATTCCTTTCATGTTGCCCTCTCCATGGCCAAGTGCTTAGAAACTCCCTGTGTCACTTCTAGGGACAAACATTCTATATGCCGTTGAGCCTGCCCACCTCAGAGAAAGTGAAATTACTTTTAATTTAATAAATTAATTTCATTAAATCAAAATTTAATTGATTAAAATTAGTTTAGTGAATAATTGGCAGGTAGTATTGAGGTTTTTAGAGGTGCTAGGGACCCCAAAATACCCACACACTGGGTCCTGGCAAATGAATTTGACTCAAAGCCATCTTACAGCCAAAGAAAAACAAAGTTTATTAAAGATTCATCATCTTGGGGGGAGTCTTAAGAAATCTCACTATTTTGTGATGCTTATATTGGTAATCAGGCCAGAACAATCTGAGCAGTGCTAGATTGAATCTGAGCACCTTCATGGAAAGGTTGTGGGAGAGATCTAGGGTGGTCAAGTAGTCTGGGGTGATGGGAGGAGGGGTTTAGGGAGGGTTTTGTTGGTACTGGGGTGAAAGGGGACTGGAGTGAGGTCAGATCTAAGAATGGGATTAAGGGTGGGAAATAGCTGAAGGCTACCTGGAGATGACAGATAATGCAGGACTAGATTAACAGATTTGGGTCTAGATATTTTGATAGGATCAAAGGCGGGAAATGGCAGGAGGCAATCCAGACAATGGAGGTAGTGAACAATAGATTTGGGTATGAAAACCCAGATCAAGTGGGAGGATACAGGGTAGGGTTCAAGGCGGTGTTTCAACAATCCAGCTAGCAGCTGCTGTGGGGGGTGTAAAATCAACAACAACCAGCTCACAGTATGCTGCAAAAGCCCAGGTTCTTTTGATCTGCTTTACTAAGGAAAGGGTTGACAAGGGGTTGAAAAGTTTACTTTAATTCAGCATACAAATACCATTCACTAGTTCAGGGGAAAAAGCCAGCACCCTGAACTTCAGAGCAAATACAAACAAATTACAAAGATTGACAGAGAGACCAAATACAATTCATAGTTACCAACATCTAAGTTCAGCCCAGGAGCTCATAACAAGGGCTGGCCCAGAGTCACGCAAGCCAACACAGCTGTGGGTCAGAGCTCCAGAAAAAGAGAAAGTCAATCCCTGGTTTTATACTTTTTTCGGGGTCAAGAGTGAGTCATGCATGCGACTCACCCACATGACCTAAAATCATCACAAAGGTGTCACTTAAACCCACATGCTCTAAAACCCTCTGATGTCACAAACATATCACTCAAATCCATGTAAACTAGGCTTTCCCTTGAGGCAAGGAGGCTGTCAAGGACTCCTAACTTAATCAAGGAAATAAAGGCCAAACTCTTCAAGGGCACTTGGTTGGACTAAGTGCTAAGAGCCCATTTTGATTGCCAACACAGGGGGTTCCCAGAGCATATACCCCATCAGTAGGTGGTATAGTTGATAAGAGTGCTGGACCTATAATAAGGAGGACCCGAACCCAAATCCAGCCTCAGATATTTAACTAGCTGTGTGACCCTGTGGAAGTCATTTAACCTCTATCTGCTATAGTTATCTCATATGAAAAATGTGGATAATAGTAGTACTTACCTTCCAAAGTTGTGGGATCAAATGAAATAATGTTTATACAATGCTTTGCAAACCTCAAAGTGCTATATAAACATTCACTATTATTGTTGTTGTTAAATTACTTTTACTAGTCACATTATTATTCCCATACTCTAATGGATCTGTGATCTCATCAACATGATTATTATTTCCACTAACACAGATAATAATCCATCTATTCCTACCTATCCTATGGGACTCTCATCCATGTCCACAAGGGGGTATTTGCCACAGGAGATTCACCTTACATCCTTGAGACCTTCTTATCATTCTCCTGAATTTGCAAGGATACCATTAAAGCATATTTCAGTTGTTCCTTATTCACTATATGACCAGTTCATTTCTTTTTTCCTAGTTGTGAATTTCCTTGATGATATCTAAAACAAAAGCTCTCCAGTGCAATTTCTTGTTTGTAATGTATTTCAGCTTGTACAGCCTCCCATATGCTTTTCCATTGCCTTTTGGGTGATCCTCAATCTTCAGAGACTGCAATGTTCTAATACTGAAAAACATACAAGAAATATCAGTTAAGAATGTTCCCATTAAAAAGGTAGGCCTTTGCTGCCCAGGAAACTTGGAACTGTTTAAGTTGGGCTAAATCTATAGCCATATTAAAAAATAAAATGTTCCAATTCACTAATAATTAGAGAAATGCACATTAAAGAAACCATGAGGTTCCAACATCCATCAGACTAGCAAAATTAACAAAAAAGGAAAATGACAAATGCTTATGGTGCTTTGAGAAAACAGGCACACACATGCCATATCTATGGAGATATGGATTGGTTTCATTCCAGACAGCAAGTCAGAGATATTCTCCTAAAGTTATTAAACCATACATATGAGAAATTCATTTTTTGAACACAGACACATGAAAATTTGTTTTATTTGGCTATACATATTGTTTGCAATGTGTATTTCTTTTTTTTTTCTCTACCCTAGTAGTGGGGGGAAGGTGAAAGAGAGAAAAATAAATGCTTAAAGATGTCAAAATAATGATAATTATATTTTTTAATTGAGTGGCTAAAGGACTAGGTAAGTAGATAAAATGTTAGACATGGAGATAGGAAGATGAGGTAAAATCTTGCCTTAGATACTCTCTGGCAACTCACTAGACAACTTACTTTGTCTTTCTAAGTGAAGGGAAACTCTCTCCTACATGACTTGGTCCATTCTACTTTGGGTTACGTTTCAATATTAGAAGATTTCTCTTTTAATTATGCCTAAATTTGCTTCCTTTGCACTTTCCATTTGCTGTTACTAGTCTTGCCATTTGAAATTAAGCAGAATAAGTTAATCTCTCTTCAATATGCTGACTGCCAACACAGATTTGGTAAGGTTTGGAATGCAACTATCTCGTATGAGTAGATTGTAACATTATGTTTAGAAGCCACATTTTCAATTCTTTGTATCTCTTCCCCCCCTTCAATGCACATAGTTTGAAAATTCAATGGATTTCTGATTTTATCAAAATAGGTACTTTCTCTAATGATATCGAACAAAATTCATCCATTCCTGCTTATCTGGTGTGACTCTCGTCCATGTCCTTCCATACATACTTCACAGAGAGTCCTCTCAAAATACTAGGGGATTTCTAGTTCCCTTGATATTTTGGAAATATAACTTGCATAACTTCATATGTATAGTGGGTATCATATTTCTTGTCTTTTCAATGGGAGAGGGGAAAAGGAAAGAATTTGGAACTAAAAATATATTTTTTAAATTTAAGGTATTACATGAATACCAATGCAGCATGAGTGCTGTCTATCAATTTTCTTACTACATGCCCAAACCAATTCTTTTTTACAGCCATACATTTCTCTGATGACTTCTTTTATGCTACCTTTCCTGAATAAATCTTTGTTGATAATATGGTGCATTATCAACTGCTCACACCCATACCTATCTCTTCATTATCTTTTTGGGTGATCCTCAAATTTATTTCTTCAGACTATTTGAAATGGTATTCCATCTTTATTCCGATATTGTGTGTGCTATTCTATGCCTAGTATCCATATAAAATCACCAGAAGAATATTTTTTCAATAAGTCTTTGTTTTGGAGAGAAACTAGGGGAGTTGCTTTGTCAGGTCCAAGCTTTATCCCTCTTTTCCAATTCTGGGTTTAGTGCATTTGTCTATATATGTTGTATAACCATGGCACACATACTGATTAACAAAGCTCATTGGATTTCCCATTCAACAATTTTCAGAATTTGCGCAATGCTATAAACTCTTAGTCCTAATTGCAAAATACTACTCCAGGTTTTCTGGAGAACCTTGTTTCCCTCTTTAGACCAAGTAAGTGATTGTCATTAGGACCACAGATCCTTGACTGCTACCTCAGTTGATCCTGTTTCTTCTGCCTTTTGAAGTCACAGAGGTCTGATAATCAACACTGCCATCTTGTTCTTAGGAGGAGGGTAGAAGAGGTATTGCTGGCCCGAATTTTCACACATAACTATTGACCAATTCCTGTGTCTCTGAAACTGGACACTTACTCATATTCTTCAGAAGACAGAAATGTCGAGTAGGGATCAGGTTTGTTTTACCAGTGCCCCAGAAGGCAGCTCTAGAAAGAGGTAATGGAAGGTGTAGAGAAGAAATTTTTGGCTTGATATAAGCAAAAAATTCCCAACAATTAGAACTATTCCAATGTAGATTGGACATCCTTGGAAGGTGGTGGCTTCACCATTATTGGAAGCTATCTTTCTGGGACTATATGATTACTTGCTAAGGACATTGTAAGGAGGATTCCTGCTTAGGTATGGTTACTATTAAGTAATCTTAGAGGCCTTTTCAGGTTTGTAGCATTTAGGATTCTATGTGCAAGTCTAGGAAAAATCTCACTATATTTTAGATCCATGACTACAAGTTAAGATAATCAGTAAAGAAAGCCTTGAGTGGGCTGGGGGAGGGGAGATAGCAGGGTGGGTGGGGGAAACAAGGCCCCAAAAGGAAGTAGGGATAACATAGGAGGTTAAGGAGGTATAGAAGGCAAAGGCGGGGGGGGCAGTATTTTTTTCTGGGTCATCACTCTAAATGTTAACTGACTGTCTAATCCCATGTACATGACACTCTGGGTCTTCAAAACCAATGAATTAATCAATCAATAAACATTTATCAAATGCCTACTATGTGTTAGGCACTATGCTAACCTCTGGAGAAATAAAAAATGGCAAAAGATGTCACCTGTCCTCAAGGAGTTTACAATCTAATGGGGAAGAAAACATGCAAACAAATCTGTACAAAGCAAGCTACATAAAGGATAAATAGGGAATAAGTAAAAGATGGAAGGCAACAGAATTAAGAGGAGTTAAGGGAGGATTCCTGTCCAAAATGGGATTGTAACTGGGATGTAAAAGAATCCATGTTGAACAATAGTCTGAGTGGAGGAGGGAAAGTATTCCAGGGACAGGGTAAGCCAGAGAGAATGCAAGTCCAAGAGTTGGGTAATCTTGTTCAGGAACAAGCAGAAGTCCATTCTCAGTGCACTGAGTACATGTTGGGAAGTAAGGTTTAAAAAGATTGTAAACGTAGGAGGGGATTAAAGTATGAAGGATTTTGAATGCCAAACTTCATTTTGTATTTGCTCCTGGAGGCAATGAGAAGTCACTGGAGTTAAGTGAGTAGTGGGTTAACATGACCAGACTTGCATGTTTAGGGAAATCACTTAGTGGCTGAATGAGGGATGGATTAGAGAGGGGAGAGATGAGGCAGGCAGATACATCATCAGAGTATTGCAGCAATCCAGGTGTTGGTGATGAAGGCCTGCACCAGAGTGGTGGAAGTGTCAGAGAAGAGAAGAGGTCATATTCAAGAGATGTTGCAAAGGTGAAATTGACAGTTCTTGGTAATAGCTTGGATATGGGGATGGGCTGGGATGAGAGAATGACTTCTACATTGTGAGTCTGAGGGACTGGGAGCATAGTATTGCCCTCTGCAGTAATAGGGAAGGTAGGAAAGGGTTTAGGAGGAAAGATAATGAGTTCTGTTTTGGGCATACTGAGCACCATTTGAAAAGAACACTATCTTTGGAGACAAAGGATCTGGATTCCAACTTGGAAGCTAACATTCACTATCTGTGTCCGTGTATGAGTCACAAACTCCACAAACCTGTTATCTCCATAAAATTTAAGGCATTGGGATGCAAGATCTCCAAGCTTTCTTCCTACTCAAAATTTGTGATTGTATTATATCTTCTCATCAAATGCCTGGAAGGGCCATATATCAACATCACAACCCCTGCAATATTGTAGGAGTTCCCCAAGTGTGTGGCCTAGAGTCATCACCTTAGTTTGTTTTACTCTAAGGGAAATTGTCAATATCTATCTATATCTATCTATCTATACACACACACACACACACACACACACATATATATACATATACATATATACATACACATACATACATACATACACACACATATATATGTGTGTGTATATATATACATATTTATGTGTGTGTATATATACATATGTATATATATGTATATGTGTATGTGTGTGTATATATATATATATATATATATATATATATATACATATTTTAGCTGGACCAGCTACTGGGGAATGATTTTTTTAAAGTAGACAAACTTTGCTGCTCTCTGTGCTTTTTGTGAAACCTTCCAGGTGCCCATTTAAGTTCAGAACTCCTGTACATGATTTCCCATCCTGCTTCACCTTATCCATTTGGGGCTCCAACTTCCAGAATATAGTTTTATCATAGCTCTGTCAAATTCTACCTATCCCTATATGTCATCACTTCAGCATTCATGAGGCAGACTAACTGGCTGGATAAGGTAAAAAAATCCACTTCATACTAAGATGTTGCAGTCTTGTTAGGGATTTGTATAGGAATGTCAGAGTAGAAAATATTAAATTCAAAAGCCAAAAAACAGGCTCTGCCATTTATTAGCTATGTGATCTTAAATAAGGTGCTTAAACTATTTGTTTGGATCTCAGTTTCTTCAACTGTAAAATGCGGGGATTGTACTGTATGATTTCTGATAGCTCCAGATTGATTGTCTTCCTATCACAACCTTATTTTAGCAGAACTCATAGTTTTGTAGAGGAAAGGAACCTTAAAGTTAATCTAAGCAAATCCCTTTTTAGAAATAGGGAAGCTGAGGCCCACATGTGTTAAATTACTTGCCTGTTTAGGTTTTACAAAGGTAGAAAGCTTCAAAGATTTAACTTTAAGAAGTACCTAATAGAATTTCATCCATGAATATATACTGTTAGGGAAGATAATTTGGGGAAGAAAGCCTTTAATCACCCTTCAATCATACTAAGTTGACAACTGTTCCCTCTCTCCATAGGTAAGATCGATTCCTCACTTTCATTTGAGCAGAGCTCAAGCCTGTGCAGGGCAATGAAAAAAAAACAGAATTGTTCTCTGTTTATGACAAAAAGAGACTCATTCAATCCACCTTGCCCTCTGAAGGTTGTTCATAATCAGTCACCATTACAGGGCTACTGTGAGTTGCTGGAGGCCCTCATTTCTCTGGTAATTACAGTGGAAATTACATGGAAACTAT
Source organism: Trichosurus vulpecula (assembly GCF_011100635.1). Taxonomy (NCBI): domain Eukaryota; kingdom Metazoa; phylum Chordata; class Mammalia; order Diprotodontia; family Phalangeridae; genus Trichosurus; species Trichosurus vulpecula. The sequence goes on along the minus strand of NC_050574.1, from coordinate 306,631,253 downwards.
TTAGTTGGCTCCCTGATAAATGACAGAACACTTACTGGGGCAACCTCTAGGAAGTATAGCAAGAGAAAGCATTTCAAGTTTCTATGCTCGAAAAACTATAAAGCACTATGCCAAAGTAAGGCAGCCTTAATGTCACCATTGTCACCATCATTAATGTTGTTATTGTTTCCTCTCTATTCCTTGGGGCATTTAGCTCCATTGTGCCCCAAATATTGGAACATCCTTATTGTGACAGTCACTAAACAATGGAAGAAGTGAAGATGGACAAATATTCTTCTATCTCTTCCCTCAGATACATTATTGTTAAAAAGATATTGTTCTGGATCTTTCTGGATTAGTTAAGTGGTAGTCCCTTCTAGAGTAGGTATGATGCAAAAAGAGAGTGCTAGATTTACAATCAAAAGACTTGGGTTTGAATCCTGGCTCCACCACTGACGTGAGCTTAAGCAAAACACTAAAACTCTGTGAGACTTCAGTCTCCTTAACTGTACAATGTAAGGGTTAAATTTGAACCTTGCCATCCTTTTCAACCCAAAATCTCCAAATCAACAGAATTCTATGATAGCCAAGTCACTAAGTATCAACACAGGCTAAAATAAGAGAAGTACAGTGGGCAAGACCAGGGAGGTGCCAATCCTTTTTGATTTTCATCAGAGTGAATCAGCAACGTGTTCAATTATAGGCACCACAGTTTTAGAAGTACGTTAGAGAGTGTCCAGAGTAGTGTGACCAGGATGGTGAAAAGCCTCAAGTTTATGTCTCATGAGGAAAAATTGAAATAACTGTTTTTCACCTAGCATTTATTACCTACTCTGTGCCATGAATTGTGCTAAATGCTGAGGATTTAAAGAAACTATGAGCTCTTACCCTAGATATGTGAGTTTAGAGACAGGATAACCAATTCCAAGAATTTGTGATCCTTGAAATCTGGCTTCCAACCTCATCACTCAACTGAAATGGAGCTCTCTGAAGTTACCAATAATTTCTACACTGTCACATGCTAATATCTTTTCTCACACCTCATCCATCTTGACTCTTTTGCTGTATTTGACACTGTTGAGCCTTTTCTCCTTCCTTCCCTAAATTTTCTTGATACTACTTTCTGGTTCTACTCTAGAACCCATACCTACTTTTCAGTTTCTTTTGTTAAAGTATCATCCATATTCCACTCCCTGTAAGCATTCATCAAAGCTCTGTCCTGAGCTTACTTCTCCTCACTCATCATTCTCTTTTGGTAACTTCATCAGCTTTCCTTCATTGGAGTTTTTTTAAATTACTATTTTGGTAAATAGTATTTTATTTCTTCCAATTACATGTAAAGATAGTTTTCAACATTCATTTTTATAATTTTGAACTTTTTTTCAAAATTTCCCATTTTTTTCTCCTTCCTTCCCTCCCATTTCCCCTCCCCAAGACAGCAAGCAATATAGTATTGGTTATACATGTACAATCATATTAATCATATTTCCACATTATTCATGTTATTAAAGAAGAATCAGAACAAAAGGGAAAAGCCACAAAAACAAAACAAAACAAAAAACTGAAAATAGTATGCTTTGATCTACATTCAGATTCTATAGCTCTTTCTCTCAATAAGGATGGTATTTTCCATCATGAGTCTTTTGTAATTGTCTCAGATCATTGTATTGCTGAGAAGAGCTAAGTTAGTCATAGTTGACCATCCCACAATGTTGCTGTTACTGTGTGCATTGTTCTCATGGTTCTGCTCACTTCTCTCAGCATCAGTTCATGTGAATCTAGGTTTTTTCTGAAATCCAGCTGCTCATTATTTCTTATAGCATGAGTATTCCATTACATTCATATGTCACATTTCGTTCAGTCATTCCCTAACTGATAGGCATTATTTCAATTTCCAATATTTTGCCACCACAGAAAGGGCTGCCATAAATATTTTTGCACAGGTAGATGCTCTTCCCTCTTTTATGATCTCTTTGGGACCTTGTAGTGCTATTGGTAGAATCTTGGGACAGCTGTCTTATCCGGATACCAGCTACTTCTGGGTCTGGTCACTCCAAAGCAGGGACTTGCTTCAGATGATCCAAGATCAAACAATGCAATAAAGATTTTCTCACAATTCCCATAATTACATTAAGTCAGGTACAGATCAAATTACTTAGAGGGCCCACAATAGACTAGTTCTGAGAAGGGAAATTACATGTCACCAAGGTAACCAAGAAAACTTAAACACTAACATTTTATTCTCAGGACAACTCTAAAAGGGGCTTCTCTAGTTCCAAATCTAGAAGTTTCGAGATAATTCTGACAGTATAGTTTAGTAAAATCACTTAAATTTTTTCTCTGATTTTGAAACTTCAAAGAAATTTAGTTTATATATCATTTGCTGTTTCTCTCCTTATCTAAATCCTGTACCTGATATAAGAATCTTTTGAAAATTTATGATGATCTAACTGAAAATGAACTGTTCTGTCCTTTAAGATTATCAGACAGATAAAAAATGGGAAAATAACTTACCATATCCATGCAGTTTTTGCGTAAAATGCAACTAATCCTTAATTTAAAAATCCTTAATCCAATTTTGAGAACTTATCACCAAAATATTTTGCTAAACTTAAAACTAAAACTCAAAGCCTCAATTTCCATGATAGATAAACTTTGGAATCCAATCATATACATCTCTATATAGTTCTTTAGAGAAAATAGTCTGATACTGTTGCTTTTTTTAAAAAAAAATGTCATTCCATTTAATTAGAATGCTTTTACATTACATCTTTTTCTTATTACTTTATCTAATCATTTTCCCTTTTAGAGGATATTATCCCTATATTATATGTTGACCACAAATATAGGTTAAAATTGTGAGATGTTCATACTTGCATATTATTATAACTTAAAGATATTCCAGTATTAATTTATTTAATAGATTTAGTATTATACTTACAAAGCTTTTTGATTTAAAAATTTGATATAAAAGGAAAAAAAGATGGACATAGTAATATCAAAACGGAGGGGAAAACTGCCTTAGCTGTGTTGGAAAAAAAATTCCTTGCCTCTGTTTAATTGCAGGCGTGAGTCATATGTGACAGTCAATTATATATTCATAATGTGTTAAAGGCAAGGCTTAGGACTAATCAGGTGGGGAATTTTCCTTTTTCAGAAAGGAACAGCACAATGAGGAAATAGAGTCAGGAGGATCCTCCACAGGCCATGTCCTAGGTTGTCCCCACAACCTTTCCCAGGCATGAACATCCACCTTAAGCAGTCCTCAGACTGTTGCACATGCCATTTTCTACTATTGGCTTTATGGAAATACAGATAAAAATACAGATAACTACCTCAGTAATCAAAGATCAAAACATCAGCAAATTTACAATCCCATAAATTCTTACCTAAAACAGCAAAATTTCACTAAATACAACTTAGAGCTTGAATATCTTTCCTGATGTTTCCCTAACAGTTAACATTTCATTAATCCTTAATTCACAAAATAAAACTACCCACATTCTTTGGTTTCAGACATACAGCAAATATCTAATAGTTGACTCATCATTAATATGTTGAAGCTACATCTTTAAATCACCTTCTAGTCTTTCATAATAGCTAAGATTTTCAACTGAAAATCTGCTATTATAGTAAATATTATCATTGGCATTATTATTATTACCTGTTTTATAATTAAATGTCTCATGAAATAACAGTTTTCAAATATCTATTTCTTGCCCCATCCCTTAAAAAGCCCAATAAGTATGTAACAAAATTCAGATTAAAAATTATTTTCTCTAGCAGCAATTCAGTTTTACAATGGTCTCTCAAATTTTACAACATATAAATGCAGTGCAATTTAGAAATATAATAATACAGACAACCTCATGTATTTAAAACATGAAACAATACTTCAGATGACATCAATTGCATTTCCAAATTATCACATATAAAAATCATTGATCTTATTACTTTTGGCATTTTAAAACCACTTTAAAGTATCAGATATGGATTCAATTACAGAAATAATGATAATGTAGTGCTTAGCATATGCCAGTCACTGTGTTAATCACTTTATAATAATCTTGATCTCAATTCAATGATCATCATTATTTTTCTTCTCACAAATCTTACAAATTCTTCTTACAACTCAGGAAAATGGGGCAGAGATAAAATAACTTTCCATAGATTATACATTTTTGTAATTAGAATGTAGAAGGGTGGGCTTATCAAGGGCAAAGGCTGGCTGGCTCCCCCACCTCATGCAGCCATGCTAGGTGCTGCCAGGGGTACCCAGATTCTCCCAGGCAGCAACTGGGTGGGACATTCCAAGGGCCAGAACTTCCTTGGAGACACGGACTGGGCTTTGAGGGCTGTGACACAGGGCATTGCCTAGGGGCTGGAGTGGCTGGTGCCAGGACCTTCCTATTGGTGGTAGTTACTGGTGGTAGGGCTCAGGGAATTCTGGTCCCTCTCCAATTCTGACAGCTGCAGGTGCTGGAGATGCTGCTGGGGCAGGGTGTATGGAGCCCTGCTGTGGCTGTTGCCCCTCTTCCACCAGGAGGCACAGACCATAATTCAAGTTTCTCTACAATTCTCCAGCATTCTCTTTTCTTAATCTGATCTGAGATGAGAGGGGTTAATAGAGGGACATGGGCTGTGGTGGTCTTGTTAGTCCTCACAACTGAGATGACTCCAGGGGAGGGGAGTGGGGCACGCTGAGTGATTAGGATTGTGGGGAAGGTCCCTCAATACTTTCTGTGGCACTTTCCTTTTTCCAGCATCTACCTTAGCCTTTATATAAAAGGAACCTTTATTTTCATTTCCTAATAGTACAGAAAAGGACTTCAGGACAAAATAGGAAGTCAGGGAAGGGTTAACAAGAGGTTGCTATTTACATGTTTTGTTTAGCTTTTTATTCACTTTCTTAATTTCTGGGCTTTCTTCCAACTAGCTTTCCTTCATTGCCCTAGAACAATGAGGCTATTAATCTTGTCAATTGCTTTTAAAACTTAAAAAGAAAAACTTTTATAAGATTTAATCTTAATTTTCCTTAATGTAAATTCTACAGAGTGGTACTTCAAAACTTGCTAAGGTGTTTCAGAAGGAGGTGACTTCCTGGAATCACTCCAAAGTCTAAGGAGTTTTTTCCTACAATCGTAAAATGGTTAATTTCCAAACTCCTTAATGACTATTCTCAAAACATTCAGAATCTGCTGAGAAATTTTTAGCAGTTCTACAACTTTAATTATCTAACTTTATTTCTGTAGCCCTAATTCTTGGCAAGTGTTGGGACCATGGAGGAAAAAAAGTCTTATCGGCTTTTCCTCTTTTCAAATGACCTAATCTCCTACAGAAAGCCTAAGGCCTAAGGTGGAAATTATTAAAGTTAATAAATCTTTCCAGTGTTCTTTCTAACTATAGTCCTTAGAAGTTTTTCTGGCTGTCTACATACTTAAATCTTTCAAGGTAACAGAATCTAGCTTACAGCAGAAACACGACACAGACATTCTGCACTTTACAAGGAAACAGACAAGAGAGATACAAACAGAAAAAAATAAGAGTGCACAGTCCATAGCCAGATATGCATTTAAAAGAAAAGAATTGCCTTTTGCTGTGGCATTGTTCTTGGTTTCCATTGTAACTTATAAAGGGAAACATTCACAATGTCAGGAGCCCTCGATGTCTTGCAGATGAAGGAGGAGGATGTCCTCAAATTTTTTGCTGCAGGAACTCATTTGGGTGGCACCAATTTGAATTTCAAGATGGAACAGTATATGTACAAAAGAAAGAGTGATGGCATCTACATCATTAACTTAAAGAGAACTTGGAAAAATCTTCTGCTGACAGCTTGTGCCATTGTTGCCATTGAAAACCCAGCTGATGTCAGCATCATCCCACCCAAGAACACTGGCCAGTGAGCTGTTCTGAAATTTGCTGCTGCCACTGGTGCCACATCTATTGCTGCATATTTCACACCAGGCACTTTCACTAACCAGTTCCGGGCAGCTTTCAGGGAGCCTCACCTCTTGGTGGTCACTGATCCTCAGACAGATCACCAGCCTCTGACTACAGCATCATACGTTAACCTCCCAACCATTGCACTGTGCAACACAGACTCCCCACTTCATTAAGTGGGTTTTGCCATTCCAGGTAACAACAAAGGGGCTCCCTCAGTGGTTCTGGCATGGTGGATGCTGGCCCGTGAAGTCCTACATATGTGTGGTACCATCTCTCATGAACACCCTGGGGAAGTTATGCCTGATCTTTACTTCTACAGGGATCCAGAGGAGATTGAAAAGAGAGCGCAGGCTGCAGATGAGAAGGCAACGACAAAGGAGGAGTTTCAGGGTGAATGGACTGCACCTGCCCCAGAATTCACTGCCACTCAACTGGAGGTGGCAGATTGGTCTGAGGGAGTACAGGTGCAATCTGTTCCCATTAAGTAGTTCCCTACTGAAGATTGGAGTGCTCAGCTGGCTACTGAGGACTGGTCTGCGGCTGGTACTGCTCAGGCCATTGAGTGGGTAGGAACTACCACAGAGTGGTTTTAAATTTTACCCAAGATGCTCTAATAGTGTTGGGAAAATGCTGATGGAAAATAAACATTGGTTTCTTACAAAAAAAGAAAAAAAGAACTTTCAGTCCAAAGCTGGACATGCAATTAAAAGAGAAGAACTCTCAGTTCATAGGCAGACATGCAATTAAAAGAGAAGAGTTTAAGCCATGAAGCATGCCGAGAAAAAAAAAAATGTGTGCCTCACCAGTGTGCAGTTAAAATGTTAATTTCAACTGATTCTATATGCTCAAAAAACCAAATGAATAAGCAATTCTTATTCAAATAAAATTTGACCCACGTAGCTAAAAAATAAACAGAAAAAAAAACTAGACGTGTGCAAAAGGTTTACCAATCCTTGTGCAAAACAGGAATTAACAAAATGATCTGGGGCAAGAAAAGGGGCCCTGAAGCATTCTTCACAATGAAAAGCCAAGCTCATTTGAGAGGGAGCTGGAGGATTTGCTCAAGAAAGGGCAGTGGATTCAGCAGGCATGTAGGAGTCAGATAAATATCCAGTGGCTCCCAGTCCACTCCCAGTGGTACCTAAAGGTCCATTTGGCCCTGTTCCATGTCAAATCCCACTTCTGACACCAGTTAATGTCAACTGGACCAGAAGCAGCCTCTAACTTTTGAGTGGCTGAAGCCAAACAAACAGAGCAGGCTAGAGACAGGAGAGTTAGGACACAAAACAGAAGTTTATTTCAGAGGGAGGGAAAGGATGGATGCATCCAGAAGATTCTGCCTCTCCTTCCCTCCCTCTCCCCCCCTCCCCAACCCCAGCCGAAGAAAGGAGGGCTTAACATGCTGGACTAAAGGCAGGTCATACATACATCCTGGGCTGGACCATGACATAATCAATTTTACGTCTTGATTTACTGTTCCCACAGGCTCTCTGGGAACAGTAATTGTCTCAAGTCTTGGGGGTCATGCCCACCCTGTGGAGCACAGAACCAGAGTTCTGTAATGGGAACAGAAGTCTGAATCTGAGTCCTTTTTCACTGCCTGTCCAAGTTCCCAGCCAACTACTTGACCCTTGAGTTTTTCATCGGGGTATGACTGCTCATAGAGTAGAGAGTACTTTGTCCCAAGCATTAGGGGCTGTGCTGTTGTTTTCAGAACTATTTCTACACAGCAAGCTCTGCCACACCAATGCTCCTCCTCCCCCAACAACCACCAACCCAGACCGCGACTCAGATCTTAAGCAGGCTCTGCACTCCTGCTCTGATCTGCCACTTAATTCCTCCCACACTATGGGTCTGGGGCCAGTAAACACCTGCAGCTGTAGTTCTGTCCTCAGAGCTGCACCTCCTCTGTTACCCCCCGGGCAGTGGCTGAACCACGAACTCTTTTCACTCTGTCCCCGAAGCTTTTCCCACTAACCTCCTCTGTTGTCTTTGGTGTTTGTGGGTTGAGAAGTATGATAACTGCCACAGCTCACTGATTCAGGGTACTATGGCCTGTTCGGCCTGCTCCCGGTCTGGCTGGGTCAGGTGCAGCCCATGGTGGACTCTGCTCCCTCTGCTCCAAGCTCCGTGGGATAGACCTTATTTACCCAGCGACCATCCATGCTGTACTGGCCTGGAGCCCTGCTTCCCTCTGCTATTCCGTGAGTACTGCAGCTCTAAATTTGTTCAGAGCCATTTTTAATAGGTTTTTGGGTAGGGACCTGGTGGGGGAGATCATGCAATTCCCTGCTTTCCAGCTGCCATCTTGGCTCCGCCCCCACCAAGTCTACTTTTTAAGGAGCTGTTTTCTTCAGTGGATTTTCCCCCCATTTGGCTAATTGTATCTTTTAAGGAATTGTTTTCTTCAGTCAATTTTTGCTCTTTCTTTTCCAAGCTATTGACTCTCTCTTGTATACTTCTCATTTCTTTTCTTTTAGGTGAAAATCTTTTTTAAAAAAATATTTATTTATTTTAGTTTTAAACATTCACTTTTAAAAGATTTTGACTTCCAATTTCTGTCTCCCTCTCTCCCTCCACTCCCTTCTTCCTAAGACAGCAAACAATCTGATATAGGCTATACATGTACAATCATATTAAAAATGTTTCCTCATTAGTCATATTGAGAAAGAAGAATTAGAATAAAAGGAAAAATCAGTTCATGGAAGTCTTTCCAGGTTTTTCTGAAATCTGCCTGCTCATCATTTCTTATAGAACAACGGTATTCCATTACATTCATATACCACAACTTGTTCAGCCGTTACTCAATTGGTGGGTATCCCCTCAATTTCCTCAGAGTTGTTTTAATTTGCACTTCTCTAATCAAAAGTGATTTAGAACATTTTTTTTTCAAATGACTATAGATAGCTTTAATTTCATCTAAAAACTGCCTAGTCATAACCTTTGACCATTTAACAGTTGGAGAATGACTTGTATTCTTATAAATTTGACTCAGTTCTCTAAATATTTGAAAAATACATTGGCTTTGCTTGTGTGCCTCTAATTTGTTTTCTCAATTTTTCTTCTACCTTTCTTATTTGATTTTTAAAATTCTTTTTGAGTTTCTAAGAAGGATTTTGGGGCTTGAGACCAATTCATATTCTTCTTTGAGGTTTCACAAGTAGGCATTTTGACATTGTCATCTTCTTCTGAGTGTATGTTTGGATCTTCCCTGTTGCCATAGTAGTTTTCTATGGTCAGGGTTCTTTTTTGTTTTTTCCCTTTTGTAAAAGTTGAGCTTTACTTCTGTGGTACAGAGGGAACTCTCCTAAGCTTCTTACACTGGGAGGCCAGTGATGGGCCACTGGTTTCCTGCTCCAGGTTCTGGGTGCTGACAGCATATCCACTGTGCTGAGGTGGCCCAGCCTAGTTGTGCCTATTGTGCCCTGGTTTACAGGACTGGCAGTTTGCCTGCTGCTGTGGGGCTGGAGGCCTCACAGCTGGCCTGTTGTGACACTAGCCTGCTAAGCAGAACCACAGGGCCTTGGTTGCTGATCTGTCCTATGGCTAAGAGCTTCCTTCTGGCTTGCCCAGATACTGCCTGTGCTGGCTGTGCTCCCCTTTTACCTAAGCGAGACAGACCTTTCCTGAAGTCCTTCTAAGTTATCTTGGGCAGGAAGATCACTTCACTCTGTCTTTTTTGTGGATTCTGTCACTCCAAAATTCATTTAAAGGCTTTACTTAATGTTATTTCTGAGGGAAAGTGGGAGAGCTCAGGCAACTTCTTGGCTTCTCTCTGTCATCTGCCTCATTGTAGTTCTTTAAGCAATAGGTGAACAGCTATTTATCAGATATAAAGTATAGAGGATTCTTGTTCAGTTGTAAATTGGACTAATTGCTTTTTGATATCTGATATTCTGAGCTCCTGTTGGACTAGAGAGTAAGCATAATATAATAGATAGAGCTAAATTTGTAATAAAAAGAAAACAAAACAAACAAGTTTCTTTAAATCCTGCCTCAGATACATAGTAGTTGTGTGATCCTGAGGAAGTCATTTAGCTTTGTTGTGCCTCAGTTTTCTCATTTGTGAAATGGGAGAGGGTACAAGGGACTTGATGACCTCTAGTAGGCTTATTCCAGTTCTAAATATATGATCTTTAGACTCCTTAAGGTTACTTTTAGCCCTTCTCTATTTTTTTTGGATAGTTCTCAATCAAAAAGTCTTAACCTCATTCGATTTTTCCTAGATTATCACTGTCAAGAAGGGTAAAATTTTATGTTTTTGCACCATTTTCACATTCATTCACTTGCTGACAGCATTATTTCAGGAGCTTTTAAAAGCTGGCATAAGATTTGTTGGGAGTATCCCCAAGGCTACAGCTCTCTTAGAAGAGATAACATAGATTGCTGAGGACAATTGTTTTCAATTATTGCTTTTAGTGGGGTGCAGGTTTTTCTTTCTGCTAAACTCAGGTGAATGATATAATCATACAATTTACATATTTCCAAAACTACTGTACTGTAAGAATGGTGGTATGAGCTACATTTAGTGCAATAATACTTAGTTTTCTGTGGCATTTTATTTGAAACATTTATTATCCCATTGTAAGAGTTCAATATTATGCAGCCATAATGTGCTCCACCGCTGGGAAAATATCACTTAAGTACTTTGGTAGTGCTCAGTGTTTTCATTTTACAATTCTTCCTTTCAAGAGAAACACATTGTCTACCTGCATTAATAATGCTTTCATTTCAAACACTTAGAAACATCCTGTTTATGCCTCGATTGAATTTATTAAAACTCTTTTGCAAATCATTAAACTAATCTGGGTGTAAGAGGTAATTGAGGAAAAAAATAATAAATGTAAAAAAAAGTCTACTCCCCCCAAAGACAAAATAATAAAAGAATTAAATTATTTAAGTTCCCCAGTTTTGAGATCCCCCCATAAACTTCACAGCATGGAATCATATTTTTCCCTATCACCTTACCTCATCTTACATGACAATGTTGTAAAAATGGAAATACAATTGAAATCCCAAAGACATTCTTTACACCCAGACTAGTTTAATGATATTTTTTACCCCCAAGAATAATTAAGTAAAAAAAAGTCATATTAGCCATTTCATTCTAAAATTCTAAAACTGGAAGTGATGTCTAGAGATGCTCTTCCTAAATCCCCTTTCCTCCCTCTACCTTCTTCCCCTCAACCAGGACTAGACTGCAAGTACTCTACAAAGATTTCAAGGAGAATTTCCATAATCTCTCTCAATTGTTCATTCCTTTACCCCAAAAACTAGTCAGAAAGCTCATTTTTTATATTACATAGTTGCTATGCCATAGATATTTTGCCTACTCTTTTTCTTCTAGAAGTTAGCTACAATAAAGTCAATTCATTCTGTATTCTTTTTAGTGGCTTGTCATGTATTGTTACTTTCCATGGATGAGTATCCCTCAGACTATAATTTAGGATCATGTAAAATTAGTACTCCTATTTTACTTTGAGTAGCAAATGAATAGCAATGGGTTACTAAATTCCTTATAATAACCTCTTTGTGAAACTTGAAGATGCCATAAGTAGTCATTGTCTTCTCCTGCCTCAATAGCTAAATACAATAACCTCATTATCTTTCATCTTTTCTCACTGGCTAATAATCTATTTAATCATTCACTGCACATTACTTTCCTCTTATGCTAAGCCAAAACAGCTTTTCACTTAGTTCTCCAGATGGAATAAGAGTGGTAGGGGTGAAAGATAGAGGTTAGAAAGAATAAAATGTAGGCAGCAAAAGCAGGTGTGTCCTCTAAGAACACTGTAAAATCTCCAAGTTCACTTTGAGGCCATCTCATCAGCTGCCATGCCTCTGACACCAGAAATCAAGTCATGGAAATCACCCTCAAAAACACATTTAAAAAAATTCTGTCTAGGGTCCAAAATGTCTTTCTAGTTTCGGAGTTTCATAAGAGTGATCTTGACCTTCTATTGTCTCTTTATCCCCATATCCAATCAAGTGCCAAAACTTGCTGATTCTACTCCCACATTATATCCCACATCCAATCCCCTTCTCTCCGCTCATGTAGTTCAGACCATCATTACCCTCTAAACAGATTAATAATACTGACTCCTAACTGGTCTCTCTCCTTCTAATCTCTCCGCACTCTAAACCATCTTCAAAACATATGCCAAAATGATATTAGTAACATATAGGTAAGATCATATCAATACCTTGTTCAAGAAATTTCAATCTAGGTCAAAATCAGGGTTCGTCATGGTTGGAGCATAGTCACTAATGATGGTTGTGTGACATTTTCCTGCAAGTGGTAATTGCATTGTCATGAGCCTCTCATTCATTCCTTCTGGCAGGCATACAAGCTTGTTGACTAGATTAGTTTTGATTGCAAAGCCTATGCCAGCTTCATGATGCTCCCCTTCTCTGTGGCCATTCCAGAAAATACATGTATCCAGCTCCAACTTCACTACAGCTCCCACTGTATCCACACCTGCTGCTTCGTCACTTGCCTGTTGCCACAGGACATTGAGATAGGTATAATGGCAAAATATTATGGGTGATGTCTTTTGATTTGTGTGTAAATTGTATTTAAGTGAGGCAGAATTGCATGAAGTCATCAGCCTCACTCTCTCCTCTAGAGTCATCACAGTCCAGTGGCAGGATAGAATTAAGACAACTGGTGATGGCTTAAGAAGCAGTGGAAGACCTTGGCATCTTCGATGTCTAACCAAGCTCTAAGCGCTCCACAGAGCCTGCTTCAATTGCCCTCATGGCCATTGGAACAAATTGTTCTCATTCAACCATTCCCCTAGGGGAAGTCTTCACATGCTTGGGGTAGACACCCCTCTAACTCACCAAAGGGTTTGAGACCCCTTGGTTGCCCTCAACCTGGTTTAGCCTGTCTGACAAAATTGTTTACTGGGGTGTGGCCACTGTGTATGCCGCAGCTTCTTGGAGCCACAGATGTGAGTTGGGCAAAACAGGTGGACAGCAAAGATGGAAAGCAGCCCTGAAAAGGGCTAGAATTCTCCTCTTTGCTGCCACTTCTTGGAATCACTACCTACATTTGCAGCTCAGTTTCAGTGCCACATTATTTAAGAGGCTTTCAACCCACTTACTCTCTCTGTGCCTAATATTTATCTTTGGCATAGTTTGTTTTTATTTCTCTGTGTATGTGTTGTTCCTGATTAACAAAATGTAAGAAAAGAATCTAGTTCTGTTTTGTTTATTTGTTTTAAAACTTTGCATTCCCAGTGTAACACACACTAGCGTATAGAAGGGGGTTAATAAAAGTGCATTGATTAATTGATTACATGATTCTTTTAATACTTTTTACTTCTTTTTAGGTTCTTTTTTAGATACCTAAAAGTTTGTCTAGGCCTAGTGAATTGGACTGATCTGGGGCAGCTAGATGTTTTCTTGTTCCACTTAATTTCTGACTCTCTATTTATTTACATTTACCATTTATTGGCTTTCATATTCAGTTAAATTTTTATATACATGTCATAGGATCATAGATTTTAGAGGTGGAAGGAACATTAGAGGTAATATTGTCCAATCCTTCATTTTACAGATGGGAAAACTGAAGCCCAGAAAAACTGAGAATCGCCTATAGTCATACAGCTGATTGTTACAGAGGAAGAATTTGAAATTAGTTCCTTCCACTTTTCCAGTGTTCCCTCCACTTTTCCATTCTGCCTCTTTCTGTTTAGGGCACTTTTTTTAAATTTTAGGAACAGTCAAATATCAGACATAGCCCAACACTAGTGAATTATGTGATTAAACAAGCAAAGTGATTTGGTGGTAGGGAGGGGATAAGAATGATTATAAACTAATGAAAGTGTTTATCTTAAGTGCTTTTAGACTCATAGCATCACCAAGTTGGAAGGAAATTTAGGCCCATATATGAGAACTCTGATAAAATGTCTCTGAAAGTAATTCTGGGAAATAAGTTCCCAGAATCTTTTAAACAAGTATTGTTGAAATAAATCCCTAATACACATCTTAGAAAATAACACTTATACAGCTATTTAAATTCTAATTTTAAGTTTTAATTAATGTTAGTGCTTTAAAAAAAATCACATGCTTCTTTGCATCTTCCACAGTATTGAATACCTAATAGCGATGCAAACTAAGTTCTCCTCCTTCTCCTCCTCCTCCTTCTCCTCCTGCTCCTCTTTCTCCTCCTTCTCCTCCTTCTCCTTCTTCTCTGATGTTGGTCAGGGATCATTCTTCCCATTTCTCAGCTTTAGAAAGTAGAAGGGGCCAAAGCCAAACATTGATGGAGTGGTAAAGCCAAGAATAAGAATTAGATTTTCTCCCAGAACTATGTCCTATCTAAAGCAAAATGCAGGTCAGAATGGAAAACTAACACATAGATTGAACTCAAAAGGAACATGGAAGACATTCTAGAAAAGGGTATTTATTATTAGGCAATAAAGATATCAGTAGAAAAGGATACATCTATAGTGTGAGAATGGAGGAGGAAAGTCTGGATAATTAACTTTATTTTCCATTTTTCATCAAGATGCTTTTGTCTTCATGTAGATAGAGCCATATTGAAAAGAATGCCTCAGCAATTTTTAATAATAGACACAGTGTAAAATAGCTATTCCTCCCTGCATACAGAGATTTAATTAATGCATATGTTTAGAAATCACTTAGCAAAATTGCAATTAGTTAACAAAGTGATGAAATATTTATGAGAAACAGACAGAAATACAATAAACACAGTAAATACATTACGAAGGAAATAAATTCACACTAAACATTATTTAAAATCCCATTAGGACACATATTTTAGCTTGCTATTAGCATCTTATTTGTTGATTTTATTATATTGCATGGTTGTTTTGGGCTGCGATAATGTTTTGCTTACTTGCTTATTGTGCTGTTTATTTTGTCTACTGATCTGGAAAATATAAAAAGACACATTATTTCATAAAGTGGCAATTGTGTTACGAATTAGACCCCCATACAACCAAATTGATTCCAATAGGGAAAGAATTCTAATAGCTGTTGAGATCAGGAAGGGCCTGGGAAGAAGGTAATAATTCTGATAAGCTTTGAAGGTGATCAGGTAATCTAGGTAGTCCATTCCAGACATATACCTGCAGATAAGGGTTTCTTCCTTCGAAGTAGTCACTTTGGGAGATTATGTACCTGTCTCAACAATGCCGACACTGCATACAGGTCAATTTGAAAGTGATCTCTGGAAATATTCTAAAATGAATAATTGGCTAAAGGATTTATGGGTCATAGAAAAGAAAGAGAGATGCAGGTGAGGTAAGCTGGGGGGTCAGGAGTTGTGATCTAGAGTTGGGGCCCTATCGCTTTTTTGTTGTATGTTTTTGGTAAGTTGTTTCATGTCCCTGGGCCTGGGTTTCACCACACAGGTCAGAGGGCTAGACTGGTTGATCTCTATCTTCTTTTCCATGTCTAACACTACAAGTCCATTCATCTATAAGATCGTATTTAAGAGCCAACATGGATTCAATAAAAACAAATTGTGGCAAACTAAACTCATTTTCTCAAGTCAAATAAGCAAGAATTTATTAAGGACTTACTATGTTCAAGGCATTGTGCTAAACTTTATGAATAGGAGGAAAGACAAACAGGAGCCTGGACCTTAAAGAATTTATATTCTAAAGGACCGCCCCCGGCCAGCGTGAGCACGCACAGGCAGTGATGGTTCTGGGCCTGGAACAGTGTGCTCCCTGGGGGGAAACGCCTCCTGCTGCTGCAGAGGCCTGGCACTGGTGCACGCTGATACCGAGCAAAGCCCCCTGGGCAGGCGCAGATCTAGCCAGGATGGGCCTCGGATGTGGCGAAGCTTCTCAGGTCCTGGCTAATGCTTTGAGGGGGGCAGGTCATGACGTGTCTCACGGGACCCAATTTTGACATGGACCTGCTAGTATCCCTTTTGAGGCAAGAAAATGCAAGAGACATTTGTATTACTTTGTGATCGTAAGTGGAACCTCCACGGGACACTTACAGGCAATGGCCCAACACATAGTGAAGATGCCTAAATTCCTGAAATGGAAAAGTGATGCTTATGTTCGGGTTGAAGGGAAGGATGCAGACGACGGGCTGAGTGTGGATTTTGGCCACACGGTGATTCATTCTTGATACTTCCAGGGACCAGAGACACCTATAAATTTGAAGTCATGGACTCTGGGCACGTAGGCTGATCAGTTAGCTCAGATTGCACCAGTTGCTGCCTGAAGATTTCATCCTCGGATTTCCACTTTCCGCATGTTCTTCATTAGAGTTCAAGAGAGAATAAAGTAAGAGCTTTAAAAGGATAGGGGTGAGGGTCGGGGAGGAAGTGGGTGGGGCAGTTAGGTGACAAAGTGGATAGAGCACTGGCCTTGGAGTCAGGGGTACCTGAGTTCAAATTTGGCCTCAGGCACTTGGGCAAGTCACTTAATTCCAGTTGCCTCAAAAAAAAAAAGTTTGTCAAATTTGTTTTCTTTAAAAAAAAAAAAAAAAAAAAAACAGGAAAAATACATGAAAACAACCATGTACATACAAGATATATAAAAGGTAAACTGAAGGCTGTTTTCTTTTTTCAAAATACCCACTAAACATTGCTAAAATTAGTTTTGGAACTTAACTTTTGGAATCCCTTTAAGGGTTTGCATCATGATGATGATAATAATAATAATAATAATAATAATAATAATAATAATAATAATGACTTATATTTATATACTTTTAAGAGTAGGGTTGAATTCATCTTCCAGGAAATTTTCCTTTTTTCTTTAAGGAAGTCAAAATCTGGCTCATTGTCTTTCTCTGTTTCTCAACTTTCATTTTAGAAGACTTCAGCATACATAGTGGTATTCCTCAATTCTCAATGTACTTCTTTCCCATGAAATCCTTCCCTTTACCTCTGCTACAAAGAGATGGCTATACTGATGATCTTGTCAACATCTATGTGTTCTATTGACATATTTATGAATTCTGGATTTCCTGTATCTGATCATAACATGTCATTTCATCTTTTTCTGTGTCCTATGACACCTAGCCCTGTTCCTCTGATGCACAATTCTTTCTTAAGCCATCACCCCTGAATGGGATATACTCTCATCCTTTCACAAGGGTGTGCTGTTAAACATTTAAGAGTTGGCTTGCTGGGGGAAAAATTTACTCATAACATACTTTTAAATTTAATCCATAATTTAATTATTAACATTTTCTCCATCCCTTTCTTTTCTTTTTTTTTATAAATTTCTTTATTATTTTTAGTTTACAACATTCAGTTCCACAAGTTTTTGGGTCCCAAATTTTCTCTCCCTCTGTCTCCTCTCCCCTACCCCCCAAGATGGCATGTAATCCAATGTAGGTTCTATATATACCTTCACATTGAACTTATTTACATAATAGTTCAGTTGTAGAGAAGAATTATAACCAATGGAATGAATCATGAGAAAGGAGAAGCAAAACCAAAAAAGAAGGAAAAAGAGAGCAAATAGTTTGCCTCAGTCTGCATTCAGACTCCATCATTCTTTCTCTGGATTTGCATAGCTTTTTCCATCATGAATCTTTTGAAGCTGTCTTTGAACCTTGTATTGATGAGAGGAGTCAAGTCTATCAAAGTTAGTCCTTATAGATACCATGTGTCTGTAGTCGTGTATAATGATCTCCTGGTTCTGCTCCCCTTACTCAGCATCAGTTCATATAAGTCTTTCCAGGTTATAATAAAGACAGTCTGTTCCTCATTTCTTACTGCACAATAATATTCCATTACATTCATATATTACAATTTTTTTACCCTTTCCCCAATTGATGGACTCTCTTTGATTTCCAATTCTTTGCCACCACAAAAAGAGCTGCTCTAAATATTTTTGTACATAAGGGCCCATTTCCCACTTGTATGGTCTCTTTGGGATATAGCCCTAGAAGTGGTATTGCTGAATCAAAGGGTATGCACATTTTATAGCCCTTTGGGCATAGTTCCAAATTGCTTTCCAGAATGGCTGGATCAGTTCACAACTCCACCAACAATGTAACAATGTTCTGATTTTCCCACATCCTCTCCAGCATTTATCATTTTCCTGTTTTGTCATGATAGCCAATCTGACAGGAGAGTTGTAGTACCTAAGAGTTGTTCTGATTTGCATTTCTCTAATAAATAGTGATTTAGAGCATTTTTTCATATGATTATAGATATCTTTAATTTCTTTCTCTGAAAACTTCCTGTTCATATCCTTTGACCATTCCTTAATTGGGGAATGGCTTGTATTCCTATAGATTTTGTTCAGTTCTCTGTATATTTTAGATATGAGGGCTTTATCAGAGACACTGGTTGTAAAGATTTTTCCCAATTTTCTGCTTCCCTCCTAATCTTTGTTGCATTGGCTTTTCTACCACTTTCCTAAGTCAAGGAATCAACAAGTTAATGAATGAAGTCCTGATTTGTAGCATTTATGGATTCTGTGGTTTAAATTCTCACATTGAAAATTTAAGTCAGCTCTTATGAGCCAGTTCCAGCTGGCTCCAGCACATCTGTCTTTCTCTGTCTTGAACTCTTAGGAAACCAGTTCAACTCTATACTATCTTTTACACTCAAATTCCCTGTAGCTTGGCACTATCGTTGATCATGCCCTGTGAAACCTTGATCTTAGAATACCCCCACCATCTGCCTCTTTTTTCCCTATTCATGTACTGCTGAAAGGAGCTAGGGAAAAAAAAATAAATCACAAAATAGTGTTGAGATCACCAAAACTATGATATATAATTTCAGATAGATCTTTAATGTAACAAGGCAGTTCTTCAGTCCTCTGGCCTACTAACAGAAGAGTTATTTCAAAAATTTTTATCTCCCTTTCCAGCCTCATAAGATACCCTTTCTTCTTAGACTCTTACTCTCTTAGCCAAGGACTTTCCCGCATGCTTCACATAAAATAAAATGAAGTCATTCACTGAGAGTTTCTTCTTTCATTCTCTTTCTCTCACATCACTCAGATTTCTTCCAGTACTTTTTTCTCATTCACCCCCAACTCACATGAAGAAGTTACCCTTCTGCTTCTAAGGCAAACCTTTTACAAGGAATGATCTCTTTCTAATCTGTCTCCTCTGGCATATTTTCCTCTCTATCATCTGAATTCACTCAAATTATCAATCTCTGTCTATCTACTGACACTTCTTTACTGCCTAAAATATGTTCATGCCTATTCATCCTTTAAAAAAAACTCCTTATTGCTCAATCATCTTCCTTAGCCATCCTCCCTCCTATTATCTTCCCCACTCTTTTTGGTAAGAAAACCATCTACACTGGGTGCTTCTATTCCTTCTCATTCAAATAAGATATTTTTAAAATGCTTAGCATAGTGTTTGATATATATTAAGTTCTTAATAAATGTTTTTTGCGTATTTCCTTCCGTCTCCTGTCACCTAAACTTCTAAACCCTCTGCATTCTGTCTTCTCACTTCAACATTCAATTGAAATTGCTCTTTACAAAATTACTACAGATCTTTACATTGCTAAATCCTATGGCCTTCTCTCCTTTCTAATCCTTCCTGACCTCCTTGCAGCCTATGGCATTGCTGGTCAACACATTATTATGGATACTTCGTGCTCTAGGTTTTTGTGACAGATCTCTCTCTTACTTCTCCTACATGCCTAAGCATTCCTTATCAGGCTCCTTTGATCAATCTTTATCCATGGTGGATGACCTGATCACGGCTAGCTGTCATTATATAGAACTTTAAGTACGAAAACCATTTTACATATGATTTCATGCTCACAACCCTGTTACATAAGTGACATTATTATCTATGTTAAGACTGAGGCAGAGAGATACAGCAAGTCCCTGAGGCAACAATCAACCTGCAGTGTTACTGACTGCAAGTCCAGCACTGTATCCATTATACTGCATGGCTACACCTAACTCTGTGGGTCCCTTAAGTTTCTCTTTGGAATTGCTCATCTTCTCTCTATGTTTTATCTTTCTTGTTTATCTTATCAACTCCCATGTGTTCACTTATCAACTCCACAAGGTGATTCCCTGATTGATATATCTTCATCTTCCTCCTGAATTCTAGTCCAGCATCACCAATTACCTTTTGAACATTTTGAAATGGATGCCAAGCTCAATATGTCCATCACAGAACTTATCATGTTTCTTCCCACACACTCCTTTCTTTCCTATTTACTGTCAAGGATACCATCATCTTCTAATCTTCATACTTAATGTAATCTAAGTGCTAATACTTAAGATCATCATCTTGTACTTAGACTTACAACCTTGTTGTTATCCTCAACTCATTAGTTCTATGCATTTCAGATATCCATTCTGTCCTGTCTTGTCATTTCTAATTTCACAGTATCTCTCATATATCTCTCAACACTCCACTTACAGTCAGTCCTCTCATGTAGGCCCTTATCACCTTCTATTTGGACTACTTCAGTAGCTTTCTAATTGGTCTTTTAACTTCAAATCTCTCTGTCCTTGCTCTAATAAGCTGCCAAAATAATTTTCCTGAAGTATAGGTTCTACCACATCTACCCCTTCAAAATTCCTACCCATACTCTAGTGGCTCCATATTACTTCTAAGAGCAAGTCTAACATCATCTGTTTAGCATTTCAAACTTTTCATGATCTAGTCCTTTCCTACCTTTCTTGTCTTCTTGCCCTTTACTCCACTATATAAACCCCTACTTTCTCTTCCTCACATGTGATAGTCTATCTTCTTCCTCCTCATATTTCACTGGCTGTCCACCATGATGTAATGCTTTCCTTCCTCACCTCTGATTTCTTGATTCCCTGGCTTTCTTCCCAATTCAATTCAAATATCTTTCCTGGTCCTTCTGCTTTCAGTGACTTCCCTTTGAAGTCACTCTCCCTGTATACTCTGTGTGTGTGTGTATGTGTATTTATGAACATAGTTATTTTCATTTTGTCACCACCATTAGAATGTAAGTTCCTTGAGGGCGGGGAGGGTGTCTTTGTATCTTCAGAGCTTACAGTGCCTGGTACATAGTCAGCATTTTATAAACACTTGTTGACTAATTTTTAGACATAAGCTAAACTAAGCCAAATTCCTAAATGAAAATGTTTTTGGTGAAGTGAGATTGAGCAGGCCAGAGAAATGAAGGTTTTGAATTTTAGGGAAGGTGGGTTGAGTAAGATTGTGGAAAAGTCTAGATCCTCAAAAGTGACAGGAAATACTATAGGAGAGGCAGAGCCAAGATGATAAAGCAGAGGCAGCAACCCAGTCACACACTCCCAACATTTCCCTCCAAACACCTTAAAGTAACATGTCAAATAGAATTCTAAAGCTTCATAGCTGACAAAAGGTT
The DNA here is from genome assembly GCF_011100635.1 of Trichosurus vulpecula. Lineage (NCBI taxonomy): Eukaryota > Metazoa > Chordata > Mammalia > Diprotodontia > Phalangeridae > Trichosurus > Trichosurus vulpecula. Next base: position 306,610,036 of record NC_050574.1, on the reverse strand, counting down.
GGGATGAGTCATTTTACCAGCCAAAGACAACTTAGTAGGTTGGCAGAAGAGGTTTGTGACATGAGGATCTGGAACAGCTCGAGATACATGTTGTGGCAACACCAACAGTGGGCCTTTGGGGTGTCTGTGACAGCAGGAACAGTGGCTTCAGGAGCTCTCAGCGAAGTGACAGTAAAGAGATTGGACAAGTGGTCAGAAAGAGATTACTAGGGACTGTGAGTTGGCAGTGGCATAAAACTAGTTACTGTTTGGCAGCTCTCTTCCTTAGATATAGTTTCAGGTCATAGTTCCAGTGCAGAGAGGAGCTATTGTGATTGCAGGGAAGCAGGGGACTTAGTTATTATTCCAGGGAAGAAAAGAGCAAGCTACAGCATCAGGAGCAAAGGCCCATCGTCGGTAAAGACAAGAGCACAGACAAGGAGAAAAGTGACTGCACCTCTTTCTGAATCATACTAACTTAGAAGCACTGAACAATTATAGGCACTCCCCCCAGACTCCCACTGAACTATCTTTGAAAACAGCAGCACCAAAAAGCCTGAAACTTGTGATAGTGCATCCTAGCACTCAGGTGAGCAGAGCCCAAATTTAACAAAAATTTCTAAGTCAAGAAATAGGCTGGAAAAAATGAGAAAACAACAACAAAAAAGAACTTAATCATAAAAAGCTACAAGGGTGACAGGGAAGATGAAGATACACACCAGAAGAAAACAATGCGAAAAGAGCTACAAGTAAAGCCTCAAAGAACAAGACAAAGTAGACACAGTCCAACAAGAATTTCTAGAATTGATTAAAAAAAGAGAAGAACGTTAGAAGAAAAAATGGGGAAAATACATGACAGTGATGTAAGAAAATTATTAAAAGAGAATTAGCAGCTTGGTAAAAAGGGCACCAAAATAATATACTAAAGAAAATAACCCCTTATAGGACAGAATTGACCAAATGGTAAGAAGACACAAAAATCCACTGAAGAAAGTAACCCCTTAAAAAGCAGAAATGACCAAATGGAAAAAAAGATATGCAAAAAATCAGTGAAGAAAAGAACTAATTCCTTAAGTAGAAGTAGAAGCCAATGATTCTATGAGACATAAGAAACAGTTAAAGTTAAAAGAATGAAAAAATAGAAGAAAATATGAAATATCTCAATGAAGAAACAATTGACTTGGAAAATAGATCTAGAAGAGATAATTTAAGAATTATTGGACTACCTCATAGCGATGATAAAATGAAAAAAAACAACCTAGACATCATATTTCAAGAAATGATACAGGAAAACAGCCTTGATACCTTAGAAACATCAAGGAAGATGGAAAAGGAAAGAATCTACTGATCACCTCTTAAAAGAGACCCCAAAATGGAAACTTCCAGGAATATTATGAACAAATTCCATAGCACCCAGTTCAATGTAAAATATTGCAAGCAGCCAGAAAGAAGGTATTTCAGATATCATGGAGCCACAGTCAGGATCACACAAGATTTTGTACCTTCCACATTAAGGGAGCATTTTACTTGAAATAAAATATTCCAGAGGGCAAAGGGACTAGAATTATAACAAAGAGTAACCTACCTAGAAAAATGGAGAGTAATCTTCTTGGGGAAAAAATGAAAAAAAATAAATGAAATAGAGGACTTGCAAGCATTCCTGATGAAATGGCCAGAGCTGAATAGAAAATTTGACATTCCAAAACAAAACTCAAGAAAATTATAAAGAGGGAAACATGAAAGAGAAATCATAAAGGATTTGATTATTATTATTAGGGCAGTTAGAAGAAGTCAATATAGAGGAAGGACATGGGTGTGAGTCAGTTATGTAGGGATGATCTCAAAAGAAAAATGAAGGAGTGAGAAAGAGGGATATCCTGGGAGAGGGGGGAGTGGAGAAAAAGAATGGGGAAAATTATCTCACATAAAACAAGCATGCAAGGAAGAGCTTTTACATTGGAGGGGAAAATGGGAAGGGGGAATAGGCAACACTCTCATTGGAATTGGTTCAAAGAGGGAAGAATAGATAGATAGATATACACATACATACACACATACACGCATATATGTATATATGTATGTATGTACACAGTAATCATAAATGTTAATGTGAATGGGAGGAACTCACTCATAAAATGAAAGTGGATTGAAGAATGGATTAGAAACCAGAATCTAACAGTAAGTCATTTCAGTGTTTGGTAAACCCAAAGAGCTAAGCTTTTCAGGCAAGAGTACACTATTTCATAAAAATTGCTGTGAAAACTGGAAAGCAGTTTGGCCAGAAACTAGGTATAGACCAACATCTCACAATGTATACCAAGAAAAGGTCAAATGTCTACATAATTTAAATATAAAGTGTGATATCACAAGCAAATTAGGGGAATATGGAAAATTGTACCTGTCAAATTTATGTCTAAGGAGAGAGTTTGTGACCAAACAATAAATAGAGAGAATTACAGGAAGTAAAATGTGTAATTTTGATTATATGAAACAAACATTTTTGCACAGATAAAATCAATGCAGTCAATATTAGAAGGAAATTAGGAAACTGGGGGAAAATTTATCATAATTTTCTCTGATAAAGACCTCATTTCATATATATGTGAAATAGTAATAAAAATAGTAATTTCCTGATAAAGACCTCATTTCATATATATGTGAAAATTATTCAAGTTTGTAAAAATAAGAGCCATTCTCCAACACAGATAATATGGAAATGAAATCTGCATGATTGCACATGTATAATTGGTATAGTTCGTCTTTTCTCAATTAGGTGGGACTGCAGCGAGAGAGTTTGGAACTCAAACATTTAAAAACTGTTAAAAGTAAATAATAATTAAAAACATATTTAACCAAAAAAAAGAGAAAAAAACATTGTAATAAAGTAACAGAAAATTCATTAACCAGTGAATTATCAGAGACATTCAATTACTCCCGTGTACAAATGTGTGTATTTTTCTTGGGTGGGGACAAGAAAGAACTATTAAAACAAATGAACAAAACAAAGTTCTGATACGTTGAAACCAGTTACCGTGGAATAAGCAAATTAGAAGCCAAAAACTGTAATAAGGGCTTGAGGGGGTAGAGAAGGAGATGACATAACATATTAAAGAAAAATATCATAAAAGAAATTGGTATTCATCATGATGTAAAAAATGATAATGAACACATTAACAACATTGAAAGAGGAAAATTTGAAAATTATTGTGAGACAAAATTAAGAAAGACATGAGTGATATTAAGAAATCTTAGAGTAATTTCCACATGAAATAAGGTTAGAAAAACACATTGAAAAAGTAGAACAATGGACAAATGAAAAATAGTTCCAAAAACAAGATGACATAGTCAAAGAAATTAGGACAGCATAAATATAAAATATGAATGGAAAAAAGTTTGTGAAATTTAAATGCAGATGAGAATTTTGGAGAAGAGAGCAAGTAGATCGAACTTAAGAATTTACCTCATGAAAATTATAGAGGAAAAAAACATTATATGGACACAATGTTTTGGGAAATTTTCCTGGAAAAAAGAAAGTTCTGACAGAAATTGAAAAGGAACTGGAGAATTGCAAATTAATAGGATATTGGCTTAACCACAAATAATCTCTAAATTTAATTCACTTGAACACATTATTCTAAGGCTTTGACATTATAATGAAAAGATTTGGTTTTAAAATTGAGGAAAAATACATAATAAAAATTACCTATTTTGGTTGCTTAAACTTTTTCATAAAAAGAGACAAGATTGAAAATAATAGAATATGTAATGTATTAAATTAAGATATAAATGTCTTTAACCCCAAACTAATTTTGCAGTTGACCTTTTTAAAAGATAAATGGTGGTAATTTGTCTTAAAAAACAAACAAAAGAAAAGCCTTAGAGAATTAAATACTTAAGGGTCCTTGAAAATTTCAGTAGTTTGTTGGGAGGAATGTATATTTAAAGCAACTCTTGACATGGAAAAATAACATGACTGCATATTGTTAACAAGTTACGAAAATCAGAAGGTATATTATAAGTGAAATTTAAATGATCACTTTCTCAAAAAAAGGAGAGGGAATCTATAATATTTTTCTAATATTCATGAAAGCTTCACAAGAATTCCATTTTAAATCAAAAAATCTGGAAACAAATTTTGAAAGCATTAAATATTAAATTATTTCTGGTTCATAATTCAAAAATGTAGTAAATAAGGGAACTGTGATAGGAATTTAATTTCTGAATACTTATTAATTTAAAGATCAAGCTATAGAAATAATAGAAATTGAGAATATAGAGTAAGGGAAAAGTTTTACAGAAATGCAAAATTTCTATTTACAGAATAGAAAACAAGTAATCCATAATTTAAAAGGCATTTAAACAGTCATCCAAGACAGTTTTCTCTTTTGCTGCTCTGAGATGTTATTTGTGGCTCAGGTTCAAGATACCCTAATTGTATCCGTCTTTCCTTATATCTTAGAAACTCCTATTTAAATGTCATTATATTAGAAAAGTCTCTCAGACCTCATAGCCCAGGATGATCATGATACACTGGAGTAGTAATTTCTGAATTGTTATGGCAGTAAAACAAGAAAAATACATTGAGTGAATAGATGTTTGCAAAGAAAGGTTTAAATATTTCTCTAGGCTTTCTTCCAGATGTCTTGGTATAGCATATTTACCATTGAAGTACTCAAGATTCTTCATCAGTTACTGCTTGTTCTCCCTCCATGCGACATCTGTCACCAAATCAAAGATGGTATATGAGAAAGTAAAAATTGCACAAAAGAAAACAAAGAGGGGAAGACCTATGGGATTAGGCCAAAAATACAAAGTGGAAATCGACATTTCAGGTGCCATGATTTTGAAGATATTGAGGGATGCGTATTAAAGTAATCTGAAATGTGCAAATATACCAATGGCTTGGGGGTAAAAAAATGGACCTTATTAATAACGACAACAACAAAATTAACAAAAAGTGAAGGAAAGATATCAATAGCTACCAATCTACTGAATTACTAAAATTCTTTGTGAGAACAATCCACAAACTCTTCAAGGGAATCTGTGATAAAGTGTTGACAAAGAAATCGATCTATTTTCATGTATGATATTTGCATTGTGTAGGCAAAAGTCTACTGCACTAAATTGTAGAGGTACTAAACTCAGCTATTGTCAAGGGAAAAGGGATAATCACCAAAACTAATAACTCCGTGAAGCATATTACATTTCCTTTGGCACAGAAATGAAGCAATGCATGCATTCTTGCATGTTCTTGATTCACTTGAATTCAGCAACATATCTGCACCCTCTCTACCATTAACTGGCCCTTGATTAAAATAAGGCACAGCAAACTTTTGCCCTCTAATTGATGATTTTTCAGTTCATTCCAAGGGGTAAATCTCCAAGCATATGCAGTCTCATGAGGACACAAAACCCCAAGTTGTCCTTAGGGAAAGAGAGCATGCATAATAGCCTTTCATGCCATAAGAGCCTTCCTGGGGAGGTAGAGCCAAGAGGGCAAAGACAGGGACCTGCCTTAGCTCTCCCCAGAACTTCTTCAAATACTGTTAGATAATGCCTCAAAACAAATTCTAGAGTGGCAGAACCCACAAAAGGATGGTATGAGACAATTTTCTAGCTCAAGGCAACGTAGAAGGTTTGCAGGAAAGGTCTTTTGCACCTGGGTAAGTGTAAAATGCAGTGCAGTTCGGCCCTCACCTTGCAAACCAGCAGGGGGCCTTGGTGGCAACTGAATCAGTAGCAGCAATGACAGTTTCCATACTTCTCAGCCCCTAGATGGTAAGGGGGGTCAGACAACCGGTTAGAAGGAGATTAAAGGGTCCCTTTGTTGGTACTGGGGGCAGAACTCTGTTGCATTGCCTATACTCGTATCTGGGTTGCAGTCCTAGGTCTCAGCCCCGGGGAAAGGAGGAGCACTAGCACACCAGATTTTGTGGCCACAAGAGAGCAAGGACCCTGGTCACAGTTCCAGGGTGGAAAAGAGTGCTTGTGGTCCCCTGCAGTGTAGGGTACAGAACAGAAACCTTAGATTATACCACCATGGAAGAACTGAAAACTTACAGATCCCCAGAATTACTTCTGAAACAACTGGACAAAAACCTGAGGCTTGGGACAGTGTCTCCTTCACTCTGGAAGTAGAGCCCCACTTTAGGAAAGATTCAAAAGTAAGGAAATAGTCTGGGAAAATGTAAAACAGCAGAAAAAGATCCTGACTGTAGAAAGTTAATATGGTTACAGGGAGGATGAAAACACAAACTCAGAAGAACACTATCAAGTCAAAACGCCTACTTCCAAAGCCTTTAAGAAAAATTGAATTTGTCTCTGGCTATGAAAGATCTCAAAAAAGATTTTAAAAATCAAGTAAGAGAGGTAGAGGAAAAGTTGGGAAGAAAAATGAGAGTGATGCAAGAAAATCATGGAAAAAGAATCAACAGCTTAGTAAAAAAAGCACAAAAAATTTTGAAGAAAATAACATCTTAAAACCAGAATTGGCCAAATGGTAAAAGATGCACAAAAATCTGATGAAGAAAAGAATGTTTGAAAAGTAGAATTGTCCAAATGGAAGGAGAGGCACAAAAATTCACTGAAGGAAAAAAAAAACAAAAACTCCTTAAAAAGTAGAGTTGGCCAAATGAAAAAAAAAGTACAAAAGCTATTTGAAGAGAATAATTCCTTAAAAATTAGAATTGGGCAAGTAGAAGCTAATGACTTTATGAGAAATCAAGAAACAATAAAACCAAATCAAAAGAATGAAAAAAAGAGGAAAATGTGAAATGTCTCATTGGAAAAGTACCTAACCTGGAAAATAGATCCAGGAGAGATAATTTAACAATTATTGGACTACCTGAAGGCTTTGGTCAATAAAAGAGCCTAGACATCATCTTTCAAGAAATCATCAAGGGAAAATGTCCTGATATTCTAGAACCAGAGGCTAAAATAGAAATGGAAAGAATCCACTTATTACCTCCTGAAAGCGATCCCAAAATGAAAGTTTCCTGGAATATTATAGCCAAATTCCAGAGTTCCCAGGTCAAGGAGAAAATATTGCAGCAGCCATAAAGAAACAGTCAAGATAACCCAAGATCTGGTGGCTTCCACCTCAAAGGAATGGAGGGCTTGGAATATGATATTCCAGAGGACAAAGGAGCTAGGATTACAACGAAGATTCATCTACCAAGCAAAACTGAGTATAATCCTTCAGGGGGAAAATGAATATTCAATGAGATAGAGGACTGTGAAGCATTCCTGGTGAAAGGACCAGAGTTGAATACAAAATTTGACTTTCAAATAGAAGACTCAAGAGAAGCATAAAAAAGAAAACAGGAAAGGAAAATCCTAAGGCACTTAATAAGGTTAAACTGTTTACATTCTTTCACTGGAAAATGATACTTGTAACTCCTAAAAACCTTCTAATCATCAGGGCATTTAGGAGTATATATAGACAGCATGGGTGTGAGTTGAATGTGATGGAGTGATTATCTTAAAAAAAAAACTTAAGAGGTGAGAAAGAAAAATGCACTGAAAGGAGAGGAAAGGGAGAGATACATTGGGGTTTAATATGACATAAAAGAGACTTGAAAGAGATTTTACAGTGGAGGGGAAAATGTGGGGAAGAGGCAGGAAGCCTGTAAACCTTTTTCTCATCAGGATTGACTCTAAGAGGGAATAACACATACTCAGGGTTGGGTCTAGACATCAATATTACCATACAGGAAAGTAGGAGAGAAGGGGGATAAGAGAAGGCACAGTGTGTGTGATAGAAGGGAGGGCAGATTGGGGATGGTAGTAATCAGACACAAAACCTTTTTGAGAATGGACAAGGTGAAAGAAGAGAGAAAGTAGGATAAACAGGGTTCATAGGATGGAGGGAATACATAATTACTAATCATTACTGTGAAAAAAAATTTCAGCAAGTGTCTCTGATAAACACCTCATTTCTCAAATCTATAAAGAACTGAGTTGAACTTATAAAAAATAAGAACCAATCTTCAATTGATAATTGGTCAAAATATACATACAGGTAGCTTTCAAATAAAGAAATCAAAACTATCTATAGTCATGAAAACATGCTCTAAATCATTGTTTATTAGACAAATGCAAATTAAATTCTGAGCTTCCACTGTGCATCTATTATATTGGCTAATATGACAGAAAAAGAAATTGAAAAATGTTGGCATGGATATAAGACAATTGAGACACTAATGTCGTTGATGAAGACATTTACTGATTCAGCCATTCTGGAGAGCAATTTGGAATTATAACCAAAAGGCTATAAAACCATGCATACACACCCTTTGATGAAGCAATACCATTACTGGGTCTGTATCCCAAAGAGATTTTTTTAAAAGACCTGTATGCACATAAATATTTATAGCAGCTCTTCTAGTGGTAGCAAATAATTGGAAATTGAGAGGACATCCAACAATTGGGGAATGGCTGAACATGTTGAATATGATGGTGATGGAATACTATCATGGTAGAAGAAATGATGAGCAGCATGCTCTCAGAAAAACCTGGAAAAATTTACATGAACTGATGCAAAGTGAGCAAAGCAGAACCTGGAGAACATTGTATATAGTAACAGCAATATTATAAGATGATCAACTGTGAGTAACTTAGCTATTCTCAGCAATACAATGATCCAAGACTGTTCTGAAAGACTTATGATGAAATGCTATCTATCTTCAGAGAAAGAACTGATGGACTCTATATGCAGATTGAAACTTACTTTTTCTTTACTTTTCTTGTTTTTTTTTTCCTGTGTTTTCTTTCACAGTGTGACTAACATGGAAATATGTTTTGTATGACATGTATAACCTTTATCAAATTGCTTGCCTTTTCAGTGTGGGGGGAGGGTTGGAGAAAGGAGAGGGAGAGGGAAGGAAAGAATTTGGAATTGAAAATTTGAAAAACAAAGTTAAAACTGTTTTTACATGTAATTGGGGAAAAATAAATAGTTTTCGTGCCTTTGCACTTCAGGGGACCCACTTCTGAGGTATTATCTTTTACTTTTCATTTAATCTCTCATTTGTATTTCTCACTGTTTTAATTTGTGATAAGAGAAGTTATTGTCTTTGTCTCACTTTCTAGAAGGATGCTTTGTGCTCTTTGATTGTTATATTTGATTAAGGTGGAGGGGTGGTGGTGGTGGAGGACCCAGTCAAACTTGTTGGTATCGTTAAAAGGGAATATATGTGTATGTTTTGGAGAGGTTGGAGAGGGGAGTAGCTGGTATAATGATACCTCATCAAATATGTAACAAGCCAACAAAAAATGTCTGTCTGTATATATTTATTAAAGGAACATGAAAAGAGACAGACTGACCAACAGAGCCAAAGAGTTTTAGCTTGCTTAGTTAAGAAATAATTCTACAGACAGAAACACAAAGGGGGTTGGGAGGAAGAGATGGGGAGAGAGAGAGAGACAGAGAAAATAGAATATGCCTATTTAGAATTTTAAAAAAATTTGTTTTTATTTTTCTCATTTACATGTAAAAACAATTTTAACATTCTTTAAAAAAAAATTTGAGTTCCAAATTCGCTCCCTCCCTCCCTTACTCCAACCATTCCCTGAGATGGCAAGCAATTTGATATAGGTTATACATGTGCAATCATGCAAAACCTATTTCTATAGCAGTCATTTGTTAAAGAAAACAGAAAAAAAGTAAAACAGAAAATTGTGCTTTAATCTGCATTCAGATTCCCTCAATTCATTCTCTTGAGGTGGATAGTATTTTTCAGCATGGTCCTTTGGAACTGTCTTCACCCATTGTATTACTGAGAATACGTAAGTCATTTACAATTGATCATTGTGTAAGATTGTTGTTACTATGGGCAATGTTCTCCTGGTTCTTCTCGTTTCAGTTTGCATTGGTTCATGTAAGTCTTTCCACCTTTTTCTGAAATAATCTTGCTCTTCAGTTCTTATACCATGGTAGTATTCCATCATAATCATTAACTGCAACTTGTTCAGCCATTCCCCAAATGGTAGCCTCAATTTCCCATTCTTTGCCACCACTAAAAGAGCTGGTATAAATATTTTTGTACAAATAGATCCTCCTCCCCTTTTTTAAATCTCTTTGGAGACCAGACCTAATAGTGATATTGATAGGTCAAAGTGTATGCACAGCTTTACAGCCCTTTGGGTATGGTTTTCAATATATCTCCAGAATGGTTGGATCAATTCACAACTCTACCAACAATGTATTAGTGTCCCAATTTTCCTACATCACCAGCAACATTTGTCATTTTCCTTTTCCATATTATCAGCTGATCTGACAGGTGTGGGGTGGTACCTCAGAGTAGTTTTAATTTTCATTTCTCTAATCAGTAATGATTTAGAACATTTTTTTCATATGACTAGAGGTAACTTTTATTTCTTCAGCTGAAAACTGCCTATTCATTTCTTTTGACCAATTATTAATTGGGGGATGACTTGTATTCCTACAAATTTGACTCAGTTTTCTGTATATTTGAGAAATGAGGCTTTTTATCAGAAACATTTGTTGTAAATGTTTTTTTAATTCAAAAGAATTATTGGTGACTTTTTTTTCACATTACCTTCATTTCCATATGTACGTTCCTCATAATTCTGCTCCGCCAAAACACTTCCCTTTTAACAAAGAGTAAGAGAGAGGAGTAGCTCAGCAAAACTAATCAACACATCAGTCCTATATGCAGTGTTCCATATCCACTGCTGCAGAGAAATAAGAGGTGCATTTTCTGTTTTCTCCTATGTGAACCTATGTTCTTGGAATGACACAGTCACAGACTCAGAGTTTTAGATTTGGGAAGGGACCTCAGTGGCCCATATAGGAAAAGAATCTTCATCCTTAACATATCTGAAAAGTGGTTATCTGGCCTTTGCTTGAAGACCGTGAAAGGGTAGAGAACCAACCCCCCTGTAACTATTAAGAGGTTATTCCTGAGATCAAGCACCAATATGCTCATTGTTCATAGCTCAGTTTCTGGCATCAAACAGAATTCTGATTCTTCCTCCACAGAATACTCCTTCCAGTACTTGAAAACAGCTATCAGATCCCTACTGAATCTTCTCTTCTGCATGGTAAACATCTCTAGTTCCTTCAGCTAGCTTCCTTCTTATTTTGGCTGCATTGGTTGTGTGTGAGTGTGAGTGTGTGTGTGTGTGTGTGTGTGTGTGTGTGCATTCACACACAATATAATCAAAATCATCCATTTTACGTCTCATAATGCTCTCCATCTAATTTGGTCGTAAATCCTTCCTTTAGCTATAGATCTGACAGGTAAACTATTACATACTCTCCTAATTTGCATATGGTATCCTTTTTATGTCTAAATAATATACCCATTTTGACCTTATCTTAGTATACAGTGTGAGATGTTGGTCCATACCTGATTTCTGCCAAACTGTTTTTCAGTTTTCGAAGTAGTTTTTATCAAATAGTGAGTTCTTATCCCCAAAGCTCAGATCTTTGCATTTATAAAAAAACTAGATTACCATGATCATTTACTACTATGTATTACGTACCTAATCTATGCCACTGATCCATCACTCTATTCCAATAAATCTGAGGGTACCTTCAGTTGTTGATCCCAGGAGGATTTGGAAGAAGGGAAAATAAAAGTACTTGATCTCAGTGAAGCTTGTGTGGTGTTCTGTACTTTGAGAGCCAAGGTTAAGTGTACCCTGATCCCTAATGCCAATCTCCATGAGGTAACATCAGCTTTTGGAGGTAACCCAGTCAGAAATAATATCTAATTGGTACTGGTCTATGTTTAGTGTGTGTGTGTGTGTGTGTGTGTGTGTGTGTGTGTGGTTTGTATGTGTGTGTGAAAGAATGTTTGGTGCTGCATGAGCAGACCTAGGACCAATATTTGAGTGTGAAAAGGTCCATAACAAATATAATGAAAAAAGGTTGAAAAAAAAGCAGCAGCCAAGAATATGAGACATTTAGGCATCATTAAAAGAGACTTTTTATGTAGAAGGAAGGAGGCAAAAGAGCTGGTGTATTCTGCCCTGATCAGCCCCTCTTGGAGGATTGTGTTCACATCAAGTTAAACCAAATAACATTACTCATCTGGAAAGTGTCCAGAGGAGCATAACTATGATGGCAAAGGGCCCTGAGTACTAGTTGCAAGAAGTGAGTAAGCTTCACCTGTAAAAGAAAAGACATAGTAGTGGGGTGAAGATAGTTGTCATAAAGTATTTGAAGAACTCTAAAGAGAATTAGGTTTGTTCTCCCTACAGGACAGAATTTGTTGTTGTGTTGTTGTTTGTTGTGTTGCTCTCCCTACAGGACAGAATTCATTCTCAAGGAGGACCATGACATCAGGAAGATGATGCTATAACTTTCAAGTGAATTGGTTTTAAGTGATGGAGGGCTGTGCAAAGTCACCAGCTTCACTCTCTCCTCCGGAGCCACATGGGTCCTGTGGCCAGATATAGATTAGAATGACTGGGGATGGCTCAGGATGCAGTGGGAGACCTTGGCCTTTTTAAGCTAAGGTCTTTCTGAGTTTTCACTTTGAGTGTGGCAACACCTGTTCAGTGATTGAGTCTGTTTAAGAAGTGAGCCAAGGGATGGTCCCTTTAGTAGGAGAGAGGTAGTTGCAAAAAGGTAGATTTATATTCAATGTGAGAAAAAATAAAATGCTTTGTGAGGATGGCTGTGATAAATGTTATTAACCTCTGGGTAGAAGAGAAAAATCTTGATGGAGGCAGTAATTGAATTGAGTCTTAAAAATGGATTAGAAAATTCATCATGTGAAGGTGAATGTTGCAGACATATGGAACTGTACGAAGAAGGATAAAGGATCAGGAAAATAGAGTATAGCGATGTTTGGATGGAGTGTGTCGGGTGGGGGGGATAATGGAGAAGAAAGAGTATTAGACAACACTGGATTCCATAGGGGCAACAGTGGTTGAGGGCACAAAGGAAGGTGGGAAATCTTGGAAGGAGAAGAAAGGAGGGGCCACAAATAGCAGTTGCAAACTTCACTGATTTTGTAATCTCTTTGGAGATTGGCTCACCTAAGGGTGTTTTTATTTTTAAACAAAATTCAATCAGTATTTATCAAGCACCTCCTATGAATAAGGCACTGTAAGAGAATACAGAAAAAGTATAAATCATGGCAAGGTTGCAGCCATACTAGGGTATTTGGGGCGATGGCCATATTTGGGTATATGTGGGTTTAGATCTCAGCTTTTCTCTCTCCAACCATTACTCCCCAACACTCAACACACACAATTACATGCAAGGTGGTACATTTTTATGAACACTGCAACTATTTCTAGGACCGTTTATATTAAATACCTCTATATGGTCTTGATATACTATATCTGCCTTCCAGGAAGTCAGAATTTAGCACTTGGTGATCGCCGCAGTTGTAATCCTATTTCTTCTCATCTTTAAAAAACAAAACAAAGCAACCACATGTAGTTTAGTCACCCCACAAACTGCAAACCAAAGCAAAAAACACATTTGTTTGTGACCCAGTTTGCTCAGTTGTTGTTTTGTTTTGTTGTTGTTTTTTTTGTAACCAGAAAAAAAAATTACAAGATTTCACTCCTGCTGTTCCTTAATTGGAAACATCTGTTATTCTCTTTGTTTCTGCTAAGGGAGATATAATCTAATTTCTGTTACTGATGTGAATAACTAGTACCCTAGTGTGTGCATAGACAAGGGTCTTCTATGAGATGATAGCGCATGATTGAATGGATATTTCTTCTTTAAGGAATATCTGTAAGGAATATAGGAGTAATTTTTACTCAGTATAATCAAGACAAGAGGAGTTCTCTTGAAAAAACTAGCAAGGTAGATTTGCATTTTAATTGGAAAATGTTGCCCAACAGTGGTGACCTTTGACTCTAGTTGTGAAAATAATACCCCAAACTATAAGATTGTGCTAGTACTTTTCTATTTATCATGTTTGAATAGACAAAGGGCAATTTATACCTACCTTCATCAGATAAGAGTTTCCTTAGCCTAATCTGGAGTCACATCATCTACCCTTTATGACTTTCTCAGATCATTTGTGTGTATGTGTATGTGTATGTATGCATACATACACATATACATATAAACATACATATATACATATATGCATATATGCATATGCATACATGCTGACTCAAAATGAAGTGGATTGTTTTGAGATGTAGTGGGTTTTCCCTCTTTGGTGGTCTTTAAACAAAGTATGGATTACCACTTGTTAGTAAAGTAGAATGAATTCTTTTTCAGGAATTATTAGACGAGATGACTAATAAGATTACTTCTAATACTAAAATTCTGCACGAAACTGTGATTTCGGATATATGCTAACCTACACTAGTTGATAACAGAGTAATTGCAGCTCTCTAAATGAGCCTTTGCTTGGTTCACATTGTCCTGCAAAAATTCCAACTCTGAACAATTATGTTTACTGCAAAAATAGCTTACATTATTTAAGGAGAGGCAAGTGTCAATTCTATAAGGATAACAAACACTTATTAAGTGTCTACTCTGTTTAATGCATTGTTCTAGAAGATAGAGATATAAAGATAAGAATAAAAAACAATCTTTGTCCTCTGGAACCTCATGTTGTACCAGATGAGTTCAAATCGTCAGGCCTGGATGAACTACATCTCTGAGCGCTGAAACAACAGGAAACTGTGATCAATGAACTACTGTCTGTGATCTTTGGAAAGACTATAGAATGAGGGAATTATTACAGGACTTAAGACACCCAAATGTCTTGGTTTTCTAGAAAGAGATAGTGAAATCTTCAAACCATTATTTGATTACTGTCAAAATTCTAGAAGATACTAAAGGGATGGTTAGAGAATATGTAGTACTCATAAAAATCCATCAGGTCTTCGTTGAGAAGAGTTTTTGCCAAGATAAATTCATTTCCATTTTATAGTGTTGTTAGTTTGGCAGTTAAGGTCATGTTGTAGATTTAGCAAAGTCTCTCATTATATTCTCGTGGAAAAGCGGGAAAGGTATGAGCTAGACCATAATAGTTATGTGAATTTGAAACTGGTTGGAAGAATAGTCATTAATGGCTTAATCTCAACTCGGAAGTAAGTTTCTGTTGAAGTGCCTCAGTGATTTGTGCTTGGTCCTATGCTGTTTACATTTTTTCAGTTACTTGGTTAAATGCCCACATTACATGCTTGTCAAATTAGGAGATGGCATAAAGCTAGAAGGGATAGGTAACATGTTGTGGAATCTTGGGCAGAATGGACTTCCACAAGTGGGCCCTGCATTGCTGGTATGAACTTCTTTCTTACCTCTGCCTCACAGAACCCTCAGCTTATTTCAAAACAAAGCTTAGGTCCATGACTATTGATCCCCATGCTATCACTCCCAGAATTACTTTTTATTACATTATTCTATATCTACTTGGTATTTACTAGTATTCCTTTTGTATTTCCTCTGTAGAGGAATTCTTTCTGAGGTCCGTAGGTAAGAGGAGGAAGGGCGAAGGGAATTGGCATTTATATAGCACCTACTATGTGCCAGATACTGTGCTTTTCTTTTTAAGAAATATTAGCTTATTTGACCTTCACAAAAACCCTGAGAGGCAAGTCCTAT
Source organism: Trichosurus vulpecula (assembly GCF_011100635.1). NCBI lineage: Eukaryota > Metazoa > Chordata > Mammalia > Diprotodontia > Phalangeridae > Trichosurus > Trichosurus vulpecula. Next base: position 306,594,501 of record NC_050574.1, on the reverse strand, counting down.
TATTTTCTTTATTTTGCAGTTGAGGAAACTGAGGCAAATAGAGGTTAATTGACTTGCCTAGGTTTGCACAGCTAGTAAGTACCTGAGGTCAAATTTGAATTCAGATCTTTCTGACTCCAGCCCAGTACTGTATTCACTGTGCCATCAGCTAGCTGCCTCTGGATAGATTTCAGGGGTTCATGAATTCACAGGAAAACAAACTATATCTTTATTTTCACCAATATTTAACTGAAATGTTGCATTTGCTTCAGTTATCAAATATATGTTTTTCTCTCTGCAAACATGTCAGCAGGTTTTATCGGACTATTAAAGGGGATGGCGGCACACCAAAAAGTTCAAGAACCTCAGCTCTAGTAGAATATAAGCTCCTTGAATATAGGAATTATTGTTGATTTGTCTTTAAATCCCTGTTTACCTTTTAGCCTAGTACATGGTATGTGGTAGGGGCCATAAAAATGCTTAGTACCTTTCCTTCCATTACCTAACACATGTACTAAGTTATGTATTTATATACATACATATATACATATGCACACACATATACATAATAAGTACACACATGCATTAATATATGTGTATCTAAACATATGAATATTATACATGTACCACACTGATAAACTGTTTGTGTAGCTGGAACTTTTCAGGTAAGCAAAGACATCCTCCCTCAATGTTCTAGCAGTTCCCAGGGTGGGGGGTGGGGTGGGAGCTGGTGCTGCTCTTGCCCCTCTGCTCCCTTTTACTCCCCATCCTCTGCTGCTCCATTTGTACTCCCATGCTACTCCCTTTTGGGAGGGTATCCTTCTTTCCTCCCATGAGACATCCTCTTTTTATTGCTGCTACCTCTTGTAATAAAATAAGTTGCTACTCAAGTCTTTTGGACTCATAACTAAAAGTTGACACAATTCAGGTTAAAAGAGAATGGTAGTTCATCAGAGGAATTTGAGCTAGTTATCTGACTCACTGTGAGCTATGAACTTTATGGGTCAGATGACCTTACCCTTTTGTGTGAGTTTGCAGCTGTACACACTGCTACACAGTCAGGATTATCCTGAGGATTCAGCTATACAGCTCGAGCCAAATGGACAATCACCAATACAGTAATTTCCTTTGCATGCCTGAATTTGATGGATCTTGTTTTGTTTTTTTTGTTTTTTGTTTCCCCCAGTTTTCATGAAGCTGCACACTGTGAAATAAATTAATTTACTCTTTACCATATAGCTCTTTGCCTTTTCCCCAGTGTTACTGTTTTCATGCTTCTAGCTACATAGCACCCTCTGATAAAGTGCTCTACCTATGTCTGCATACCTGGGATACAAATTACTCTTTATAATGAAAATATTTTACACATTTCATCTCACTTGTTCTTCTGGACAACTCTATGAACCAGAGTATTGCAAAGCTGAGACTCAGAAATAGCCAGTGACTAGCTCAAGTTACTTAACTAACAAGTTTTGGACTCAGGACTTCAATTCTAGTCTTTCATCTAGTGTTCTTCCTGCTTCCCATTGCCTTGATATGTACCTATGTCTTTCTAGATCACCTTTCATTCATTGATCAAAATATAACTACCTTATGTCCTTTTTCTTCAGACCTCAAACTTCCTAAGATGACAGCAAATCTGGTAAAAAAAAATCTCTATTCTTGATTTAGTCATTATTTACTGATAAATGTGCTCCCCTCCTCAAATGCCTGTGATATATTTGGATTTTAAAAGCAAGAGATTTTAAGGCATTTTAAAAGCTTTGGAGACAATGTTTTAATTGAAATCTAGATTTATATTTCACACCAAAATCAGTCTTCCTTTTTTTGCTCAAGCTAAACTTTTTTTTTTTGTTGTTGTTGTTAAATAGATAATTGTCTTATATGGTATGACCAACAGAAATGAAACATCTCTTTTGTTTATTTTTCAAATAAACATTGCCTCAGTGCCCTGACAGTCTGACCATTAAATATATATTCCTTTTGAATAAGATTTTATTTAATGCCAGTATGTTTTGGAAGAAGTCTCACAATAAATTCATCGTAATCATTGTTTTCACCTTAGCATGACCCAATTGATCAGGTTAGTATATGCATGGAAATATAGGAGTAAGAGAGTGGGTCATGTCTGGGAGCAAAGATGGCAGAGTAAGCAGTAAGTTGCTCTCACCCTCCCTCGTTGACCTTGAAAAATCCAGAGAATATTACCCCAGGAAAAATCCCAGAAGAGTGGAGCCAGCAGAAAGAGAGGGTATGGCAGTCTTTTAGGTTGGAGGCTAGGGAGATTAACAGTAAAGGTCCTTCTTGCTGTGACTGAAGAAGACCAATACAGGATGGGAGGTGTGCTAGCAAGCCAGCAGCAAGCCCCACCTCAGCAGATCAGTGGGAGATCCTGAGCCACAGGGTGGAAGAGCAGGCAGGTGCCAAAACCAGGCACACACCACCTGCAGCTCACCACCAGGTAAACTACCAGACCACTACACCATCCAACTGCCAGCACCTGAAGCCCCAGAACAGAAAACCAGTAACCAGGCCCCTAACCCCCAGCATAAGTAGTCTGGGACAGTACCCCCCATGCCCCAGAAGCAGAGATCAAATTTAAAAGCCAGAAAAAAAGGTGAACAATATAAGCAAGATGAATAAAAAAAATCAATGACAATAGAGAAATATCTTGGTGACAGGAAAGATCAAAACACAAATTCACGAGAGAACAACATGATCAATATACCCACGTCTGAAACCCTAAGGGGGAATATAAACTGGTCTTAAGCCCAAAAAGCCTTCCAGGAAGAGCTCAAGAAGGATTTTAAAAGTCAAATAAGAGAGTTAGAAGAAAAATTTAAAAGTACAGTTGACAGAATGGAAAAAGTACAGTGAAGAAAACAACTCCTTAAAACGTAGAAGTGGCCAAATGGAAAAGGAGGTAGAAAAGCTAACTGAAGAATACAATTAGTTAAAAATTAGAATTGGGCAAGTGGAAGCTAATGACTCTATGAGACATCAAGAATCAGTCAAAAAAATCAAAAGTGAAAAAAATTGAAGAAAACATAAAATTTCTTATTGGAAAAACAACTGACCTGGAAAATAGATCCAGGAAAGTTAATTTAAGAATCATTGGTCTACCTAAGAACCATGATGGAAAAAAGAGCCTGGACAGAATCTTTCAAGAATTCACCAAGCAATATTGCCCTGAGGGCCTAGAATGAGAGGGTAAAATAGTCATTGAAAGAATCTACCAGTTACCTCCTGAAAGAGATCCCAAACTGAAAATGCCAAGGAATATTTTAGCCAGATTCCAGAATTATCAGATCAAGGAGAAAATACTTCAAGCAGCCAGAAAGAAACAGTTCCACAGTCAGGATTACACAGGACCTTGAAGCTTCTACAGTAAAAGATCTGAGGGCTTGGGATATGATATTCTCAAAGGCAAAGGAGCTGGGATTACAACCAAGGATCAACTACCCAGAGAAATTGAGGGTAAAATAGTCATCAAAAGAATCCACCTCCTGAAAGAGATCCCAAATTGAAAACTCCAATGAATGTTGTAGCCAGATTCCAGAATTATCAGGTCAAGGAGAAAATACTGCAAGTAGCCAGAAACAAAGAATTCAGATATCATGGGACTACAGTCAGTACCACAGAGGACCTTGAATCTTCTACATTAAAAGATTGGAGGGATTGGAATATAATATTATGTAGGGCAAAGGAGCTTGTACTACAACTAAGGATCAATTACCAAGGAGAATTGAGCATAATCTTTCAGGCAAGGAGATAGACATTCTATGAAAAAGGGACTTCCAGACTCTCCTGATGAAAAGACCAGAGCTCAATGGAAAATTTGATCTTCAAATACAAGATTCAAGAGAGGCATAAAAAGATAAACAAGAAAGGGGAAAAAACCCCTGCAACATGTTATTTAATAAAGACACACTGTTTGCATCCCTATGTGGGAAGATGATACTTACAACTCTTGAGAACTGTATCTTTATTACATCATATAGAAGGGAAATACATAGACAGAGGGGGTGGGTTTAAGTTGATTTTGATGTAATGATAAAAAACCTAATTAAGTGCTGAAAAAAGATTGTAATGAGAGAAGAGAAAAAGAAGAGGCAGTAAAGGGTAAATTACATCACATGAAGAGACACAAAGACATATTACAGTAGAGGGAAAGAAGAGAGGGTGATGAGTATTGTTTGAACTTTACTCTCATAGGGTTTGGCTCAAGGAGAGAATGACATACTCAGGTATAGAAATCTAACTTGCCCTGTAGACAGTTGGATGGGAAAGGAGAAATAAAAGGGAAGGAGGGATAAAAAGGAGGGAAGAAGTAGTAAAGGAAAAGGGAAAGAAAAGGGGGGATACTGATAGGAGGGCAGATTGAGGGAAGTGGTGGTCAAAAGCAAAACTCTAGTGAGGAGGGAAAGGGAGAAAGGACAAAGAAAAGCATAAACAGGTGGGGGAATAGGATGGATAGAAAGACAAATAGTAATCATAACTCTGAATAGGATGAACTCTCCCATAAAACAGAAGCAGGTAGCAGAATGGATTAAAAATCATTATCCTACAATATGGTGTTTACAAGAAACACATTTGAAACAGAGGGATACACACAGGGTATAGGTAAAAAGGCTGATGTGGAATATATTATGCTTCAGCAGAAGTAAAAAAAAGGATCAGTAACAATCCCTATCTCAGACAAAGTAAAACTAGATCTAATTAAAAGAGATAAGGAAGGAAACTATGCCCTGCTAAAAAGGCACCATAGACAATGAAACAATATCATTACTCTCTCTCTCTCTCTCTCTCTCTCTCTCTGTATATATATATATATATATATATATATATATATGCACCAAGTGGTATAGCATCCATTATACAGGAAAAAAAATTGACTGCAAAACTATACTAGTGCGGGACCTCAACCTCCCCTTCTCTAAACTGGATAAATCTAACCATAAAATAAATAAGAAAGAAGTTAAGGAGGGGAATAGAATTTTAGAAAGGTAAGATATGGTAGCCCTCTGGAGAAAACTGAATGGGTATAGAAAGGATTATACCTTTTTCTCAGCGGTATGTGGCACCTGTACAAAAATTGACCATATAGGGCAATAAAACTTCACAATCTAGTGAATAAAGGCAGAAATATTAAATATAGCCTTTTCAGATCATGATGCAATAAAAAGTATATGCAATAAAGAGCCATGGAAAGATAGACTAAAAGTTAATTGAAAACTAAATAATCTAATCCTAAAGAATGAATGGGTCACCCTTCCCTTGCCACCCCCGCTGCCACTGCCACCACCTGTTCCTCCTGCTCCTGGCCCTTCTGCAGCCAAGAAAAGAAGGTGGAAGAGGAGGAGTGGGGTGCTGGGCGCTGAGGCTCCTCAGGGCCAGTGGACTCCAGGCTCTCCTGGTCCCTGGGCCCTGGTCCGGCCCCACCCCACTCGTCAGCCAGCCTGGCTCCTCCTGGGTCCTGGCCCCGGTGGCCCTGAGGGGGCATAGCAGCCAGAGCTGCTGAGCCCTAAGCCTGGGCCAAGCTCAGGAGGTGGTTGCTGCTTGGGCCAGGGCCACAGCAGCCAGGCCCTGGGGGCAACCTGGTGGGCCTCTAGGGTGGGCCCAGGAGGGGGGTGGGGGGGTGGGGGGCAGCCCTGAGCAGGAGGAAGGCAGAATTGGCTACAACAGGGAAGAAGAGTAGACATGGCCGCTGCCTGAGTGGAGGCCATGGACCCAGCCACCGTGGCACAGCAAGAGCACTGGCTCGAGAAGGCCCTTCTGGAGAAGAAAGGGTTCATTATCAAACAAATGAAGGAGGATGGGGCCTGCTTGTTCCAGCCAGTGGCAGACCAGGTGTATGGTGACCAGGACGTACATGAGGCCATCTGGAAACATTGCATGGATTATCTGATGAAGAATGCCGACAACTTCTCCAATTACATTACTGAAGACTTCACCACCTACATCAACCGGAAAAGGAAGAGCAACTGTCACAGGAACCACATTGAGATGCAGGCCATGGCTGAGATGTACAGCCGGCCTGTCAAGGTGTACCAGTATAGCACAGAGCCCATCAACACATTTCTTTTTTTTTTTTTTTTAAATGCAATTTATTTATTTAACATATTGGTTTTCAGCATTGATTTTCACAACATTTTGAATTACAAATTTTCTCCCCATTTCTACCCTCCCCCCCCACTCCAAGATGGCTTATATTCTGGTTGCCCTGTTCCCCAGTCAGCCCTCCCCTCTATCACCCCCCTCCCCTCTCATCCCCTTTTCCCTTCCTTTCTTGTAGGGCAAGATAAATTTCTATGCCCCATTGCCTGTGTATCTTATTTTTTAGTTGCATACAGAAAGTTTTTTTGTTTTTGAACATCTGATTTTAAAACTTTGAGTTCCAAATTCTCTTCCCTCTTCCCTTCCCACCCACCCTCCCTAAGAAGTTGAGCAATTCAACCTAGGCCACACATGTATTATTATGTATAACCCTTCCACAATACTCATGTTTTGAAAGGCTAACTACATTTTGCTCCTTCCCAACCCATCCGGCTTTATTGAATTTTCTCCCTTGACCCTGTCCCCTTTCCAAAGTGTTTGTTTTGATTACCTCCACCCCCATCTGCCCTCCCCTCCATCATCCCCCTGCCTTTTATTTTTTTTTTTTTTATCTTCCTCCCTCTTCTTTCCTGTGGGGTAAGATACCCAACTGAGTATGTATGGTATTCCCCCTCAGGCCAAATCTGATGAGAGCAAGGTTCACTCCTTCCCCCCTCACCTGCCCTCTCCCCTCCTCCCATAGAACTGCTTCCTCTTGCCACCTTTATGCGAGATAATCCACCCCATTCTATCTCTCCCTATCTCCCTCTCTCAGTATGTTACTCTCTCATCCCTTAATTTCATTTTATTTCTTTTAGATATCTTCCCTTTATCTTCAACTCACCCTGTGTCTGCTCTCTCTCTTTTACATTTATATATATATATATATACATATAAACACATATATATATATACACATACATACACATACATACATATACACATAGATACATACATACATACACATTCACTTATATATATACATAAACATATATATACATATATATATACATAGATATACATATATGTATATATATATATGCATATTCCCTTCAACTACCCTAATACTGAGGTCTCATGAATCATACTCATCATCTTTCCATGTAGGAATGTAAACAAAACAGTTCAACTTTAGTAAGTCCCTTGCAATTTCCATTTCTTGATTACCTTTTCATGCTTCTCTTGATTCTTGTGTTTGAAAGTCAAATTTTCTATTCAGTTCTGGTCTTTTCACTGAGAAAGCTTGAAAGTCCTCTATTTTATTGAAACTCCATATTTTGCCTTGGAACATGATACTCAGTTTTGCTGGGTAGGTGATTCTAGGTTTTAATCCTAGCTCCATTGACCTCCGGAATATCGCATTCCAAGCCCTTCGATCTCTTAATGTAGAAGCTGCCAGATCCTGGGTTATTCTGATTGGGTTTCCACAATACTCAAATTGTTTCTTTCTGGCTGCTTGCAGTATTTTCTCCTTGATCTGGGAGCTCTGGAACTTGGCAACAATATTCCTAGGAGATTTCTTTTTGGGATCTATTTGAGGAGGCGATCGATGGATTCTTTCAATTTCCATTTTGCCCTGTGGCTCTAGAATATCAGGGCAGTTCTCCTTGATAATTTCCTGAAAGATGGCATCTAGGCTCTTTTTTTGATCATGGCTTTCAGGTAGTCCAATAATTTTTAAATTATCTCTCCTGGATCTATTTTCCAGGTCAGTGGTTTTTCCAAGGAGATATTTCACATTGTCTTCCATTTTTTCATTCCTCTGGTTCTGTTTTATAATATCCTGATTTCTCATAAAGTCACTAGCTTCCACTTGCTCCAATCTAACTTTTAAAGTAGTATTTTCTTCAGTGGTCTTTTGGAGCTCCCATCAACACATTTCATGGCATTCAGCGGAATAAGAACAAACCCATCCGGGTCAGCTACCATCACAACGTCCACTATAACTCAGTGGTGAACCCCAAAAATGCCACCATTGGTGTGGGGCTGGGGCTCCCCTCCTTCAAGCCAGGGTTTGCTGACCAGTCCCTAACAAAGAATGCCATTAAAACATCAGAGGAGTCCTGGATTGAGCAGCAGATGCTGGATGATAAGAAGGGCGCCACGGACTGGGAAGCCTCCAATGAGGCCATTGAGGAACAGGTAGCCAGAGAGGCTTACTTGCAATGGCTTCAGGACTAGGAGAAGAAAGCTCAGCAGGTCAGGGGCTAAGCGCAGCCCCAAAAGCCAGTGCCACTTGTAGCTCTGCAACAGCAGCAGCTTCTAGTGGTCTGGAGGAGTGAAGTGGCAGGTCCCCCAGGCAGCGGAGCACCGCCCCCTCCCCTGAGCAGCAGGACCTTCACCCAGAGCTGGGCCCCAAGCCACCCTCACCAGGCCATGCCCTCACTCTCGCCAAGCCCCCCTCACCCTGCGCACCAGGTCCAGGCAGCTAGTCGGTGATGGGAGGAGACTGAGCCACCTCCCGCCTCATGTCCCAGTACCCTGCTCTAGAATGCTGGGCCCTGATCCAGCAGATGTCACCTAGCACTTTTCGTGTAAACGACTGAGATGATGATGAAATCCTGGCTTCCGACCTTGCTGTCTCCCAACAAGAATATTTGGACACTATGAAGAAAAACACAGTATGCAGAGACCTCCCTCCCCGCCCCCGCGTCCACCAGACAAGAATTGATGACCAGGACTGGAGGCCCCTGCCCAACCTCTCCCCTTTCTTCTGCCTTCCACTGCCCTTCCCTCCCCTGGCTGCGTCCTGGCCTTGGGGATTCCTGCATTCTGGTTCACCCTTAGCCATCTCTTGGATCACATGCCTCCCTCCACCCTACATCCACCCCCCCCACCCCCAGCTCCCTCAAATTATGCCCACCTTCATCCTTGAGCGACTCTGCACCTAAACTCCAACATGGATTCAGTGGCAGAATGAATGTGGGCAGGCCTTGAGAAACACCAGAGAACCACAGTGGCCCATTGGCCCACCATTGTCCCCACAGCCTTTCAGATATGCCTGTCAAAGGAAGGAAATTGTGCCCACCATCTCTGTTGCCTCCTCTTGAGGGGGTGAGTGGTGGGGTGGGGGAATCCATAGAACACCCTCCAAGCCTGGAGGATGTCTGTTTGGGTATCTTTACCACTTCTTCCTTTATTAAAATGTAATTTTATCTTCTAAAAAAAAAAAGAATGAATGGGTCAAACAATAAATCATAGAAACAATCAATAACTTCATCCAATAGAATGAAAATAATGAGATAATATACGAAAACTTATAGGATGCAGCAAAAGCAGTTCTTAGGAGAAGTTTTATGTCTCTAAATGCTTACATTTATAAAATAGAGAGAAAGAAGACATCAATGAATTGTGCATTCAAGTGAAAAAGCTAGAAAAAGAAGATATTAAAAGTCCCCAATTAAATACCAAATTAGAAATATTAAAAAACAAAGGAGAGATTAATAACATTGAAATTAAGAAAATTATTAAACTAATAAATAAAACTAAGAGCTGATTTTATGAAAAAAATCATTAAGATTGATAAACCTTTGGTTAATTTGATTTATAAAAAGAAAGAAGAATTGGATCTGTGTTGCAGTCCTATTTGGCGGTCCTGGGGTAAGGAGGAGCACTTGTGTGGCAGAACTTGTGGTGGCTGTGGAGAGGAAGTCCTTCTAGCAGTTCCAAGGCAGAAAAGAATGCTTGAGGTGACTCTCAGACCAGAGCACAAGCCAGTAGAGGAATACACACCTCTCCTTGGATCATACCATGTCAGAAGGACTGAAAAGTTACAGGTGCCTACAAGTAGCTCAGAAAACAGCAGCACAAAACTCCTGAAGCTTGGGACACAGGACTGTCCACAGTGGAAGTAGTCATACGTTGAAAAAGAACTCAAAAAACAAGCAATTGACTGGGAAAATGAGCAGACAGCTTAAAAAACAAAAAACCTCAGACTCACAATCTTACTTTGGTGACAAAGAAGATCAAAACATATAGCCAGAAGAAGACAACAGAGTCAAAGATCCTACATACAAAGGCTTCAAGAAAAAAATACGAATTGGTTGCAGGCTATGGAAGATCTCAAAAAGGATTTTGAAAATCAAGTAAGAGAAGTAGAGGAAAAATTGGGAAGAGAAATGAGAGTGATGTAAGAAAATCATGAAAAATGAGTCAACAGCTTGCTAAAGGAGACCCCCCCACAAATACTGAAGAAAATAACACTTTAAAAATAGACTAACCCAAATGGCAAAAGAGGTCCAAAAAGCCAATGAGGAGAAGAATGCCTAAAAAAATAGAATTGGTCAATGGAAAAGGAGGTCCAAAAGCTCACTGAAGAAAATAATTCCTTAAAAATTAGAATGGAGCAAATGGAAGCTAATGACTTTATGAGAGATCAAGAAATTATAAAACAGAATCAAAAGAATGAAAAAACAAGAAGACAATGTGAAATATCTCATTAGAAAAATCATTGACCTGGAAAATAGTTCCAGGAGAGATAATTTAAAAATTATTGGATTACCTGAAAGTCATGATCAAAAAAAAAGAGCCTAGACATCATCTTTCAAGAAATTATCAAGGAAAATTACCCTGATATTCTAGAACTAAAGAGGAAAATAGAAATTTAAAGAATCCACTGATTGCCCCTTGAAAAAGATCACAAAAGGAAAACTCCTAGGAATATTGTAGCCTAATTTCAGAGTTTCCAGGTCAAGGAGAAAATATTACAAGAAGCCATAAAGAAACAATTCAAGTATTGTGGAAACACAATCAAGATAACACAAGATCTAGCAGCTTCTACACTAAGGGATTGAAAGGCTTGGAATATGATATTCTGGAGGGCAAAGGAGACAGCATTAAAACCAAGAATCACCTACCCAGCAAAACTGAGTATAATACCTCAGGGCAAAAAATGGATTTTGAATGAAACAGAGGACTTTCAAGCATTCTTGATGAAAAGACCAGAGCTGAAGAGAAAGTTTGACTTTCAAATTCAAGAATCAAGAGAAGCATGAAAAGGTAAACAGGAAAGAGAAATCATAGAGGATTTATTAAAGTTGAACTATTTACATTCCTACATGGAAAGATGATATTTGTAACTCATGAGACCTTTCTCAGTATTAAGGTAGTTGAACATATATAAAGGGCTTAGGGTGAGTTGAATATGAAGTGATGATATCTAAAAAATGAAATTAAGGGGTGAGAGTGGAATATATTGTGAAAAGGAGAAAGGGAGAGATGGTATGGGGTAAATTATCTCACATAAAAGAAGCAAGAAAAAGCTGTTATAATGGAAGGGAAGAGCAGGGAGGTGAAAGGAAATGAGTGAAACTTACTCTTATGGAGGGAATAACATATACACTCAATTGGGTATTTTACCTTATAGGTAAGTAAGGGGGAAGGGAATAATGGGGCGGGTGGGGAGGATGTTAGAAGAGAGGACAGATTGGAGGAGGTGGTAGTCAGAAGCAAACCCTTTTGAAAAGGGACAGGGTCAAAGGAGAAAATTGAATAAATAGGTAATGGGATAGGATGGAGGGAAATATAGTTAGTCTTTCACAACATGATTATTAGGGAATTGTTTTGCATAATGATGTATGTATGATCTACTTTGAATTGCTTGCCTTCTCAAGGAGGGTGGGTGGGGAGGGAAGAAGGGAGAGAATTTGGAACTCAAAGTTCTAAAACAAATGTGAAAAACTGTTTTTACATGCAACTGTTATACAAGATATATAAGATATACAGGCAATGGGGTATAGAAACCTATCTTGTCCTACAAGAAAGTAAGGGGAAAGGGGATGGAGGTGGGGAGTGGGGTGATAGAAGGGAGGGCAGACTGGGGAATAGGGCAATCAGAATACATGCCTTCTTGGGGTGGGGGAGAGGGGAGAGATGGGGAGAAAATTTGTAACTCAAAATCTTGTGGAAATGAATGTTGAAAACTAAAAATAAATTAGAAATAAAAATGCAAAAAATAAATATGAGTAATATTTTTAAAAAAGGAAAACAAAATAAAAAATATTAGAAAATGAAAAAAATTTAGGGAACAAAAAAAAGACTTACACGAACTGATGCTGAGTGAGGGGAGCAAAACTAAGAGAACATTGTACACAGTTACAGCCACATTGTGCAATGACTAACTTTGATAGACTTGGCTCTTCTCAGCAATGCAAGGTTCTAAGACAACTCCAAAAGGCTCATGAATAAATGGGTGAAAGAGTTTTGTGCACTAAGGAAAGAGGAAATGATCATTGATTAAGAACTTATTATGCCGTGGGCAATGTGCTAAGCACCTTAAATTCCCCAAAGAAATTCTTTAGGAACAGTTCCTGTTTGCAAGATGTCCTCTCATTTCTGTCCTTCTTTGAAGGTGTTCTCTCTCATTTCACTCCTCCAACTGGAAAGGGGTGGGCTAAGGAGAGGACAGTTAGGAAAATCCCACTCCACCAAGCCAACAATGTTATTATCTACATTAAAAATAGATTCAACAATTATCTAAGACTCAAGCCTTCAATATTCATCTTTATGCTATGTATGCAAGTGGTTTGTTAAGAGCTCAAAGCATATAGCTGATTACAAGCCAGAGATGTAGTCATCCTCTTACCTGGAAGTGCTGCACTAGCAGAGACAGTCTTTTGCTAGAGTACAAGGGTAGTATCAGGTTCATCACCACAAACCTATTATTGTGCTTTTAGTTTTAAAATGACTTATTGTTAATATTTCCTCTTTCATATCCATCCTTTCCTGATCTCCCCAATTGCTAGTGTCCTGCTCCTTAGTTACCTTGCATTTAAGTACTTCATGTTTATGCTCTTTACACACACATACACGCACACACGCACACACACACACACACACACACACGTGCATGCATACCCAACTTCACAGAACAATTTGAAGTTTAGATTCAGTCAAAGGGCTGCACTTGAGGACCTAGAGGGCTACATGTGGCCTCGAGGATGCAGGTTCCCCACCCCTGTTTTAGGGTAATGGGAGACCTCAGAGTCATAACTCTTAGCAAGAGAGGGAAGCCTTTTGCTGCTCCTAGGGCAAGGATATCTCTGCATTTTGCTAATTAAGAGATTATGGTTGTACCCAGTTAAGGATTTAAGCTAGACTAGAAAATCAAGGCCATAAAAACTATGTGGAGACATACATGACAGGGACTAAATATTCAGTATTGCAAGGGTCCAGTGAAACCTATCCAACAGGGACTAAACAGCAAGATGGCTGTGTAGTTAAATATTTAACTACAAGCTCTTGAGAGGGGAAAAGTATGCCTAACACACTTTAAAATTTAATCTAATTATCTTATATTTAATTCACCTAATTATTATTTTCTCTAGTAATCTCTTGAGTCCAAATAATCAACAAAATAATAAATCTAGCCCAGACTTGTAGTATTTGCTTATTTCCAAGGTATAAATGCTCACACTAGAAATTTATCAATCAGCTCAAGAAAGCCAGTTCAAGGTGGGGTCCATGCTATTGGATGCTGTGTATGTTCGTGAGAGAGTATGACCCAATTTTACACAGAAAAATTTTTATTGCTGTTTTTCTTACCATATCATTTCATTAAGCCTTTTTGCTTTTAACTTGTGTTGTCCAGTTGAAAAGTGAATGGACTTATGGGAATTCACAAGCTTTGTATATTTATGGTTATATATAGTTGAACCCACACCTTTCCCTTATGGATCTTTATTTTGGAGTTGGGGAGATGTACACCAAGTACTACAATTGCATAAATTTATGCAATTTCAAATCCTGAAGGGTTTTTAGAGTTTATCCCAATGTATTCTTTTTCATTGATGCAGATATTGAGTCCCAAAGAAACTAAATCCCTAGCTCAAAGCCACACAGCTTGTCAATGATAGAGGCCAAGATTAAAGTCTTATTGTTCAATTGGCTCTCCGTGACCCCACTTGGGGTTTTCTTGGCAAAGATACTGGAATGGTTTGCTATTTCCTTCTCAAGTTCAGTTTACAGATGAGGAAACTGAGGCAAATAAGGTTAAGTATCTTGTCCAGGGTCACACAGCTAGTAAATGCATAAGGCCAGATTTGAACTCAGGACCTGACCCCAGGCTCAGCTCTCCATCCACTATGCCACCTAGCTTCCACTACTTCAGATGTTTTTTTTTTTTTTTAGTGGGGAGTAGTTGTGAGCCGATTGAGAATAGAAATGGGGTCAAGGAGAGGCAAGAACATATGGAAGAAATGAAGGGTATTAGGCTGTGGGGGTGGAGGTAGGAAAGAAGGAAAGGGAAAATAACAAGGGAAGTCGAAACATCAAAGACAGAGCCCTTGTTATATGTCTAAACTTCAATTTAGAAGGTTCTTGTGGATATGAGGGATAGAAGTGAGAGAAGATAGACAAAAATATCAAACCATATGTTTAAAATTATATTTACACACATATTATCCAATTTTAAAATGCTAGTAGCGAGTATAGGTAAGTATATGGACAAGTTAAATATGTTCCTTACATATGAGGAACTACTCAGGAACTAATTAGTGGATACGAGAACACTCTCCTTTTGCTGCTTGAGATTTCCCTCCCTGTCTATCACCTTTGACCTGGCTCCTGGCCCCTCTCCATTCCTGTCCCTTTTCCTCTTCTCATCAGAAGACGAGAATGGCCATGGAGAGGTGGAAAGAACAGAAGAAGAGAAAATAATTTTTGTGTTCCTTCACAGCAAAGGCTTCCTCAAGCTGTGTTAGAAGTGAATTGGATACAGTGAGTGTGGTCTTCCTCTGAAATGCAGAATAGTCTTCTTTTAGTTATTTGGGTGCAAAGCACTACCATTTATAGCCTTACCTTTACCAGTACTATTTAAGTGGGAAAAATTGGGGTTGGGGGAGTATCAGGGAAAAGGAGTCCCTTCAAACTTATGTATTTTCCCCCTTTATTAAAAGCAATTGGGATACGGTGGATGATGGGAACCAAACCTCAAAAGGATTGTGTACTTATTTCAGGGACAAAGGAGAATTGTGAAGACTGTATGCACTCTGCACTCTGTATTCAGGTGGTCCAAGGAAAAAGAGAAGCACTCTCCTCCCAAGATAATTTTGAAATATACTATGGGAAATTCTTCTGTTTTTCAGTTACATAGACTTGCCTTTCCCCAGCCTTGTGTGTACGTTCCCTCCCTTTGCAGGGGTGGAAGTAAGACAAGATAAGGAGTTCCTGCATTGCTAATTGTAACTACTTGTAATCTTCACTTAATGCAAGGCAAGTTACTATTGAGATAAGTTGGTGAGCTCCTCCTAAATTCAATTCCATTCAATAACCAATTGTTAAGTATCTACTATGTAGCACTATGCTAGGTATGGAACTATTAGAGCACACTGAGATCCCAGCTTTGTAAGGGAGTATTGAACATGTGAATTTCATCTAGACAGTGAAAGAGAATAATAATCAAAATAAAGAAACATTAAGTCCCTTTTCTGTACATAGTTCATGTGTATTCACCCCATCTGCCAATATTCATAATCACATAGTTTACTAGACAAAATGAAAATTAAAGGAAATATGCCTCACAATGTATACGCAGCTATCTACTCCTAGCCATCTTCTAAACATATTCCTGCTTGTTTTCCAGGAACATCAGGGGTGATTCTTGAAACATTCCCCATCACAGTTCATGAGAAGTAGGATTCCATTCCAGATGACAGAGTATAACTTGGGAAAAGCCAAAAAGTGCTATAAATCATTCGTCCCTTCCCATATAGCCAGCTCAGTAGGGCTCACAATAATGGACAAATTTAGCATTCAGCATCCTTTTTCACTGTGACTTCCATTCCTGGTTTTGGCTTATGATCAGAATCTCACCCACAGTCCACAGATCCCATGCCTTCCTGCCCCAGAGTAGGCATAGGGCAATGCTATTTCCCCATTCTCTCTCTGTTCAGTAATGAATTGAGGAAAACTCATTCCTCAGTATCTCACAAATTCTGTTTTGTCTGTCTCACTTTGTGAAAACTCCTAGACCTTTGGATCCATTTGTAAAAACTTGCATTTAGGTAAAATGATATCTAAAGTCTCTTCTAGCTCTGAAGCTCTATGAATCAATGAAGATAGAAAAAGATGGAGAATAACCCTTCCATCCACTGTCTGCTATCACTCCCTCTGCATGTGTGCTCACACACACACAGACATACACACACACACACACACACACACACATATACACACGCACACCCCTACATGTTGGGAGAGAGTATACAAACATTTTATAGAAGAATATGGTCTGTGGGTGTTTGAGAGACTGTGGTGTAACAAAACAAGTAGCAAATTTGGAGTCAAAAGATTTAGTTTCAAGTTTCATCTCTGCCACTTAAAAACTATGTGATCTTTGGTAAGTCACTTCATTTCTCTCTTATCCTCTCTTTCCTCAGTAATAGTAGGTACATTAATTAATTGAATCATCTATAAAGTAACATCTGAAGTCTCTGGATGCCTTGACATTCCATAGTTTGAGGAACTTTACTAATTGGTGGTATTTTCATTTTTAAATTCTTTTAGATGGGAAAGAAAGAAATGTTTTATAGGAAGAAATTTAAAAGTCTGATAAGCATGATCCTTGAAAATAGTTAATTTATTTTTACTATCAGTTAGCTAAATAGAAATATATTGGGGTCAGTCCAGTGTTCTATGAGGTATATTAAGATAGGAGTTTGGACTTCTGGTGTTCTAGACTCAGTGTTCTATTCCATCTGGCACATCCCTGGCAGGGCTTGAGGTTGGCAATGTGACCTGCCTATTAGGGTCACATTCAGGCACCTGATGAATAGGTATAACAGTAAAGCAATAAACAAAACATCAGTGATAATAGTGAATATGCCTATGTAGTTCTGTATCACAAGGTATAAGAGACTCTCCATAAAGAAGGTAAAAGAAATACAACATTTATTCAGACACCAGAGAATCATATCCCATAACCAAATGTTCAGCTCCCACAGCCAGTCAGCCCACTGTATCATAGCAGCAAGGAACTTAAAACACCATAAAATAGCCTGGAGCCTCACCATCCCAAAATCTCTCCAACCCCCTGCTGGGATCTTCCCCAAAACAAACCCACAGTACAGCTAAGTCAGCCTGTTCAGTTCTAACAATCACAAGGGTGGCCATTCGCAGCCATAACATCTCTCTCTCTCTCTCTCTCTCTCTCTCTCTCTCTCCACTTCCTGTGACATAACTTCCTTTTCCTGACAGCTCCTCCCACCACATGTGGCTTAGGCTTCCTGTGATGTATGCAGGTCACCTGGCCTATTAATGGGTGGGAAAGATCTTCAAATCTAAATTACTACTACAGTAGGCCAGTGCCAGCCTTAGGGAAAGAACAAGAGTTACTAATGTTAAAACAGTTAGCAATCTAAACATTATAGGACAGAGAAGCATTTCTGTTGAGCTAGCAGACAAATGTATACCTGATTAGAGGGAAGGGGGCGGGGGTTGTTGGGGATGAACTAAATTTAAATCATTGACCTGGAATGGTTAGTAAAATGTAGCAGAGAAAAGCAAAAGAAGATCAAAGGACAAGGTCTACTGAACTTGGCATCCATAGAAACTTATTTGCTCTCTGGACAAGCTACCCTTTTGAGCTTTGAGGGAAGGGGCAGCCAATCAACATTGTGACCTTGGGCAGGTTACTTAATTTCTCTGGGCCTCAGTTTCCTCATTTAATATAATAAAGACTAATATTGTATAGTGATTTACAGTTTGCAGATTATTTTCTATAAAGCAATTTATTTAAGTCTCATGAAAACCTTTTAAGGCAACTTTTCCATTATTTTTCAGTCGTGTTTGACTCTTTGTGACCCCATTTGGGATTTTCTTGGCAGAGATACTAGAGTAGTTTGCCATTTCCTTCTGCAGCTTATTTTACAGATGAAGAAACTGAGTCCAACAGGCTCAAGTGTCTTACCCAGGGTCAAACAAGTAGTAAATGTCTGAGGCAACTTCTTATAGTATTACCATTACCATAAGGAAACAACCTGAAATGTTAAGTGGCTTGACCATTTTCATATAAGAAGTAAGAGTCACAATATACCAAAATAAAGTCAAAATGGGTTCATGATTTAGGAGTAAAAGTTGATACTCTAAGTAATTTGGGAAAGCAAGGAATAGTTTACTTATCAGATTTGTGGAAAAGTAAAGAATTCATGACCCAACAAGAGATAGAGAGCATTACAAAATGCAAAACGGATAATTTTGATTATGTCAAATTGAAATGTTTTTGTACAAAAAAAGCCAATGCAACAAGAATTAGGAGGGAAGCAGAAAATTGGGAGAAAATCTTTGCAACTAGTATCTCTGATAAAGGCCTCATCTCTAAAATATACAGGGAGCTGAGCCAAATATATAGGAATACAAGCCATTCCCCAATTGAGAAATGGTCAAAGGATATGAACAGGCAGTTTTCAGAGGAAGAAATTAAAGCTATCTACAGGCATATGGAAAAATGCTCTGGATCCCTGCTGATTAGAGAAATGCAAATCAAAACAACTCTTAGATACCACATCTCTCCTGTCAGATTGGCTAAAATAACAAATCAGGAGAATGATAAATGCTGGAAAGGATGTGGGGAAATTGGAACATTGTTGCATTGCTGGTGGAGTTGTGAGCTGATCCAGCCATTTTGGAGAGCAGTTTGGAACTATGCCCTAAGGGCTATAGAAATGTTCATACCCTTTGACCCAGCAATACCACTTCTAGGGTTGTATCCCAAAGAAATCACGCAAGCGGGAAAAGGACCCATATGTACAAGAATATTTATAGCAGCTCTCTTTGTGGTAGCCAAGAATTGGAAATCAAAGGGATGCCCATCAATTGGGGAATGGCTGAACAAACTGTGGTACATGAAGGTAATGGAATACTATTGTGCCATAAGAAATGAGGATGATGCAGACTTCATAACAACCTGGAAAAACCTACACGACATAATGCTGAGTGAGCGGAGCAGAGCCAGGAGAACGTTGTGCACAGCCACAGATATATGGATTCCGTGAGGACCAACCCTGACAAACTGTGCTTTTCTCAGCAACCTAAGGGGCAAGGACAACTCCAGGGGACTCACGATGGAGAATGCTATCTTCATCGAGACAAAGAACTGTGAAGTTTGAATACAGACTGAGGCACACTACATGCTCGCCTTTTCTGCTTCTCTTTTGTTTTTGGGTTTTTTTTTTTTTTGGTTCTGTTTCTTCTTTCTCATGATTCATTCCATTGGTCAAAATTCTTCTCCACGACTTGACTAGTGCATAAATTAATTCAATGCGAAGTTATACATGACAGTTATATGAGACTTCATGCCGTCTTGGGGAGGAAGGGGGGAGGGAGGGGAGAAAAACTGGAACTCAAAACTATGTAGAACCGTGCGTGGTAAACTAAAAATAAAAATAAAAATAAAAAAAAAATTAAAAGGGTGAATACACAACAAATGAAAATGAAATTAAAGCAATTATTAGGAGCTATTTTGACCAACTATATGCCAATAAAACTAACTATTTAAATGAAAAAAAAAAAGAAGTAAGAGTCAGAGACAGGATTTGTGCCAATGTCTTCCTCACTCTAACTTGAACACTACCTATGAGTAGCTGTATACTGCCTCTTCCATAGATTAAAGGGGTAGCTTGATTATGGAACCTCTAAGGTCCTTCCAGCTCTACCATTCTATGGATTTACAGCCATAGTACTTATTATATGGCCTAGCTCTGTGCTAGAAAATGGGATCAGGAAAAAGCTTAACAGAATCAGAGACTGAGATTGAGAAGTAACTCAAAGTCTGTCTCATCCAATCCTCTTGTTTTACCAGTTACAATGCTGAACCCAGGGAGATTAAATGACTTGTAGAGAGAGATAAACATCAGAGGCAGGTTTTGAACTCAAGTCACTGGACTTCAAAATCACCTCTCTTTCTTTACACCATGTTACCTCCCTAGTAATAGCTAACAATATACAACTTAAGGTTTGCAAAGTGTATTGCAAACAATATATTGTCTCAATTGATTCTTGCAATGCCTCTGTGAAGTAGATGATATTGTTATATCCATTTAACAGAAGAAAAACCTGAGCGTCAGAAGTCAAGACAAGGAAGAGTTAATTTGAATGCCAACTCTCCCGGATATACCTGCTTAGCTAATACCCTGCCTAAAAGCTAGTTAAGTTTGACTGTTAAATAATGGAGCAATAAACCAGAAAGAGATTTCGAGTGATAGTACTAGGAAAACTGAGCCCTTCAAAGTTACTCCTTACATTCTGAGGAGAAAAGTCACAGTCAGTTACCACCTGGGAACTATGTCCCCCAATGTGAGTAGGAGTGGTAGATGTAGCCCCAGAGGGGATGTTGCACTGTGTGGCTTGAGTTTGTTCTTAAAACTGGGGTGGTAGAAGGAAAGGAAAGAAGAAGGCAAGTCTACAAGTGAAAAACCACATGAAAGTGGAAATGAGAATGAGAATGAGGTTGGGATGAGGTGTAGAAGAAGAATGAAGAAATATTCTGAAGTAATAGAGTCTGTTTTGCAAAACAGTGGAAAATAAAGTTGAATAGGAAGAACAGGGTTAGAATCAGGAAGTACTTGAAAGACAAATAGAGAAATACGAATTTGATGTAATAGGTAGTAGAAAATTATTATGTGTTATTCATCAAGGGAGTAACATGATGAAAATGATATTTAAAGAAGATATGATAATGGTTATTGTTGTTCATTTCAATCTTGTCCGACTCTCTGTGACCCCATTTGGGGTTTTCTTGGAAAAAATAGTAGAATAGTTTGCCATTTCCTTTTCCAGCTCATTTTACAAATGAGGATACAGAGGCCAACCCGATTAAGTGACTTACCCAAAGTCACACACTAGTAAGTGTCTGAGATCAGATTTGAATTCAGGAAGATGAGTCTTCCTCATTCCAAGCCCAGTGCTCTATCCAGCGTAACACCTAGCTAGGAGTTTTAAAGCAAGGTTAGGCTGTTGCAATAGACCATATGTATGTAGAGTGATTAGATTCTAGGTTAAGGTGGTGCCAAGAATAGAGAGGAAAAAAGGTTGAATATATATATAGCAACTCTTACTGAAGGTGGCAGGGGTGGGGGAGGGGTGGGGAGAGAGAAAGGAAATTCTCTAAAGTTTCATGCACATTTCAGCTTCAGAGCTTTTGAAAGTTGTCACTAACCTGCAAAAATAATAGATTCCTTAGAAAAATTAGACCATTAAAAATTTCAGTCATCTTTGAAGACAATGGGAAATAATAATTTTCCTGAAAATCAGTCTAATGAACACGGAAAAATATTTGAAATTCAAATTCAGATGGAGATGCATCAAATAGATAAAATAGAAGTTTCACTACCTAACTTACTTCATTATTCTTTGCTTTTCAAATGCAGTTTATAAAGAATTGAGATTAAAGAGATTAATATATGGAGAAAGTCACTCAAAGACAGAAACCTCAAAGGAGTTATATATTGTGCAATACCATATCTAAACCATAAGAACTTTTCAGTCCTCCTGATGGGAGGCTAAAGTGGACCCAGTGTGTCAAGGCCATTTCCTAGAGTACTAGAGAACCAGAGAAGGCCTCTGAACCACAGTATACCCCACAGTATAAACAATAATGACAGCTATGAAACAGGGGAAGTGTGTTTCTGGTGTCTTTCATAGCCCTCATCTCAGCTACTTCTTTAGTTGTTCTTTCCCTGCCTCAGATGTGTATATCATTTGCTTTATGTTATTAAATATTTCTCAAATGATAAAGAATAAGGATTTAAGGTGTTAGCCTTCTAGATATAGTTGCATTTTAATATTTTGTTCTTTTTAGGGGTTAAAAAGGAAAACGTTTATGACCCAGAAGATTCTTGAGTTTTGTGGAATTTCAAGTACTATGAATGGATGGCAATAGACATTATAATATATGGCTTATAGTTTAATCTACCTTTGTAAGGGAAACAGACCTCAAAACCTCCACTTGATAGACATCCCCCAAATTCCTCTATGATCCATCTCTTTCTTTCCATTTCCTATTTCTAGCTTTGTGGGATTCCTAGCAGGGAGAAGAACATTGCCACAAACAGTATTGCCCATATATTCAGTGAGCCTATTCAGAGACTTGGCTGTGAACCACATCTACTCAAGGACTCAAGATCTTAGTGTTAGTGCTACTAGAGCTGAATCTATTGAACTTAAGGCTTCAAGGATTTGCTTGTTTACTTGAACCAAACCTATGATTTCATTGGTTTAAGGGATTCCTAATTCATCAGTCAATTAGTGTTTACTAAATGCCTTTAAGTGCTAAGCACTGGGTTAGGGCCTGGGAATAAAAAGACAAAAATGGACCACTTGTTACCTTTAAGAGTAAGGAAATGCATATAAGTAATTGCTTTATCATGATAATTTTGGAGAGTTGCCTGGGATACCTCTTACCAGCTCAACTCAGGAAGTAGCCTTCTACTTCACCAAACAGACAAACTTAAACCATTCCTGGAATGGTCCCCCGTCTCCCTGCCTCCTAATCTTTTGTCACTTAGAAGTCTTCCTGCTATCTCCTTCAGTCTGGTCTTAGATAAAAAGTGATTCTTCTTCTCTGCCTTGGCCGATGCCTGTACACATACTCTTTATTCAATCTATTCTCAACTTCTCCAATGAACTGCCCCCATTATCCTTACCACTTGTATTCAAGCTTTCTGTGTCTCCTTGCTCTTTCCCTGCTGCCCTCAAACATGTCAATGAATCCCTCATCTGTAAAATAATATAAAAAAATCCAAAACCAAAACAAACAAAATCTACCACCTTACTGTTCCTAACACGTGCACTATCATTCTCTAACTTTCCTTGTCTTTGTGGTTAAACTCCTTGAGAAAGAGATCTCCATTTGATATTTCCAATCATCTTTAACACTCCACAAAGTCAGCTCCAATTTAGCTTCTAACTACACGATTCACCTTAACCTGCTTTCTCCAGGTACCAGTGATCTCATAATTGACAAATAAGAGGGGTTTTTCTCAATCTTAATTCTTCTTAAATTCTCTACAGCATTTGACATGATTGATCACATTAATCTTTCTGTGGACTCCTCTCTGTCCTGGATTCTCTCTTGGGTCTCTTCCTATCAGTCAAACTGTTCCTTCTCAGCCTCCTTTTCTGATTCTCTATCAATGTCAACATCAGTGCTGCTTCATCAGTGTTAACTATGGGTGACCCTCTAAGGATCCACTCTGAGATCTCTTTTCTTTTCATTATATACTCCTTCATTTAGTGAACTCATTAGTTCCCATAAGTACAATGATCATTTCTGTGCAGATGATTGCTACATCTATATATGCAGCCTGAATCTTCCCCTCGAGGTAGTCACATATAACCAACTGTTTCTTGAACATCTAGAATTAAATGCCTCCTAAGCATCTCAAACCCAAGTCCCAAACAGAATTTATTATCTTATCCCTTAGTATCTATCACCTTCTACTCTTTACTCTCATTCATTCCACATATCTAATGCATTGCCAAATCCTATTCTTTCTGCCATCACGATGTCCTTTATATATTTCCCTTTCTCTCCACTGACAGAGCCATGACCCTAATTCAGTATCTCATCACTTTTTGCATGTCTTATTCTGCAAGTCTAATTTGTCTCCCTTATACAAATCCCTCCCCACTCTAAGTCATCCTTTACTCAGCTGTCAAACTAATTTTTATAAAGCCTAAGTTTGACTATGTCATCCCTCCATTTAATGAATTCCACTGACTCATTACCCTCTGGAATCAAATATAAATTCTTCTGTTTGTCACTTAATTTTTTTATTACCTTTCCCCTTTCTACCTTTCCAGTCTTTTTACACACATACTCTAAAATCTAGCTACACTGGCCTTCTTGAAGCTTGTAGAACACTGTATTACATATATTGACTCTATATCTTTATAGTGGCTCCAAGACTGGAGTGTTCTGCTCTATCACTTCTGACTCTTGTTTTCCCTGAGTTTCTTATGACTCACGTCCCACCTTCTGCAAAAGGTCTTCCTTGTCCCCTCAGCCTTCTTAGTATCTTTCCTCTGAGATTGCCTTCCATTTACAGTAGATAGAGAGATACAGAGATAGATACATAGATACATAGGTACAAAGTTAGATACA
Organism: Trichosurus vulpecula; assembly: GCF_011100635.1. NCBI lineage: Eukaryota > Metazoa > Chordata > Mammalia > Diprotodontia > Phalangeridae > Trichosurus > Trichosurus vulpecula. The sequence continues at coordinate 306,570,329 of NC_050574.1, read as the reverse complement.
GAAAAATATATGGATATATACATCTATACAAAATAATACACGTATAGTATAAATATATGAGTGTATGTGTGTGTAAAGATACACATATACACATACATACTATACACACATGCACAGGGTCACACATGTACCTAGTTATTTACATATTGTATTCTTCATTATAATATGCTCCTTGAGGGCCAGGACTGTTTTATCTATCTTTGTATGCCCAGAATTTAGCACAGCACATATAGTAAGTACATAATAAATAGTTATTATCTGACTTATTATTCTTGACTACCTCAAGGTACTAGAAGTTTGTGATTGCAGAACCCCTGTGGGCAATCGATATGAAAAGCATTATATCTAGCAAACAGTTGGTGCTTAACAAATGTTTGTGCTATTATAAATAGTGGATAATTGTAAAGGAAACAGAAGAGTAGAAAATGGAAAATATCCTGATCTTCAGGAAGAAGAAAAATGTATACCACACAGTCAGTAATTTTAATGTAAATAAGAAGCAAAATTATAAAATAATTATATTAATGAATAGTTTATGAATACTCAGAAAGGAAAATGGCAATCATTAGGAGGCCTACAGAATCACTATGAATAATATATGCCAAATTAATCCAGCCTATTTTGTTAACAGAGTAACAAGAATAAATATATTAAAGGAAAGATGTAGACATGTTATTCTGGATAAACAAAGTTCTCTTTAAACTTTGTAAGATAGTCTATGTAAGATAGACTAGTTCATAATAGGTAGGGTCATAACTGATTGAACTCTCCCCAAGATGCTGATAGATTGGCCAGCATCAGCCCGAAGGGATTTTTTAGGGTTTTGTGGCAGAGGAACATCATTCCTTTCCACAGAACAAATTTTTTATAAAATGGTAATGGACATGCTAAGCAAATTTGTAGATGATGGAAATTTGGGAAACATAGCTAGTATTTTGAAATATTAATTGGAATTAGAATTTAGTAGTCACATAGTTTAATACCCTCACTTTATACATGAGAAAAAAACCCAACACCTCACATTTATATAGCATCTTGAGGTTGGCAAAATGCTTTCAATGCATTGTCTAATTTGATTGTTGAAACAGTCCTGCAAGATAGGTGCTATTATTACACCCATTTTACAGATGAAGAAACTCAAGCCCAGAGAAATAAAATGAGTTGCCTAAAGTTATGCATATAGTAAGTGGTAAAAATGAAATGCAGAGTGCTTTTACATTGCATCAGGCCATAATAGGCTAGAAATGCAGGGCAAATTTAAATGCATGTAAGTTAAAAAAAATAAACAGAAATGTGGGAAATGTGGCAAAGCACCATTTCAGTTCAAAATATCTTAAGTTTCTTTGTGTTTAGTTGACACATTTCAGTGTTTATGAACAGCTGATATGACTGCCCAATATTAATGTGACCTTAAGCTAGCATATTAAAGCATGGTGTCAAGAACAAGGGGGATGATCTGACTATACTCTAGAATGATTTGACTATATTTGGAATATCATATTCAATTCTAAGCAGCCCAGTTAAAGAAAAACATTTATAAACATTAGTTATAGTGTAAAGGATTGTACCTAGAATGACAACAGGTTTAGAAATCATGGGATATGAAAAACAGTTCAAGAAACTGGAGATATTTTAGTCTTCTTTTCTCCATGGAGACCATGCAAATAACTAGGATAACTAGGAAATAGGTACATATAGTATGTCTTAATCTGTCTGTCTATATTTATCTATCTAGCCTCAACTATAAAATGGGGGTAGAAATAGCATCTACCTCACAGGCCTGTTTCAAGGATCGAATGAGATTATACGTTTAACACACTTTGCATAATTAGGTTATATATTAGTATACATACATCCAAACATATATTCATATAACTGGATTATGTATTTGCTTTATATTTTTATATGGGAGCATTTGCATATCGACATATATACATGCATACATTACACATATACATACACACATATATGTATATCTATCTGTTCATGTGTATTTATATATATATAATATAACCTAATTATGTGTGCATATTAATAGCATATGCATATAAATCTGTGTTATATATAATATAAATAACAAATAATAAATATAGTATAATAAATTTTGAGTTATTTAAATGTGGAATTGGCCTTTCTTCTGTCAGTTCCCTTCAACCCTCTTAATCTCCTTCCTGCCTACTTTTCTGTTGGGTAAAGTAGATTTCTATATTCAACTGATTGTGTATACTATTTCCTCTTTGAGCCAATACTGATGAGAATAAGGTTCAAGCAACACTCACTGCCCATCTTTCCATCTTTCCCTCCATTGTTTTTTGCATCTCTTCGCGTGAAATAATTTACCCCATTCTACCTCTCCTTTCCTTCAGCACCCAACGTACTCCTCTTTCTCATTCCTTAATTTTTTTTATGTCATTCCCTCAAACTCACCTTTTACCCATACACTTTGTGTGTATTCCTTCAGTGGTACTACTATTGTTATAATTTTTAAGAATTACAAGTATCATCTTCCCATGTAGGGATATAAACACTTCAGCTCCATTGAACCACTTATGTTGTCTTTTCTCATTTTCCCTTTTTAGGTTTCTCTTGGGTCTTGACACTGGAGATCAAATTTTTTTGTTCAAGTCTGGTCTTCTTCATATGAAAGCTTCTATTTCATTGAATGACCATTTTTTCCCCTTGAAATATTATGCTAAATTTTACCAGGTAGGTGATTCTTGGTTTTGTCCCCGTTCCTTTGCCTCCTGGAATATCATGTTTCCTGACCTCCGATCCTTTAATGCTGCAAGCTGCTAAGTCCTGTATAATCCTGATATGGTTCCTTGATATTTGAGTTGTTTCTTTCTGGCCACTTACAGTATTTTTTTTCCTTGACCTGATATTTCTATAATTTGCCTATGATATTCCTTGGAGTTTTTTATTTTGGGATCTCTTTGCGGAGGTGAGTGGTGGATTCTTTCAACACCTATTTTGCCCTCTGGTTCTAGGATATCAGGGAAATTTTCCATGAAAATTTCTTGAAATTACCTACCCAAGAGGTCCTCTTTTTGATTATGGCTTTCAGGTAGTCTAATGATTCTGACATGTTCTCTCCTGGATCTCTTTTCCAGGTTGTTTTTTTTTTTTTCTCCCCAAAGAGATATTTCACATTTCTTTTCTGTTTTTTCATTCTTTTGAATTTGTGTGATTGATTCTTGATGTCTCATAGAGTCATGAGCTTCCACTTCTCCAATTCTAAATTTTAAAAAGTTGTTTTCCTCAGTTAGCTTTTGTGCTTCCTCTTCCATTTGGCCAATTATACTTCTTAAGGAGTTGTTTTCTTCAGGGGTTTTTTGTATCTCCTTTTCCATTCAGCTAATTCTACTTTTTAAACACTTGTTTTCTTTATCCAAGCTGTTGCCTCATTTTTCATAATTCTCTTGCATTATTCTCATTTCTTTTCCCAATTTTTCTTCTACCTCTCTTATATGATATCTAAGCTCCTTTTTGAGCTCTTCCACGAGTTCTTTCTGGGCTTGAGGCCACTTCCCATTTTTCTTTGGGATTTTGCCCATAGGTGTTTTGAGATTGTTGTTCTCTTCTGAGTTCATGTCTTGATTTTTCATGTCAGCATAATAATTTTCTATGGTCAGATTCTTTTTTGTTGGTTTTTTTTTGCTCACTTTTTGGGCCTTTTCCCTTTCTTTTAAATTTGAGCTCTGCTCCCAGGGTGAAAGGTGCACTGTTCTAGGCTTCTTGTTCCAGGGGCTGTAGGCCCTGGCTTTTTACCTGGTGCTGCACTGATGTTGCTCTGAGGCACATGGAGGACACTTGTGTCTGGTGCTGCAATGAGGGGATCAAGCAGGGAGTGGGGGAGGTGGCTCACACTGCTGGAGGTCTTAAGGGTCTGGAAGCTTACCTGTTGCTGAGCTGGGGGTACAAGTGCTGGTGTCTGGTGTGTGTAGAGGCCTGTGGGATATTTCTGGTGCTGGTATTTGCCTGTTCCATTACACTGGGTCTCAGGATCTCCCACTGGTTTGATGAGGTGGGACTTGCTGCTGGCTTGCTGGGATCCTTCCTGTCCTCGATTGTGTTCCTCTTTTACATGAGTGAGACAGACCTGTCTTGCAAATCTTCCAAGTTTCTTGGGCTAAAAAATTGTTTCACCCTGTCTTTTTGCTGGTTCTAGGATTTGTTTGGGGATGCTATTTTATGGTTGTTTGGAGGTGAATATGAGAAAGTCACAGTGATTTACTGTTTACTGTGACATCTTGGCTCCCAGAAGTCCATAAAGTCTCTTCTTGAAGAGCTATAATGAGGACAACAAATCACCTGCAGTTTTCAACAACTTTGGTAAGAATTTTTTGTTTTGTTTTGTTTCTCCTGACATCACACCAGAATTTGTCTGCTTGCCACATGTATCCATTGTTCCTGTTCATGGCTCTAGGTCCCCAAATAGGTCCAGTTCCACCATATTACAGTTAATACTAGAACATGTCAAATACTTAAACACAACTATAATGTCCTAAGACTTTTTTAGGCTAAACAGCACTAGTTCTTCAAATGGTCCTTCTAGGAAGCAGACTCAAGGCTCTTCCTATTTGCCCTCTTATGGATGCTTTCCATCTTATCAAGTCCTTTCTAAACCGCAGTGCCCACAACTGAACACAACCCCTACTGTGTGTGGTGTGCTAAATGGGTTCTAAGCTTAGGTAGGGAACAAAATCTAGGTAGATAGAGATAGCTCAAAATACCAGGTAGCATATGTGAAGGACTAAATAGCAGTACAAAAGATAAATGCCATAGGAGTTTAGGCAAGTGACAGGTTTGTGGACTGAGGCAAACAGGAAAGCTTTGAAGGCATCTCAGAAATGAAAATAATGGAGGTTAATTGCTTTAGTTATTATAGCATTACAACCCAACTCCCTCTTGTACATAAAGTGATCCATTATGCTTCCGTCTAGTCAAGACTGGAAGGAAGGTAACTGTAAAAAAAAATAACTTACAGGAGAATTAAGCATTTTTTATAATGCCTCAGCACTTCAGAATGCCTATCTGAACTAGCATTTAAGCGTGAAATCTAAGGCAGACTGTGAATGAATTACATGCACTAATTCACCTTAATGAATTCTTAAATTTGCAGATTAGTAAATATGAGAGCTAGTATAAATAACATAATCAAGGAAAACTTCATTGAATACACTATGAAAATATATGGAGGCAGAGAGCTGGATTATTCATTCAGTCATCCAAAGAATCAGTAGCTACTGATTAGACTGTCTGCTCTATAGCCAGTAAAATACAATTTATTATGGTAAATATCAAAAGGGATTGACCCACCCCCTCCTTTCAGGAACATCCAATCTAGTCTGGGATACAAAACTAAAAAGCATGGAATATTAGAGAACAATGCAGAGTAATAAATAACCAAATGCAAACCCTAAAGGCAATAAGGCATAAAAAGACTTCATGGAAGAGGTGGGTTTTGAGTTGTTTCTCAAAAGAGGTAGAATTTGCACAAGAGAAATGGAAAACAGAAGCATTTTACATTCTGGGAAAAGGATAAAAATGACACAGAGAGTCTACATATGTGAGGCTATGCAGGCTGAAGCGAGAGTTTGTGTGAGGACATGGGGAAGCAAGGGTAAACAGCTAAATTTTGACCAATTTATGTAGCTCCTTGAAATTCAGGCAGAGGAATTTATAATTGTCAGCTAAACAGAACGTGTATAGATTGTTTAGAAGAAGGCTAAAAGTTAAAATGGCGCCAAGTTATAGGATGGGTTAAACTATATCAAGATTGACGGATAGTGTAGGCATGAGGTAACAAAGACTTAGAGTAGGGTAGTGGCAGTGGAAATGAGATGAAAGCAAAAGAAGCAAATCTGCATGGTATTTAGAAAGAAAAATTATCTGGGTTTAGCAACAGTGATATGAGGGCCAGGAAACAGAAGAGTCAAAACAGTTCTAACCTGAGAGATTAGAATGTAAGTTTCTTGAGGGAAGGAACTGTCTTACTTTTGTATTTGAATTCCCTTTGCTGACAAAAGGCCTGGAACTTAGTAGCCACTTAGTATATTTTTTGGTTTATTAGGATGATGGTTGTATTTTCAATGGAAAGATATTTTAAGCATATTAATTTATATTCATCATTAATATTCATAGATAGTGAATATTCATTATATCATAATATTATATTATAATATATTGATATATCTTAATATTCATCATTCAAATTCATCTCCTTAAAATATCTTTCTCAATTTTTCTGCTAAGGAGGCAAGCTCTGAATCTTACAGAGGTATGAAAGGGCACACAGTATAGGAGTCTCTAGCTCATATTCATGTCAACAAAGTGAAAGTTTGGTCTCCTTTCAAGAGATCCTTTTCTCCCAGCTTCACAAATTGACCATCAAATCTTGGCTCTAACCAAAGTAAGGATGGCTTTCCTCTTAGAAAATCCTATTTACACCTTAAAGCAATTTAGATAAGGCTTGTCTTAGAATGGTAAAGTTTATTCTGTAATTCAAAGGGTAAGTAGTTATTCTAAGTAAAGAGAAGAGTTTCCAAGTATTAGGTCTGTGAACAAAACACACAGTTTGTAATTCAAATGAAAATACCCACAAGAGAATTTTATGAGTTGTTAAACTCTCCTCATAAATATGCCTTCAGAAAGAAACTGATGGTTAATTTGTCTAAAAGTTCGGGAGTGTGTATGTTCCATGTAACTTCCTGAGTCCATAAAAATGTATGGTAAACATAGGCTTATGATTTCTGATGTTCTCATTCAGTGAAGCAGGGATAAGAGCAAAGGGGAAATTGCAAGTTTGAGATGAAGTTTGGGGAGGAGAAAGTTTTTAGCTTGGTTTGATGCCAAGTTTTGCTTGGCTGCTTCAAGGTTTTTTCATTTCTTGTTTCCCCCTCCATACAAGAAGATACTTGTTAGGTAGGTCTGACATATACAACCTGCCTCGAGCTAGCTGTACTTGAGGACTTCAGCAGTTTCTCACTTTACATCTATATTTGTTCTTTTTGTTGTTTTGCAGTTCCTAAAATTGAATTGTTCCTACTCTCCAAGCAAGTAACAACATTAATATTAAAAATAATTTATACACATATGTGTTACTTATGTCATACAGTGGTCATCTAGTCTAACTTTAGTTGAGTGACAATTCTATCTAAAACTTCAAAAAATGTGGTGATCCAAAGATTCTACTCAGTGACTACTCCTAATTCTGCCCTGTGGGACCAAGAAGATCAACAGTAATTTCTGTTCCACATGACAACCCTTCAGATATATGAAGACAGCTATCTGTCCCCTTAAGTCTTTTCTGATCCTCACTAAAAATCCCTTCTTCCTCCAACTTATCATTTTATGACATGGTCTCAGGTTTTCTCCCCATCTTTGTCAATATCCTCTTAACATTCTAAATTTCCAATGTTCTTCCTAAAATGTGTTGCTCAGAACAAAATGCAGTATTCCATAAAAATTGCCTGACTAAAGCAGTGTATAGCAGGCCTATGCCTCTCTTGTTCTAGCTACACTACGTAAGATAGCATTCTGTATTTTGGATGGCATGTCATACTTGACTCAGGTTGAGCTTGCAGTCCACAAAGAGCCTCAGGGATTTTTTAAATAGAAACTATTCACAATCCATATCTCTCACCCATTCTGTCTTTATGGGGACATAAGGGGGAAAAGTGAGATAGTGGAACAGTAAGGCAATAATAATAATGTAGATGAAAATTGTCCTGTATTGCAAATTATACGAGACTCTCCACATAGAAGGTAGAAGAAGTGAACCAATTATTCAGACATCAGAGAACCCATATCCCACAAGCTATTTATCCAGTCTACCACAGCAGTAAAACATTCCACATACAATATAACAACCTGGAGCCTCGCTGTCCGAAAACTTCTCTGATCCCCTGCTGGGGTCTTCCCCAAAACAAACTCACAGTACAGCTAAGTCATCCTGTTCAGTTCTAACCATAATGAGGGAGGCCAATAGCAGCCATTAGCAGCCATAACTGCTCTTTCTCTCTCAGCATTTCCTGTGACATAAATTCCTTTTTCTGCCAGGAAGCTCCTCCTACCATATGTCTTAGGCTTCCCATGACATAAGCAGATCACATGACCTATTAATGAGTGGGAAAGATCTTCAATTCCAAATTGTTAATACAGATATTCCCTGGCCTCAGGGAGCTTGCATTCTAATTTTCCAGGTTAAAAATACTTTGATTATTCATTTTTCTTCCTCCCATAAATAATCTGTCAATAAGCCCAGATGATTCCTCTTTTCAAACCCGAGTTTCTTGAAGGGAGTATGTGTGTGTGTGTGTGTGTGTGTGTGAGAGAGAGAGAGAGAGAGAGAGAGAGAGAGAGAGAGAGAGAGAGACATTTGGCATTCTGATCTATGGGTCTCTTAAAATAATATTTTAAATGAATAAATTATAATGCATAGGATCACAAAGGAAAAGATACAAATTGAAATACTGATATCAAAATACATATCTAAGTTCATGAACTCTAAGTTAAGAACTCTCATTCTAAACTTTTTTTCAGAGTTGTTCCTTCTTCTCATTTCTATTTAATACCTATAATTGTGAGTTGAATTTACTCTCACATATACTTAGGATGATTCCTGATTTGAGAAAAATGCAAATCCATTTTTTGCCTGTCCCATTTTTTGGGTTAAAGAAAAAAAAACATTCTTTGGGAAGCATTAAAGAAGAATAGGTCTTGCCTCTACCTTGAAGGTCATTATCCTGGAAGGCCTATGCAGAAGTCCTAACCATGCAAACAGATGCTCACTATATTCTGCCTCTGTCTGGAATTGTCTTACATGAAACCAAACATCCAGATAACAATGAGAAAAAAGAGCTAGTCAATTATCTGGATTTTTGGAACTGTGAAATTTTTATTTTCCATGCATATGCTTTGTGTCATGTTGACAAAGTCTTATTGACATGTGTTCCAGATGTTTACCAGGTGGTTTTCAAATCATTATCATTCTCAGTAGTCATTGAATAGTCTATATTTTGATGCATCAGAACATCTTTTCTCAAGTTTATTCTATAATAATGATGTTAGGATGAAAAACAGTGTTGAAAATATCACATGCTGTGCATGTGCATGGGTAAACACACATATACATAAAAACATTAAGAATTTTGTGAAAAATTGAAAAAAACATTCTAATTTTTACCATTGCTCAGATGTTATAACCATTAGAGAAATTCTTCCTTGTTTGGGGGTTTGACACAAATTCTGTTTTGGCAGATGCTTGATTTGATTTTTGTTCCAATCATGCCTTAGCTTGATTTAACTAAAATCTGTTGCAATGTGTGAATGGCAGTCAAATAACAATTTCCCAACAAAAGGACTATATATCTAAGATGTTACGACCACCAGCTTCCACTGCTCAATTAAAATCTATTTTCATAGTTTGCCTCTATAAGGCTATGTTGTGGGAAACCTATTCCTGGCAATAGTGGGATAGAGCAGGACAGGAGAGGCAAGGGCTGAGATTTTAACCTAAAAGTCATCCATTATGAACCTCACAGCCAGGTAAGAAGGTGGACCAAGTTTAGGGCATCAGTTAAAATAGGGAGGATCAAACAAATATTTTCACTGCACCCAGTGTCAAGGAGGTTTCTAGATTCTCTAAGGTATGGAAGAATAGATATCCCTATGGGTATGAGAGGGCATTGTCTCGTTGATTTGTGAAAAATAACATCAACGAAAAAAGTTTTTCTTTTAAATCTCTGATCCTTGAACAGAGTGGCCATCTCTTGTCTTAGCACTGACTAATTATATATTTATTTTAATGTCCCCTATTTTTTGTAAGCAGATTAGATTTTGAAGACATATGCTACCAATTAAAGATAGAAAGAGGCCCACATGGGCTGAAAGTCTATGATTAAATATAGATGATTTCTCATATGTTGAAAATATACTTTGATATAACAAATTAAAACCATGTCCAAAGTATATAACTTAATAATAATGAAAATTGTCAGTATATGTACAAATTATTATATTGTATAATGCCTGGTGCTTTGCAGGTACTATAAAAAAAAAAAAAAAAAACAAAAGAAGTTAAGTGACCATGTTCCAGAGTTCAAAATAAAATTTAGTAGTGAAAAATAATGTTAAAATAAACAAGACTAAATCTAGGATAAGAAAAACAACATCAAGAAGTAGGTAGCTATACATACACAAACAGATCTACTATTTCCACATTTATTAAGTACCTACTGTGTACAGAACAATGCTTTGGATGGTAAGAGTAGGTGAATTCAAAGTTTAGACATGACAGTATCTCCGAGGTTCTGGAATTTTTAGTCCAGTAGGGGGAAAAGACACAGATACATAAATATAAAATAGTAAATTGTAAATATCTATTCAATTTGTCACTATAGATTAACAGATTGAGTCCTGAATAGGAGCAATCACTTGAAGATTCAAAAGTTTTTCTGTGGGTCCTTACACCTAAAGATAGAACTTACTCTCCAATGAACCTACTTTTCATAGTCATCCAGAAGACATAATTTATTCAAAATAAAGGCATTTGTTAAGAGAGCCTAGTAAGAGTAGTAGTTACAAAACCATTTCCTTCATTATTGAGGCTTATATTCTCACTGCTAGTGAGGCATATAAATAAGGAATACATGAATAACTCATACTTCAGATTCCTAATTTCATACCGTTTCCCCTGGATAAAGAGGCTCTGCTAGGTGAGTAACACAGGTGTACTTTCTTCACAGCTTAATGCTCAGTTCTCAGACCTAATTCTCTTTGGAATCCATATTCTTCTCTGGTTCCTCAAAGCTGCATCCCAGTCGTCTGATGTCTGGGAGTGTTTCTGTTTTCCCCACTGGATGCAGGTCTTTTATTGAGGGAAAAGCTATGAAGTAAGACAATATGATCAATGGAAAATCCCCTTCTTGCTGCCTTCTGGTGGAGAAGCAGAGGTCACAGTCTACAAAGTTTTTTTTTTTTTCTGGAAATCTAATATATCTGGACTGATCCTCACTCTCCAGGGTTTCTCCAGCTTAGATTTTTAAAGGCCTCCTGGTACATGATTAGACTTTAATCAATGCTCCCTTTGCAATGCAATCAGAAGAAAAAAACAACAAAAAAACCTTTTTCACTCGTTATAAAAGGATAATTATATATATATATATATACATATATATATACACATATATGTGTGTGTGTGTGTGTGTGTGTGTGTGTGTGTATAGTGTTGTGGGGTTTTGTGCTTTGTGCATATATTAATACCTTATTGCATTTGTTATCTGCCCCTTACATTCTGTAATAACATAGAGGGCAGGGCAACTACTACTCCCATATAAGATGATAAACATATTACAGAGGTATAAAAGCAAAAGCAATGGGAAGCTCATGAGAACATAGAAGGAAGGCCAGTTTAAGTAGAATACTTTATGAAAGAGTAATAGAAAATAAATCTGGACAGACAAGTGGGAACCAGACTATAAAGATAATTAAAGGAAGGGATAGTCTTGAAATAAAAGAATAGGAGGGATGTTTGGGGTAGATAGAATAAAGATGATGAATGAAGGGCCAAAGTCAAAACAAGATCACTCCTATTCTATTTTCTTTAACAAGGAGAAACATCTGAAAGGGAAGAATAGAACAAAAGTTTTTAACAGAGAGTTGGTATCAAAATAATCTCCTTTTAATGATAGTTCATGAGTTAAAGCAATTAAGCCTGCACCAAGTAGATTCTCAAGAAGTAAAGGATTCCTCAGAAATGATTGCTGAATGACTGTCACTGATCACTGAGCAAGTATGGAGATCTGTGTGCCATAGGATTGGAAAAAGGCAGAGAAGAAGAAAAAGGGAAGGAAGGATGAGGAGGAAGAGGAAAGGGAGGAGAAGGAGAAGGAGGAGAAGAAAGAGGAGGAAAATAAAGATGAAAGTAAGTAGCTAAGTTTTTTCAAGTTACAGACTGATGAATTTGTCTTAAATTACTGACAAAATGCTGGAGCCTGATGATGAAAGGAGACTTTATATGAACATGGGAAATAAGGGTTATCAATCACTAAAAGCCACTATGAATTCATCAAGAAAAGATTGTTAGACAATTTTTTTTCTAGTCACTAAACTAGTAAATCAGAGCAGTGATATAGAAATAATACAGTCATAATGGAAGAGGGAGTGAACTGTCTTCCAGAGTCTCTTCTGCAGTGAGTTGTAAAATAAGGAATCCCAGGAAAGGGACAAGAGTGTGATAAGACCCTGGAGCAACAGGACCTTAGGGTTGGTGCCAGAATTATAGTACTACACAGCATGAGTTGACAAAAGAGTGAAGGTAAGGTATCCTCCACTGTCAAGCAATGTTTATCCTAGAATACTGAAACTATTCTGGGAGGCATGCTAGCTATCTTCAAATATTTGAAGGGTTGTTATTCAAAAAGGTAATTAGATTTTTTAAATGAGATTCAAAAGATAGAAAAAGGAACAGTGGGTAGAAGTTCAAAAGAGACAACTTCAATTTATTGTAAGCAAAAATGTTTCTAACAATTAGGATTGCCTTAAGATATACTGAGTTACTTGAGGTTTTAACTCCCACTGATCAGATCAGTAAAGGTAAAAATAAAAAAGGAAAATAACAAATACTGGAGATGTAGTGAGAGACACACTAATGCATTGCTGTTGGAGATATGAATTGGTCTAGTCTAGCCATTCTGGAAAGCAGTTTGGATCTATGCCCCTAAAAGTATTAAATTGTACGTACCCTTTGATGTAATTATACTACTACTAGGTCTATACACCAAAGAGATAAAAAGATGAGGAAAAATACATATTATCATAAATACTAAACTATTTATAGTACTTATTTTTGTAATAGTCTCAAACTGGAAACTAATGAGGCACTCACATTTTGTGGATTAGCTAAATAAATTTTGGTATATGAAAGTAGTGAAATGATGTTTTGTCATAAGAAGTGAGAAAAAGGAAAGTTTCAGAGGAAACAGAGAAGGCCTTATGATATGAAGTAGAATGAATGGTGAATGACTAGAATGATTTACACAATGTCAGCAATAGTAGAGAAAAACAACTTTGAAAGACTTTAGAACTCTGATTATTGCAATGATAAACCATGAGTCCAGGGGACTGAGGATGAATTATGCTGCCTACTTTCTGCCAAGAGGGGTGATAGATAGACTGGAAACCAAGAATGAGTCATGCATGTTTGCACATGGTCACTGGTGGAAATGTGTTTTGCTCGACTATGCGTACTTAACTGAGGATTTGTTATTATTTCAGTTGTTATTGTTCTATAGGGGTTGAGGTGTTGTGTATGAAGTGAGAGGAATTCATAATAAACACCTGTAAAAATAAATTTAGAAAAAAATAAATTGTAAAAGAAAAGAGTTCTCCAATGTGTCAGCTCTTTAAATAGAGTCTGAATGACTACTTATTGGGATGTTGTAAAGGCAGCTACTGTAGTAGCAATGGTCAGCTTAAGTTACTTCTGAGGTCCCTTTCAACTCTGTTCTCCTATTATCCTGTGGGTCTGGGAAAGAGACTATCCTGGCTGGAGTCAAGAGTGTGTGTCAGGGAACAAAAAGAGTTCATATTATTGAGGGAAAAGGTTGAATGTATTTAATACCTTTGAATGTCAGGCTGAATGGATAATATTTAGGTCAAAGCATGCTTTATTTGTGATGACAGCTCTGAAGTTGGTAGGTAAGGTACCAAATTCAAAGGAAATCAAACCATAAAAATTGAATCATTGTTACAAGAATCTATCATTTCTTTGAAACTTGTTATAATCTGTGTTACAAGAGAGAAGTCACTGCCAATGCCATTCTATTGTCTGTCATTGTGAGTATATTTCAGAAGAGATCACATTTTCATTGACTGGCTTAGGTTTCTGCATCCATTACTGAAACTTGTGGTTTCTATTCCCTTATTAGATTGGCAAGTCATTTATATGTAAAATTCTTTGATGGTGGTAGTTAAAAAGTTATGTGCAGCAGTTTCCCTAGTAAAATTTGATCATTTTCAAGTAATAGGAAAAAGTGTGGGGGGGAGGGTAGAAGGATGCAAGTTCAGTAATTTATATAACTCCTGCCCTATTCATTCCCTCTGATCTAGTCTGAGCTCCCTTTATTCCTTTAGAAGGAACAATTTAAATAAGGGGAAAAAGGGAGATAGGAATATTTCAGTTGGTGTCTGTTTTCTTTAGTTTTTACAAATGTTTATTTCCATCAATTTATTTATGGGTAAATTTTGACTTTAAAGAGGTTTATCTTTTGGACTTTTCTTTTTTTTTAATTTAGTAAATATGTGCCTGTCTTATCTGTTTGGCAGAAACATTTTTCTATGCTGTGCCTGCATTTACGTTGCTTCTATATCATCACAACTAAAAACTAGACATTGAAAAATTCTGTAATAGAAAAGAATAATTAGCAAAATTGTCAGTTATAGTCATAATAACATTTCTATTGTTAAGGGCATTTTTTAAAGTCCCAGATAATTAAAGTCATTGCTACACATGAGTAAACATTTGAATCTCAAAAATATGTTTAAATTGGCCATACTGGCTTACTATCGACTTTGGAGGAAAAAATGAGCCAGCACTTGTAATCAGCACTTGAGGTCTCAAACTAACAGATAATTATACTTCACAATAGATATGTAAATGGAACTGCAGTTAACAATTTACTAGTTGCTGTTATTGTTGTCATTTTTATGTCTGATGACAGCTAGTATTCGGTCTTTGGCAATCATAAATATATGCACGGATTGCATATTCCTTGGGGTAAAAAGTTTTCTTTTTCTTTTCTTAATTTAATTTATTGCTAAAAATGTTATGTATACAACAATACCATATATATAAAGCACTGATTTAATAAGTCTTTTTTATGATATCACTAATGATAAGACTCATTCAATCATTCACAACAACCCTCTTAGCTACTATTATACTCATTTTACATGTGAGGAAACTAAGAGGCTTAAAAGAGGTTGCATCATTTGTCAAACGTCATACAGTGAATAAGTATTTGAGGTAAAGTTTGAACTTAGGTCCAGCTATGACAGTATACATTGCAGTTGAATCAGTGACTCCAATCCTCACAACATTTTTGAGTATCACCTTTGTCAGCTATGGTCCTAGCATGAGAAATCCTTTTAAACTGGGCTGTCCACAAATCAGAGAACCATAATATCTAAAACTTTGATGAAAAGTCAAAGGTCGCTGTAACAACAATGTTACTTGTAGCTACTGTGGCTGTGTAAGACCAACAACATCAGCACACAGGAAGGCTGCTAGCACAGATTCTTTGATCTGCTTTTCTAAGGAAAATAACTGTAAGGGGTTCACAGTCTCACTTTAATTAAACATACATATATCATTCACTTAATTTAGGGGAAAAAGTCAGTACCCTGAACGTCAGAGCAAATACAAACAGAAATTACAAACAGAGAAAATATAAACAGAGCAAATAACACAAATCAACAGACAGGCTTCTAGCTGTTTGACCAAAGCTATACATACATATGTACCAGAGAAAGAAGCACCAACATCTGGGTTTTCAAAGCTGGGGTGGGGAAGGGCTCCTTAACAGCTACCCAGAGTCTCCACACCAACACTCTTCCAATGAGTGAGCCCACAACAAAATGCTAACCTCAGAGTATATATACACTTCTTCACTGTCAGAGCACTTCACACCTATCGAGGGCTTCACACCTCTTGATGGTTTCACACCTCTGGTGACCTAAGTAGCAAAAGGGTGTGGGCCTTCCTAGGAACAAAAGCAAGACTCAGTCAAAGGCACTTGATTGCCTTAGTGCTGAAAAGCACTACAAAACAAAAGACATCAGAAAGTCCCATTTGCTTGCCATTACAGTCATCTACTCTATCCCCTTATTTTATAGATAAGAAAATGGATACTCAGTGAGGGGAAGTGATTGGCCCAAGGAAACACAGGATGTTTGTGGCTGAGCTTTGGATAGAATCTAGCTCTCTTAATTAGTAGGATCAATTATGTTAACTTTGACCCTCAGGCAACATCCTCTTCCCCACTGAAACAACAGTTGTACTCTCCTCTGAAAGAGAAAATGTCTCTTAGAAAATCTCTGCTTTATTTCCTCTCTCTCCTTTACAGGAAACCTTTGCTCTTTCTAGGTTCTCCTTCTAGATAGCTACTGGGAGGAGCCCAAGAGTTTCTTTGCTAATTTAGTTGTGAAATGCAATTCTATCCTAGAAATCCCATATATCTTTGAATGAGATGCCAGATTGGGAATGTTGCCTTATTGAGTCTCATCCACTAATCATACAGAGAAACTTCTCTAGAAGAGGATCTTTGTGATACCTCTTCAAGATACCTCTAGCCCTACATGAAAGTCGTGTACAATGATCTTATATTTGCAGAGAGGGTAATGAACTTTCTGCCTTTAGTCTACTTCCTACTGATCTAGGGACTAATAAAGTATTCCATCTGTTCTTCATTTTTCCTCTCCTTATATATCAGGTAATAAAAATTATTTAAGTTCTGTTGGCTAGAATAGTCTTTATTACCAGTTTCTAAAGCATTTATGCCCCAGGTCCTATCTGTGTCTCCTAAACCAGTTTAGGGTAAATGAAGAGAATACTCCCAACTCAGAATTCTCTCACAGACTGAGTTGGGCTGCATTATTAAAACAGTGAGCCAGTATTAGGCATATAATATCTATTCAAGAAATATATTAAAGGTGACTTGGGCTCCTGTAGCCTTATGGTCCAACTGGCTGAGCCAACAAGCCACAGAAAACCTAAGGCAAAAGGTAATGATGCCACTACATGTATATATTTAACGTTCATTGATGAGAAACTGAGAATCTAGGATCATGAAGAATGTGAAAATATGAATCACAGAATCACAGGATTAGATGAGTCCTTAGAGGCGATCTAGTCCAATCTCTAAATGGTCAAATATTCTTATTACTCTATCCCCTAAAGTAGTCATCTAGTCTTTACTTGAAGATCTTTAATCATGAATAACCAACTGCTTTCCAAGGCAGTCAATTCTCTTTCTGCACAATTCTAACTGTTAAGATTTTCCATATATGTAAGTAAACGACTGCAACTTTCCACCTGTTGGTCTAGTCTTACACTTCACTTCTTTTACTATTGAGCGGTATTAGCCATCTTGCTTTTCCTGCACACAATATTTCATCTCCTCACTTCATGCATTTTCACTTTCTGTCCCATTGTCTCCCCAGGCTGAACTCCAGACTTTCTTTACAAGGCTCCATAAACTTCTCAATTCTTAAGCATACTCCAGCCCTGAAATTCACATATTGAAAGTGCCTGCCTTCTATATGACCTCACTTTCTGTTTGGATAGCTCCTCCCAGAACCTCCAGTTACAAGAAGGGCACCCAGGGTAGCCCCATCTCATTACTTTCTGTGATGCACTCCAGATTTGCTCTACTGTGCCCCTGTGGTCAGTACTTTCATCTCCTTCTCTTTCCTCTTTTAAACTTTTCAGCTCCCTTTTATGTATTATCTTCCTCCTTTAGAATATAAGCTCCTGATAATTTACCTGTCAGATCTATGGAGAAGGAAGAATTTATGACCAAACAAGAGACAGAGAGCATTAGGAAATGCAAAATGGATAATTTTGATTCTATTAAAATGTTTTTTTCTTTTTTTATTTCTTTTTTAATTTATTTATTTAATTTTTTAAATATATTTAGTTTTCAGCATTGATTTTCACAAGAGTTTGAATTACGAATTTTCTCCCCATTTCTACCCTCCCACCCACTCCAAGATAGCATATATTCTGGTTGCCCCATTCCCCATTCAGCCCTCCTTTCTGTCACCCCTCTCCCCTCTCATCCCCTTTTCCCTTCCTTTCTTGTAGGGCAAGATAAATTTCTATGCCCCATTGTCTGTGTATCTTATTTCGTAGTTGCATGCAAAAACTATTTTTTTTTTGTTTTTGAACAACTGTTTTTAAAACTTTGAATTCCAAATTCTCTCCCCTCTTCCTGTCCCACCCACCCTCCCTAATAAGGCAAGCAATTCAACAAAGGCCACGTGCGTATCATTATGCAAAACCCTTCCACAATATTCATGTTGTGAAAGACTAACTATATTTTCCTCCTTCCTAACCTATCCCCCTTTATTGAATCTTCTTCCTTGATGCTGTACCTTTTTGAAAGTGTTTGTTTTTTATAACCTCCTCCCCCTATCTGCCCTCCCTTCTATCATCCCCCTTTTTTATCTTCTTCCTCCTTTTTTTCCTGTGGGGTAAGATACCCAATTTAGTGTGTATGGGCTCCTCAGGTTAAATCCAATGAGAAAAAGATTCACTCATTCCCCCTCACCTGCCCCGCCTTCCCTTCCTACAGAACTGCTTTTTCTTGCCACTTTTATGCAAAATAATTTACCCCATTCTGACTCTCCCTTTCTCCCTCTCTCAATATATTCCTCTCTCATCCCTTAATTTAATTTAATTTTTTAGATATCATCCCTTCATATTCAACTCACCCTGTGCCCTCTGTCTATACACACACACACACACACACACACACACACACACACACACATGTATATATATACACACATACATGCACATACACACACATATATATGTATATATGTATATATATGTGTGTGTGTATATATATATATATATATATATATGCATATTCCCTTCAACTACCCTAATACTGAGGTCTCACGAATCATACACATCATCTTTCCATGTAAGAATGTAAACAAAACAGTTCAACTTTAATACGTCCCTTGTGATTTCTTTTCCTTGTTTACCTTTTCATGCTTCTCTTGATTCTTGTGTTTGAAAGTCAAATTTTCTATTCAGCTCTGGTCTTTCCACTGAGAAAGCTTGAAATTCCTCTATCTTGTCGAAAGTCTATATTTTTCCTTGGAGCATGATACTCAGTTTTGCTGGATAGGTGATTCTTGGTTTTAATCCTAGCTCCATTGACCTCTGGAATATCATATTCCAAGCCCTTCAATCCCTTAATGTAGGAGCTGCTAGATCTTGTATTATTCTGATTGTGTTTCCACAATACTCAAATTGTTTCTTTCTGGCTGCTTGCAATATTTTCTCCTTGATCTGGGAGCTCTGGAATTTGGTGACAATATTCCTAGGAGTTTTCTTTTGGGGATCTATTTGAGGAAGTGATCTGTGGATTCTTCCAATTTCTATTTTAGCCTCTGGCTCTAGAATATCAGGGCAGTTCTCCTTGATAATTTCTTGAAAGATGGTATCTAGGCTCTTTTTTTGATCATGGCTTTCAGGTAGTCCAATAATTTTTAAATTATCTCTCCTGGATCTATTTTCCAGGTCAGTGGTTTATCCGATGAGATATTTCACATTGTCTTCTACTTTTTCATTCCTTGGGTTCTGTTTTATAATATCTTTATTTCTCATAAAGTCAATAGCTTCCACTTGCTCCAATCTAATTTTTAAGGTAGTATTTTCTTCCGTGGTCTTTTGGATCTCCTTTTCCATTTGTCTAATTCTGCCTTTCAAGGCATTCTTCTCCTCATTGGCTTTTTGGAGCTCTTTTGCCGTTAGAGTTAGTCTATTTTTTAAGGTGTTGTTTTATTTGGTATTTTTTTTCTGTATTTTTTTGGGTCTCCTTTAGGAAATCATTCACTGGTTTTTCATGGTTTTCTCTCATCATTCTCATTTGTCCTCCCAATTTTTCCTCTACTTCTCTAACTTGCTTTTCCAAATCTTTTCTGAACTCTCCCATGGCCTGAGACCAGTTCATGTTTTTCTTGGAGGCTTTTGATGTAAGCTCTTTGACTTTGTTGACTTCTTCTGTCTGTATGTTTTGGTCTTCTTTGTCACCAAAGAAAGATTCCAAAGAGTGAGACTGAATCTGAGTGCATTTTCACTGCCTGGCCATGTTCCTAGCCAACTTACTTGACCCTTGGGTATGACTGCTTGTGGAGTAAAGAGTACTTTGTTCCCAGCTTGAGGGGAAGCGTCATTGTTTTCAAGCTATTTCTATGCAGCCAGCTCTGCTACACCAGCACTCCTCCTTCCCCAAGAACCGCCAACCTAGACCTGACTCTGATCTTAAGCAGACTCTGCACTCCTGCTCTGACCTGCCAGTTAATTCCTCCCACCAGGTGGGCTGCGGCTGGAAGCAACTGCAACTGTAGCTCTGTAGCTGCACCACGTCCGCTGCCTCCTGGGTGGTGGCTGAACCGCGAACTTCTTTCACTCCCTGCAGCTTTTCCCACTAACCTTCTCTGTTGTCTTTGGTGTTTGTGGGTTGAGAAGTCTGGTAACTGCCACAGCTCACCGATTCAGGGTGCTAGGGACTGTTCCGCCCGGCTCCTGGTCTGGTTGGTCCTGCTGCCACCCACGCTGGGCTCCGCTCCCCTCTGCTCCCAGCTCCGTGAGTGATAGACCTCACCCAGCAACCATCCAGGCTGTCTTGGACTGGTGCCCTGCTTCCCTCTGCTATTTTGTGTGTTCTGCAGTTCTAGAATTCATTCAGAACCAATTTTTGTAGGTTTTTGGAGGGACTTGGTGGGGAGCTCATGTAAGTGCCTGCTTTCCAGGGGCCATCTTGGCTCCACCCCCTAAAAATATTTTTTTCACAAACAATATCAGTGGAACCTAGATTAGAAGAAAAGCAGAAAACTGGGATTTTTACAGCAAGTGTCTCTAAAAGGCCTTATTTCTCAAATATAGGGAGAACTGAATCAATTTTATAAGAATACAAGTCATTCCTAAACTGCTGGATGGTCAAAGGATACAAGCAGGCAGTTTTCAGGTGAAGAAATCAAAGCTATCTATAAGCATATAAAAAAGCTCTAAATGGCATTGATGAGAGAAATGCAAATTAAAACAACTCTGAGGTGCTACCTCACACCTATCAGATTGGCTCATATGAAAGCAAGGGAAAATAATAAAGTTAGAGAGGATGTGGGAAAATTGGGATATTAATGCATTGGTTTAGGGTTGTGAACTGATCCAACTATTCTGGAGAGCAATTTGAACTATGCCCAAGGGCAATCAAACTTTGATCCAGCAATACCATGACTAGGTCTGTATCCTAAAAAGATCATAATAAAGGGGAAATAATCTACATATAAAAATATATTTATAGCAGCTCTTTTTATGATGGCAAGGAATTGGAAATCAAGGAGGTGACCATCAATTGTGGAATGGCTGAACAAGTTGTGTTATATGAATGTAATGGAGTACTATTATGCTTTAAGAAATGAATAGGCAGATATCAGAAAAACATGGAAAGACTTACATGAACTGATGCTGAGTGAAGTCAGCAGAACCAGAAGAACATTGTACACAGTAACAGCAACATTGCAGTTATCGACTCTGATTGACTTAGCTTTTCTCAGCAATATATTGATCCAAAAGAATTCCAAAAGGCTCATGATGGAAAGTGCTATCCACATCCAGAGAAAGAGCAGATGGAGTCCAAATACATATTGGAGCATATTGTTTTCATTTTCTTTTTTGGGTGTTTTTTCCTTTTGTTCTGTTTCTTCTTTCACAACATGGCTAATATGGAATATGTTTTACATAGTTGCACATGTATAACCTGTATCAGATAGCTTGCGCTCTTGGAAAAAGGAGAGGGAGGGGAATGAAAGAGAAAAATTTAAAACTCAAAACTTTATAAACAATGAATATTGAAAACTGCCTTTACTTATAATTGGAAAAAATACTATTAAAAAAAGGAATATAAGCTCCTGGAAGGCAGGGACTCTCTGCCTTTAGTTACACTTAGCACAATGCCTAGAACATGGTAGGTGCTTAATACATGCTTGTTGACTGACTGGTTGTGGACTACCTTAATGCAGCTTGAATTCCAAAATGCAGTATAAGGAAGCACATAAAGCTCTGAGCACAAGGTAATAAGCAGAGAAAATAGAAAACAAACCAGTTTAATCCCAATAAGATTGGGCAATTAGAGAGGATGGATATAGGTCAGATCTGTTGGGATCCTTGGTATAATTGGCACCCCAAGCCAATAAAATATGTTGGGTTTTTATAGGGTTCATATCTGGGTCAGGCAGGAATATGAGGACGAAGCATGTAGGGGATAGAGTAGGGACCCCAGACCTGGTGAGCAGATAAAGGTTTGGAATATGGTATTCATTCATATTGAGGGGGAAGGCAGTGGGAAGGAAAGAGTTCTTGGGGAATTGGTAGCTTGTCGATATTCAAACCCCCCTTATTTCCCTTCACCAATAGAAATAGGGGATTTTGTCTATTATTTCATGCCTTACTTTCAAAATGTGACTCAGGGGATTTCAATCTCCCTGGTAGCTTTTTCATTTAGTAGGGGTTTGGAGAGGGCTACTGAGATACTCACATTGCCACCCTGATAATGTCCTTCCTCCTCACATCTGGATTCCTCCAAGCCTCAGTTAAAATACCCTCTTCTGCAAGAGGACTTTCCTAGACCTTCCCATTTTTAGGATCTTCTGAGATTATCTCATTTTTAAACTATATATTTATGTACCTAGTTACTTATACGTTGTCTCCCCAATTAAAATATGAAGGTAGGGACCATGTTTCTGCCTTTCTTTGTATCCACAGTGCTTAATGCCATGCTTGACATGTAGCAAGCTTTTAGTACATGCTTGTTTTTGTTTTGCATGTTCTTGATGAAGATGATGATGAAGAGGAGGAGGATAGGAGATGGTGGTGATAATGATGGGACAAAGTAAATCAGGTTAAATTTCTTCTACATGGGAACACTTCAAATACTTAAAGACAGTTATTCTCTAGAGAAAACATATCAAGTTGCTTAGTTGTTTCTTGTATGGTTTCACACTCTGGACATTCTGCTCACTTTCTCCCAGATGCACACTAGTTTTTCAATGGCTTTTTTAGTATCCAGAACTGAATGCAATACTACAGATGTGGTTGGATCAAGGCACACTAGAGTGGACTATTTACATTACAGGATTATTTAGTAAACATTGATTTTAGTAGTTGTAGGGAAGATAGATTGGAGAGTGGAGAGACTGGATTCTTTTTAGGAAGCTATAAAAGTAGTCCAAGTGAGAGGTTATTGGTGCCCTAAACGTGTTGCTGAACAAAGGGGAAGAAAATCACACAACTGTTTTGATTGGATCCACTACAAATTTGTGTTACACAAAATTAACTGGGCCCTCAGTATGGCTAGGCAATTCTTCTATACCTTCTTAATCAAATTACTGTCCCACTCTACAGAGTGGCTTTTCAAAATGTTTTCATCTCTTCACAAACTTTCCATGACCCTCCCTCTCCTGACCCTCTAGGCTGAGAAACTTGTCTTATAATTTACAGAATAGTTTGAGGCTATTTCCTATGAGCTCTTTCTTCTCCCCTCTTCCTCATTTCATATTACTCCTTTGCTTTCTTCTATTATCTCCTCCTTTACTCTTGTCTCATATGAAGAGATTGCCTTGCTTTTAACCAATGCTAACCCATCTAACTGCACAGTCAGTCCCATTTCATTCCATCTCCTCCAACAGATTACCCCTTCTGTCATCCCCATTCCCTTACTTAATTTCAATATTTTTATATCTAATGGCTCCTTATCTACAGCTTATAAGCATTCTCATGTTTTCCCATCCTCAAAAAAACCCCTACTTGATTCTTCCATACCCGCTATCATTTTCTTCTGCCTTTGTGCCTGAATTCCTTGAAAAGGCCATCTACAATAGTTTCCTCCACTTTTTCTTCACTCACTTCTTAAGCCCTTATAATATAGACTCCAACCTTATCATTCCACCAAAACTATTCTCTCCAAAGTTACCAATGGTCTCTTAAAATTGTTAAATCCAGTGGCCTTTTCTTAACCCTCATTCTTCTAGACTTCTCTGCAGCCTTTGACAATGTTTATCACCCTTTTCTCCTAGATCTACTCTTCTCTCTTTTAAAAATATTTTTAATTTATGGAATAAAACAAGCACTTCCATAATATAACACAATTAAAAAGATGATCGCACATGAAACTGCACTATGCACAATTGTACTATGCACAACTTGCAATTCCTTTCAAATATACAACAAAATGATAATGTGAATTTCTTTTTTCCTTTTTTTTCCCTAACCCCAACCCTGCCCTGGAGATGGCTACCGTTAGACACAAATAGATATACACACATCTATGTATGTATGCACGTATGTGAAATTATCCTATGCATCTATTTATCAGTTTTTCTCTAGATGCAGATAATATCTTTCTTCATATGTCCCTTATAGCTAATTTGGATATTTATAATAGTCAAAATAACTTATTCACTCAAAGAGAAAGGAAAGCAACACCATCCTCCCAGTCCCTAATGCTCAAAACCTATATGCCATCCTCAACCCCTATCTCTCACCCCTCATACGTATTCCGTTGCCAATGTCTGTCAATATCACCTTTGGAACATCTCAAGAATATGCCGCCTTCTCTCCTCTGACACTGCCGCCATTCTCATGTAGACCCTCATCACCTCACACTTGTTCTGTTGGGATAGCCTGTTGGTGGCTCTGCCTGCCTCATGTCTCTTGCCATTCCAATCTGTCCACCATTTAGCCATCAAAGTGATTTTCCTAAAATATTGGTCTGATCACATCACCCTTCTACTCAATAACCTCCAGTGATTTACTGTCACCTTTAGAATCAAATACAAAATCCTCTGTTTGGCATTCAAAACCTAGCTCCCTCCTACCATTCTAATACCCATTACTCCTCACCCTCATACTCTTTAGTGACATTTGCTTCCTTGCTTTCCACAAATATAAAAGCTTCATCCCTCAGCTTCATGCATTTTCTCTAGCTGTTCCCCCATGCCTGGAAAGGTTTCCATCCTCACTTTCAACTATTGACTTACCTGGCTTCCTTCAAATTCAAACTAAAATCCCATCTTATACAGACAGCCTTTCCCAGCCCCTCTAAGTTTGAGTGCCTTTTCTTTTTTGTTGTTGTTGTTGCTGGTGTTGTTGTTGTTCAGTTATTCCAATTATGTCAGACTTTTATTGACCCTATTTGGGATTTTCTTGGCGAAGCTACTGATGGGGTTTGAAATTTCCTTCTCCAGCTCTTTTTATAGATGAGAAAATTGAAGCAAACAGGGTAAGTATCCAGGGTCACATAGCTAGTAAAGGGTCTGAGGCTAGCTTTGAACTGAGGTCTTCCTGATTCCAGACCTGACATTCTATCCATTGCACCATATAACTGCCCCTTCTTTCTTTTAATCATATCCTCTCTATCCTATCTATATGTTGTTTTACATATTTTTTGCTTGCTGTTCCCGCATTAGATTGGAGATCCTTGAGGAGAAGGTGCCCTGGTTTTTGCTTCTTTTTGTATCTCCTCGCTTAGAGTGTCAGACATGTAATAGGTGCTTAATAAATATTTATTGACTGTTTATTGACTGATTTACTGACTCACTCACTGAAATAGGGACCTAGCTGGGTGAATAGGGAAAATGAAAGGGATCTTTGATATGTTGTGGATGTAGAAGTGCAAAAGACTTGGCTACTGCTGAGATACTGGAACAAAGGTAAGAAGAGTAAGTTGGATTACTGGGAAGTGTTTTGTTTGTTTTGTTTTATTTATACCCTCAATAAGAATAGGGGAGTTTGTTTTTTCTCTTGGTGGCTTTAGGGATGAAGAAAAGAAGATCCATTTTTGCACATGGTGAGTTTGTCATGCTTAAGGGAAGTCCCAGAGTTCAGCAGGAGACTGAAAATGATTCCGTGGTGTTCATCAGAGAGATAAGGGATAGATATATTGATTTAGGAGTCATCTGAATAGAGATGACTATCAGCTCTCTCATTCTTAATTCCATGTTGCCTATTTAGGCAGTCAAAGATTGCATTAACTTTTTTTAATCTGCTTTGTTTGCTAAAACTCCAAAGTTTTTCAGAGAATAATGAAAGATCTTATTAAAGACTACATCTTAGCGGCAATTAATGTATAGGATACATTAAGAGCATAATGGTATGACTATATGTGCTGATATATGAGGAAATAACATACAAGAAGAGGAATTTGAAAACAAAGAAGAAAATTTTAAGAAGTAGAAAATCCAGAGGACTCAGAGGAGAGGATAAGTACAGGACAATAAGTGCTATGAAGAAGTAGGGATTAGATTTAAGGATGAAAGTAGAAAAAACTACTGTGGAAAAGGAATTTCATCTAAGAAGATGGTGGTCTGAGAAAATGACAAAAAATCTTCCTTTTTAGCTAAAAGTAACTAGCATCTAGGTGATTAAAAATGTGTCACTGGAGGTTCAAGTAAACTATAATCTCATAAAGAAGAACAAGAGGAAGCAGAAAGAACAAGAACAAGAAAGATGAAGAATAAGAACAAGAAGCAAAAGAAGAAAGAAGAGCAAGAATAAGTAAGATTTTCTTTGAGACTTCTCACCTTTTTTATTTCCTTAACTAGACACAAGAACAGTAGAAAATTATCTTTTCACTTTTTATTTTCATCCACCTTTTCTGACAATTCTCCTGTTTCAGAGAAAGAAGTTCCCCTATTCCTTTCCAAACTTTATCCCTTCTATTCTCTTCAAAACTCATTTCATCAGTCTTTCTTTCTCCTTCATCTTCAGGTCCTCTTCCTTCCTCTCCTTCTCCTCTTTCTTCTACTTCTCATCCATCTTCTCTATCTTATTCTTCTTTCTTCCTGTTCTTGTTTTTGCTTTTTCTTGTTTGTATTCTTATTCTTCTTTTCTTCTTGTTGTTCTTTCCAATACCTTCTACCTCTAATCTATTTCTTTGACATTCATCTTAATTTATGAGGCCAACTCAATTTCCATCTATTCAGGGAAGACTTACTAAACTGATCCAGCCCTCAGTAATTTCTCCTACCTCTGGACTCTTGAAAATTTAATCTCTGTACCTCATCTTTGGAATTTAGTTTTATGGTAAGTTTGTTGTCTTTTTAATATAATTGTCATCTCTTTAATTTCATGGTAAATTTTCCAGAGCAGGTATTTTATCAGTAACACATATAAAGTGCTTCACAAGCTTGAAATCACTAAAGAAATTCTAGCTTTTATTATTTTTTGTATACTAAAGCAAATTAGGAGAGGGGCAGCAAGGGGGTCCCTGGACCTATGATTTCATTGCTGTTGGTAATTTCTGGTGAGGACCCTTCCTCCACCAATGAAGATTGATTATTGCTGAACAGCTTGTAGTCTTAAAGAGTTGCCTGGGATATTGAGAGTTGAAATGACTCTCCCTAGATCACATGAAGAGTAAGTAATCATATACAGGACTTAAAACTAGTTCTTCCACACTTCAAAGTCTATCCTCTATCCACTATACCATACTGCTTCTCCAGCTTGGCACTCTACATAGTACATGCTAAAATATGATAGTTAATGATCATGCTGATCAAGTATCTATAGAGAATAAACTAAAATTGACTTGAGATTCTGCATATGGGGAAAGGGAAAGGGCAGAGAAAGAGATAAAGATTATAAACATATGTCTTACTAGAAACATTTTCCTATCTTTCTATTGACTTGATAGGTTTCCCACGGAGCTTTCATATCAGTGTTGTGAATGCCTTTGGTTCTAAACAGGTACCATTGTTGTTTCCATTAGTATGTATTCGATTAAGTTTTTTATTCAGCAAATCTCTCCAGGGAGAAATAGGAAATAAAAGAAGAGGACAACTGAAATTTCACATAATTTTCTGACATCTGGCCGTGAAAGTCACATGCAAACCCATCTTTCATGCTCAAACTTAATGCCACCTTTTCAAGTTACTCTTTATTGGGCATAGTTTAATGATTCCAATTGTATAATGTGAGGAACTGGGTGAAATGTAGTTTGCAGCCATTTTTTCCCCAGGTGTGATATAACAGCAATCTAAAAATCTGTCAAAGGTGGATAAAATAAAGTTGACTCTAGCCCATATTTCTTCTACAGTAAGAAATTCTGATTGACTCTTTCAACTCAACATCTTTCAAAATATAAACTCTAATTCAGAACTCAAATATAAAGCAGGAAGTAGAATATCAGTAGCAGGAAGTTTGGGGATGGGTTATAAAATTCATTGACCAATAAGGTTTAGAATGACAAAAAAGAACATATAGATCAGAATGTAAACAAACATTTAGGAAAGAAATATCATATGTCTTTTTGTCATTGAGGACCTGTTATCTTTACATGAAGAGAAAAACAATTTGAATTCTCCACTTTGCTCTGGCTTTTTGTAAAACTTCAATATCTTCTGAAAGCACAGAAAATATCTTTTTGGGAGTGGAGGGATGGGAAATGACCCTCTCTATCCTATTTTTCACTCCAGTTCCCTTTCATAAGGCATTTTTAGTACTTGATTAATTTGTTAATGGGACAAAGTTGGATTATTTTATGACTTCTTGTTAATGTTTCCTAAACAGGCTCCACTGGGCACAGGCAGTAAAATTTTGAGAGACCAAAGCTGTTCAAATCTTCTCCTTCTGCTTTAGTTCCTATAAAAATGGCTAAAGGGGTCTAGTGATTTTCTCATAAAAAAGAGACAGGGCCAAGAATGTTGGATTTTATCGACTCTACTGACATTTAGGATTTAGGGTTAATTTATAAAGCTGTGATTTTATGATTAGCCCATTTGGAGTAAGCATGGATGGAATAATTTGGAAGATCTACCCTTTATGTCATTTTAATCACTGGTCACTGCTGTAGAGCAAGGCGTCTACTTGAGATTTGGTCATCATATAATCACAGAGATTCATCTTGAATGACAGTATTAAATATATAGAGAACTAGATCCCCAGGTAGGTGACTATTCCAAAGACTAACCTGTATTCTTATGAGATGGAATGGGCATTTGAATTAAGATTAGGGTTCAAGTCATGGACCTGGAACCTACTACTTGTCTGTCTGACCTTAGCTAAGTTGTTTGGTTATATATTTTAGAATTGATATGAACCTGAGTAATCAATGAGTCGAATCCCCAACCAAAAGAGGAATTTCTTTTACAATATCTCTAGCAAGTTACCATTCAGTTTCTGTTGGAATACCTCTAATAATTGGAAACCGATTATCTTTCCACACAGCTCTTTCTACTTGGGGATGGTTCTTATTTATAGAATGTGTTTGTTTTTCCCCAAATTTAAATTGAAAGGAAATAAGCTTCCCTGAAATATCTATTTTTTTTAGTTCTCTGGGGCCAATGGGCCAAGGAGACAAAATATATTCAATTTTCTATAAAATTTGCAATATTTTAATAAAACAATCACATTCTCCTTTAATTTCCCCCTCTCCAGGTTAAATATCCCCAGTTTCTTTAGCCTATATTTTATATGACATAGTTTCAATGGTCCTATCTTGATCTAATTTTGATATATTCCAGTTTCTTAGTATTCTTCCAAATATGGTACTTACAAATGTGATAATTCAATGAAGTAACTTTTCCTTCCATCTATGCATCATCTATAAATATGATAAATTTACTATATATGGGTTCATTTTCAGTGACAATTTCAGCATTTTAAAAATGGAGATTAATAGTCCGTGTTATATAACTTCCAGGTTTCTGTGAACATAAAATTAGATCACACATGTAAAGCTTTCGTTTTTCAGTCATGTCTGACTCTTTGTGACACCATTTAGGGTTTTCTTGGCAGAGATACCAGAATGGTCTACCATTTAGGCAAAAGGGTCAAGTGTTTTGCCCAGGTTCACACAGCTAGTAAGTGTCTGAGGCCAGATTTGAACTCAGGAAGATGAGTCTTCCTGACTCCAAGCCCAGTACTATAACCACCACATTACTTAACTGTCCATGTAAAGAACTTTGTAACTAAAAGTCTTTATATATGTATGAGTGTATCAACAATCCAGCTAGCAGCTTCTGTAGGGGTGTAAGATCTACAAACAACCAGAACCCAGAAAGCTGCCAATACAGGTCCTTTTGATCTGCTTTACTTAAGGAAAGCAATGTTAAGGGGTTAACAATCTTGCTTTAATGCAGCATACAAATAACATCCACCTAGTTCAGGGGAAAAAGCCAGTACCCTGAATTACAGACCAAATATGATTCGTAGTTTTCAACATCTGTGTGTACAGCCAGGGAGCTCATTAGAATGGCTGGCCCGGAGTCACATGCCATTCCTGCTGTGGCTCAGAGCTCTGAGAGAGAACTCTAACCTTTGTGCTTATATATCCTGTTTAGGTTCCGAGGGCCCTGACCCTCACCCAGGCTGGGCGTGGAGAAGTTCCCCACCCCCAGTATCACATCAGATACAAAT
Source organism: Trichosurus vulpecula (assembly GCF_011100635.1). Classification (NCBI taxonomy): domain Eukaryota; kingdom Metazoa; phylum Chordata; class Mammalia; order Diprotodontia; family Phalangeridae; genus Trichosurus; species Trichosurus vulpecula. Next base: position 306,540,115 of record NC_050574.1, on the reverse strand, counting down.
CAGTGGCTCCCAATTGTTTCAGGGCTGAGAAATACAAAAACATCCCACTTTATCTGCCCCATTCAAACAAAGGTCAGAATCATTAAAGGTCAACAGCAAAAAGTCCCATCTTAATTACTATTACAATGAGCTGCTACAGTTATTTTTAGCTGTTTTTTCCCATCTCTTTGGGACCTCAGAAGTTTCTAAAAGAGGAAACCAAATTTGTGAGACAGTAAGAAGTGATTGGTCCAATCTGCATTAAGACTGAGTGATTCTAAGGAAACTATACTTCCTTTAGCACATGTTGGGGCAGGAAGTGACACAATTTGAATGTTGACAGAGCTGGCTGCTTTTCTTTTCACTGCTTTTAAAAGTGTGATTTCCTGAGTACTTTATGAGTGGCAATGCTTGTATGGTCATCCTCCAGGTTATCCATCATTCGGGATGCTATAAGTTAGACTTGAATGGCTGTGGCAGCCATTGCTGCAGCCTGAGACTTGATTGATCAGTGAAGCCAACCTACTAGAGATGAGGATTGTAGGAGAGAATCTAATCTTGAAATGGAGTCAGAGTTGGAATCATGATGAAAGAGTACCTTTCCTGAGTGCCAAGACTGCCAGCAATTGTGAATCCCGTTAGGTTAGTGAACTGGTAAGGTAAACCATTTTCTAACGGTGGAGTTCCCCTTTTTTATAGCCCATCATCCAGAAATGGGGTCTCAGATACATATGTCATAGCTCATACCTATATAAAGACTTTCAGTTACAAAGGACATTGCATGTATGATCTTATTTCATGTTCATGAAACCCTAGAATGTATATAACCCACATATTTCCATTTTTCAAATATAAAGTGATATACACTTGTACACACACACACACACACACACACACTGTTCTTAATCTTTTCCATGAGTTATGGGTATAGGTAGTTCCTGAATTCCCTCTGCCACCTCTGAAAAACTGCTTTAAACATATGACTCCAGAAAGCAGTTCATGACCTACTCTTTAATTTTTGCTGCAGTAAGCTATATGTTAAGTATATGAGTTCAATCCATGTTGGTGAATCATGAATAAAGAAAAGAAACCCATTCATTTCCTACCCAGCTGATCTCTTTCAGACTTCTCCATCATGCCTCCAGGGAACCTTGTCATTAGAAGTCTCATCATCTGGGACCCTCTGCCCTGCAGACTGGAGGGTAGAGTGAAGAGTTCCTCCCCAAACCTCCATTTAAGGAGGGTACCCAGGCCAGCCATTTATGATCTTATGGTCTGAATAACTTGGACAAAATCACTTCCTTTTTCTAGGATTAAATTTCCTTATATGCAAAATGGAGCATTAGATTAGATGATTTCCAAGGTTGCCTCTAGCTATAAATCTATGATTATCTTTTGGTACTGATGCAACAGGCATATCCAATAGGGAAAAGACAATACCAGAATAACTGGACATAGCACAGGTTTTCATTAGAACTACTCATTGGTGAGAGGCTTTGGGAATAAGGAAAAAGAGCCAAAAAGGAAAACCTATAATGGCAGTGTCTCCGGCTATTATCATCAGTGTCAATGATTGTGGCTGTTTAAGTAGCCACAGCACTATTCTGAGGTGAAAAGAGCAAAGAGTCATTCTTTGGCAAACTGTCGGGACAAGTAGACCCAATCAAGACAAAGATTCAGACAGTCTTAACTCCAAAGTGACTATCCAGGCTTGAAAATTGGATAACTTGTTCAAAAGCTAACTAGAAATTCCTGGAGACATTTTTGTGGGAGCACATAGGTGCTTACCTTGAAGAGAATGAATCAGACATGAATCTGGGTCAATGTGAGTAGTTTTGGGACATGAACTACCCTATGATCTACAATCTCATGAATAGCATGGAAAGGCTACCTAGAAGAGGTAGTTCTGAAGGAAGATATTGAATGATAAGAAGGTATTGATTAAATGCCACTGGCAGAAAAATCTGAAGGACTGCTATTTTTTCACATTAAACTATTTTAATAGTTTCAAAATTCTGTGACAGATTTTTGGTCAAGTTTTCTCCATTTAAAAATTACTGATCTTACGAACTAATAATGTAAAGCTGCCATGAAACAAAGGGTCCACAAAAACATCCCTTTCTTCCTGAAGTGATACATTGTAATCATTAAACAATCTTTTACTATTAACCTTAAGTGGCCAATTTAAGGAAAAAAAAACAAAAACAAAAACAAAATAGTTCTAAAACAGTTCTTCCACCACTGATTAAGAATGGGGTGACAGGTGTTGTACAGAATATTTATTTAGCCTTCTGGGCCTTCTGGGTAGATTTTGTGACCTTGCCAGCTCCAGAAGCCTTCTTGTCAACTGCCTTCATGACACCAACAGCAGTAGTTTGCCTCATTTCACAAACCACAAATCAATGCAACAAAAGAATAATTAGAAAAAACTTTCCACACACAGGTTTGTCTGCAACCTAGACAATGATGGCAGCATCACCAGATTTCAGAAATTCGCGTCCATCTTCCAGCTTCTTATCAGAACAAGGATCAGTCTTCTCCTTCAGTTCAGCAAACTTGCAAGAAGTGTGAGGTGTGTGACAATTCAGAACAGGTGCATAGCCAGCACTGATTTGGCCCAGATGGTTCAGAATAATGACCTGTTCAGTGAAGCCAGCTGCTTCCACGTGTGGGTCATTCTTGCTATCACCAGCCACGTTACCACAGTGGATGTCTTTGCCAGACACGTTATTGACGTTGAAATCAATGTTATCCCCAGGCAGAGCCTCAGTCAAAGCTTCCTGGTGAATTTCAGCCGACTTTACTTCAGTTGTAACTCTGACTGGGGCAAAGGTGACCACCATGGCTGATTTTAGAATACCAGTCTCCCACACAACCAATACCACTAATCTTGTAGATATCTTGGAGGGGTAGAAAAGGTTCTTGTCAGTTGGACAAGTTGGTGTCAGGATACAATCTAAAGCTTCAAGCAGTGTAGTTCCATGTACATTGCCATCTTTTTGAGTGAAATTTTATTTCTTGAACCAAGGCATATTAGAGTTTGGCTCCAGCGTGTTGTCAGCATTCCAATCTGAAACTGGCGCAAAAGCTCCCTTGTAAGGGTTGTAGTCAACTTTCTTAATATAGGTACTGATATAGGTACTGACTTCCTTGACAATTTCCTGACATCTCTTCTGGCTGGGGTGGGAATGGGGCTTGGTGGAATTCATTTTGTTGACATCAGCAATCACTTGTTTCACACATAGTGTGTAAGTCAGAAGGGCATGCTCATGGGTCTGCCCATTCTTTGAGATACCAGCTTCAAATTCACCAACATCAGCAGCAACAATCAGGACAGCACAGTCGGCCTGGGATGTGCCTGTAACCATGTTCTCGATAAAGTCACTCTGTCTTGGAGCATCAATGATGTCGCAAATTTCCACAAGGATGTATCAATGTGGATACCACATTCACGTTACAGCTTCAGCTTATTCTAAACCCTGGCATATTTGAAGGAACTCTTTCCCGTCCCTCCTTCTTGAACTTCTTATGGTTCTCTTATCAATCCCATCACATTTGTAGATAAAGTGGCCAATACTTGTGGATTTGCCAAAGTCTATATATGTCCAATGGCAACAATGTTAGTGTGTGGGTGTTTTTTCTTGACCATTTTTGTGGAGGTTTCCCAGTGGTTTTCACAACACTTGTGTCCTGGCAGCAAAACCATTGTGAAAAATCTTGAAGAACTATTCAGTGGCTTATAACTATGTCAGCTCAGCAGAGAGGCTTTGGTAGAAGAGAATTTAAGAATTATACTAAGGGAAAACTTAGACTGCTAACAGTGTCTGTTCTCTTTGACATATGATGCCCTAGAATCTGATTCATAGCAAAGGTATTGCAAGACTAAACACCATGAAGGTTGAATAAGGACAGCTCTATGAAGTATTACGTTGCTTTTCAGTTATTATGCCTCAACTTTAGTGTTATTGTAAGAATTTTCAGTCTCATTCCTATTTTAACCTACAGCCTGTGACTATTTAAGCCATCAAGCCAATTGCTTGAAGTCATGTAGTGGAAAGACTTCAAATGAAAGTTTCACTCACATTTTAAAAAGTCGTATTGCTGTTACCTCCTCAGCATAGCCTTGAGGAAAAAAAATCATATATCAATATCTAAGTACTGCAAAAGGCACACCATGCACTTTCTCCTTTAACTGGTTCATAAAACTGAATTTCTGTCTGTGGCATGGAAGTTAAATATGCACTCATTCTGTAAGGGCAGTAGGACTAATTTTCTTTTTAGTGCTCCAAATGGCCATGAAAAAAAATCATGGAAAAATTCTCCAGTGGCTGAGACAGTGTCTTAATAATGGAGCTGAATACTAGTGAGTAGCTAAGTATGTTAACACATCTAAAATTCTATGTGAGATTGGAAGAATAGGCCTTCTGATGAAATATGTATTCAGGAATTATTTGAATATCTACTATATGTTCAAAGCTATAGTTGACAGCAAGAAGTTTAAAGTAGTTCTTGCCCTCAAGGAGATTGCAATCTAGCTGAGAAGACACATGCTCCATGAATATTTAAAATACCAATAAACACCTATGTATGATTAAGTGCCTGATGAGTGATTTAGGTTCCTAACTCACCCAGAGGGCATAGGATCTTAGTGTTAAATGAGAAGAAAGCTTAGAGTCTTTGTTATCTGCTAATTCAGTTTCTCAGAAAGTAGAAGCAAAGGTAGAAGAAGCAAAGAGATGAACTAGTATTTTCACCTTAATTGTATATTCTTAAAGGTTGAATATTCCCTTTTTACAGACAGGCCTAGACATGTAATTGACTTTCCCAAGGTCACTTAGAGCCTGTCTTTGATTATAAATCCAACACTCTTTCCTTTTATCCATGGTTTATTTTGCTGTTGTTGTTCATTTATGTCTGACTCTTCTCAACAGCATTTGGGGTTTTCTTTGCAAAGATACTGGAGTACTTTCCCATTTCCTTCTCCACTACATTTTACAGATGAGGAAACTGAAGCAGACAGGGTTAAGTGACTTGGTTAGAGTCACACAGCTAATAAGTGCCTGATGCCAAATTTGAACTCAAGTCTTCTTAACTCCAGGCTTGGCACTCTCTTCACTTTGCCGCCTAGATGGCCCATCCCATGGTTTATAAGAAGACATAAATGCCTTCTCTGAAATCAGCCTTTCAAAGTTCAGTATTCCAAATTTTCACAGTACTTCTAATCACACAATAGGAATTTGTTGTATATACATTTTATATAAAAATGTTTCTTCAATGATTTAAATTACATAGGTCTCTCTGAGACATATTGGGATGGGAAATGGTATTCAATGATAGGAATATGACAACAGTGGGAAACCTTTTGAAAAAAATATCTGGGGGAAGGGGAGAGAGAAAGAGAGAGAGAGAGGGAGAGAGAGAGGGAGAGAGAGGGAGGGAGAGGGAGGGAGAGGGAGGGAGAGGGAGAGAGAGGGAGAGAGAGGGAGAGAGAGGGAGAGAGAGGGAGAGAGAGGGAGAGAGGAGTTGCGTGTAATGGAATCAGATACCTGCATGTATATCATGATAATGAGTATAGAAACCTGGGGCTGAGCATTTAGGTAAGGATAAAAAGAGAGCAAAACACAAGTTGTATATAGTTGGGGGAGGTATACTATAGGTAACCCTTCACACACACACACACACACACACACACACACACATGCGCGCGAGCGTGCGCACACACACACACACACACACACACACACACAGACTCTGACCTTTTCTTTTTCAATTACAAAATTTTAAGTTGACTCTGAAACAACATATAACAAAAAGTAAATAAAATGGAGGCATCAAATGCTCATCTACTGAAAGTCTCCTTTAATTAAAATTGGAATAGCCAATAAGTTCTTGACATTCTTAACTAGCAATTTATTCTTTCTGAAGGTAGAAGAAAACTGGTCCTATGGACTTTGTTGTAAGTTTTCGAAAGAATTTGTTGATAATACTGCAGTGATAGGAAACAAGTGAAAATGACAATGTCATTTTGGAGTTCATAATAATAAAAAGAGAAAGGAAACAAAAGGGAAACAAATAACAAACATTTGTTAATTGAAACAATAAAATAAAACCTAAAAGAATCCTTCCATGATCTTTAAGTATTCCCAGTAAATTAATGTAGATGATAACAAGGAAGCATGCCAACAAAAGGAAAAAGTTAGCAATCTACGCAGTCATTGCATATTACTAGGATCACAGCATCTACAAAGACAAAAACATTTTTCACAGAAATAAAGTAGATCAACATTTTCCTCTAAAAACAGAAAGAAAAAAAGAAACAGAGAAAGAAAGAAGGAAAGAAAGAAAGAAAAGAAGGAAGGAAAAGAAAAAGTCAATAGAGCTAACTCTCTGTACTTGAACTTCAAAACAACCTCTTCCTGATGACATTGTAGACAATAGCATTTTCACACCACCTCAGATCCTCATAGGTAAAATCCATCGGAGGTAGTGTAATGTAGTCCACAGAATAATGGCCTTTGGGTCAGAAAAGCAATATACTTAGAGTTAGAAGTCTGATATTCAAATCCAAACTTTGATCTTTTCTAAATATATAACACCAAAAAAAAAAGACATTTACATTGGTGCAATGTCTGCTTCTGCCACTTATTTTGTAGCCTTGAGAACACCACTTCATCTCCATGGGCCTTAGTTTCTCTGCTCTAAAATGAAGGGTTTATATCAGATGACTTAAAGTCCCTTCCAGATCTGTATCTAAGATCCTACTATCTCAGTTTGTTTGTTCATGTTTACCATAAGAATAATAATTGTAACTGCCTACTCTGTTCTTATGCTACATATGTTAATAGTTTTAGTTAATGTCCTAAGAGTATAATAAATTTTAGAGATATAAGTAGAACACCAAGCATTCTTTATACTGACACAAAAATAAACACATACAAAACATAACAAAACAAAAAACCTATCTCACAAGCTTGTTGTAAGAATCATATTAGTTCATCCATTTGTAGTTGTTTCTTGAGGATAAAGTGTTACATAGGTCTTTTTGGGGGGAGGGTGCATTGCTCTTTCAGTTTTAGATGACGTTGTGTATTGGCCAACTGGAAATCTAGAGAGAGCTTTTAATTCTTGATAGATTACAAACCAATTTATGGGTTGCTTCTGTGTTATCATTTATATAGATGAACTTTTATTTTAGGGTCTTGGGGATTAGAGATAGGACCTAATTTATAGAGTTGTATAATTTTAGTGATTCCATCTGGGTATCTTCAGAAAGGGTCAGTGAGATGAACTAGGAATCTAGATAATACCATATATGATACAATTTTAGTTGCTCCTGGGAGGCCTCCCCTTCTGTACAGTACATAAGCTATCTCAGTTCCTGAAATTCCACCTTTAAACAGTCATTCCTTTGTCTTTTGAAAGCTCTTTATTTATTAAAAAATAAATTAACCCCCCAAAAACATTTTATTTAAATGCAAATATTCAAGGAGGTTTAAACCATAAACTCTTATCAAGCAACACTACACCATAGTTGGAATAATTTACAAAAGCCAGCAGAATAGGCATCTATTCTGGAAGGGCAGAGGCACTTGGATAGAGGAGCAGGGTACTAGGTTGGTAAAAATAAATATTGCCCGTTTAGCTTAAAGGCTGGTGTTGTCCTTAAGTAAAATTCTTTCACTTAGGAATTTGAGCAGCTCTTAAAATGTAGCAGATGAAATGGACTTTCAGAGACAAAAACCTTTATGGGACTTATGACTAGCTAACCTAACTATAATATAGAGAGTTTGAATGAGTGGGTAAGAAGTTTGCAAGGGAGACTGCTTTTTAAAGTAAAAGGTCAGTGCTTTGCATTTTGAAACTTACTGTGATTCTAGAACCTGTTTCAATTACACAATTATATTTCACTTCTATCGGATTATATGTTTTCATGCTTACTGGTTTGGTTCCGTATAAAATGGTGATTGTTGAGAGGGAAAGAAAAAAGAGTAAGACGAGTAAAGTCAGTTCTCTGTTTAAAATTCTTGTTTTGAAATGAATGCTCTATAGCACTGTCATTGTAAAAAGTGACAGCACAGACAGAAGCTTATTAAAAATATATTATCTTTACAGTTTTACATGCATTAAATATGTCAGCCTTTTTTCAAACTCATTCTCTTTTTCATCCCAAAACAGAATGGGATTCAACAGGGGAACATCTTTTGTGCCAAGGTCTGGTTGAGTTATTGCTTTTCTTAATCCAAAAAGCAGATTTCATTATTTTATGCAAAGATCAATCTTGCAAAATGTCTGACTTTTTTTAAAGGGAGATTCCTATTTTTAATATAACTTGAGAATTGTTAAAAACACATACTATAGCAGTTTATTTCTTGAACTTACCTTCTCAGTTTATTAGGAGACACAGTTCAAGCTATACAGTAATCCAGCATATTTGGGACCACACACCTAAGCTATTGAAGCTGAAATGCTATTTGAGGTCTAAATATATTGGAAAACTGAAATCCATCTTCCCTGATTTGGCAATATTGACTAGACCCAGGGTTCTTAATCTTTTTGTGTCACCATCTTTTGCATTTTAATAAAGAATAATGTAAATAAATGCATAAAATAAAATACATAAAATTTTCAAAGAAAACCAATTATGTTGAAATACAGTTATCAAAATATTACAAAATATATATTGATAGATGTGAGGTGAACTCCTAGACTACATGTCCTCAGTTTACCCCATCTTACCCTCCTTCTTTAAAAAAAGCATTTTCAAGCTTGTGAAGTTGCTGAATGATGAGAGAATACCCATTATTGACTGGACATTATTTATTTGGAATAGAATGAGCTCCCTAGTATCTTATGAATGGCTGGCTAGTCAAATCTGAATTATATGAGGGCAAATGTCTTACTGCTCCTCGAAGTAGTATATGTCCTATTATTAGATTGCCTTTCAGGTATGCCACAGAAAAGATTCCTGCTCATGTGTGTATATTGGATGCCTCTGAGTTCCCCCTTTGATTCTGAGATTCTGTGACATATTTGGAAGTACTAGACTTATTTTTCATGACCACAGAGAATAGAATTAGGTCTAATTGTTGGAAATTACCGAGAGATGGCAGATTTCAGGTATATAGGGATAAAGATAATTAGCAATTGCACCTGTTCAGAAATGAATTGGGCTACCCTCAAAGGTTGTGACTTCAGTAAGCAATTTTTATACTGGATGACCACGTGTCAAGATGTTAGAGAGCATTCCTATTCAGGTACTGATTGACTAAGATGATCTTTGTATCCTTTACTTTTGATTGTAAGGTTTTTTGTGGGTTTTCCCACTGTGATTGAGTGAAATACAGGGAAAGAAATTACCCTTAATATTTGAGTGAATGTTTTTTTCCCCCCTGGGTTAGAGTTTGGGGAAGGCAGCTCTTATCAGATTGTCCTCTCCCCTCTTCTCCTTCCAAAAAAAAGAAAGAAAAGAAAAGAAAAACACTTCACTAGCATGGTGATGTTTGCTGTCATTTCAGATTTGAGCTTCCAAAACTAATATTTATAAATATTCGATAAAATGTCATTGGCATAGGGACTCCTATACCCCCACGAGAAAACTCTACTAATGTATCTTGCTACCTTCTGTGCAACCTTAATCTTAGAGAGTTGCCTAGAGTGTTGAGAGGGTAAGTTACTTCCCCCAGATCACATAGCCAGTATGCTTAAAAGTCAGGAGATGAACCCAGTTCTTCCTGTCTGTCAAGCTAGTTCCTTCTTGACTAGTCTTATTAATCCAATTACTTTGCCTGAAATTAGCATTTATCATCACCAGGTGGATAATGACTTCTTGGGTTAGAAAATAAAGGAAGAGATTTTAGCCCTCAGCAAATGGATCTTCCCTCCCATTATTAAAAAAAAAAAAGATTCAGACACCCTGGAGAAACCTTTAGGTACTTAGGTGTCAAAAGACCTTTCAGGAACTTCTCTTCAGCCTTTAATTTTCTATCTGTCAAAGATGCAAATGGTCTCTTCCTTCTACTTAGTATGTTAGCTAATGAGAGAGATGACCTCTGTCGGCCTTTCTAAAATCCCTAATTAGTTAGAATGCACCTGCTGAGTTCCAGCTGACTACTTTGCATCTTTCCTCACCTCTTGGCAAAGCAAGGAAAAAAAGAAAATCTATGAAACAGGTTGGTGTACTGCTGTATGAGCTCTCTTTTAACTCCTTCTTAAATCTTTTGAAGGTAGAGATTATGCTATTGCTAATTTTAAAATACTAATCTAATTTACTATTAAACACTTCTCTGCTGGTTCCCTGTACTATGTATGGCCATTGAAGGTAGTTCTCTTAACTCCTCAACTACCTTTTATTTATTTTGCATTTATTCTTGCAATATTGAATCATAAAATTACTTCTTGTTCAATTTGCTTTCAGTTATTATCCAAGGTTACAATTATAAGATTCATAACTTTAAAAAAATTCAGACAAAATTTAACAGACTTCTTAGATATTGATCCCAGAGGATTTCTCAAAATATTCGTTTTGATCAGTGATATGGATTCTTAATCCTTTTTTGTGTGAAGGGTCTCTTTGGCAGTCTAGTGAAACCTATAGATTTCTCAAAAAATATTTTTAATTCATAAGTGAAGGAAATGACAAATTTTGGTTAGATGATAGCGAAAAGATAGATAGATAGGTAGATAGATAGATAGATAGATAGATAGATAGTAGGTAGGTAGATAGATAGAGATACAGATTTTTTTCCCCAGTTTAAGTTGATGGGCCCTCTGAAATCTATTCATGGACCTCAGGTTGAGCCCCTGGTCTGTAGAATAAAGCCTGAACTTTTCTACCTAGCATTCAAGAATATCCAGAATCTGAACCCAACCTAACTCTCCTTTTATACTTACTACTTGAGTGAACTAGGGCAAATCACCTGACCTCCCTGGGCCTGAATTTACTTATCTACAAAATGAAGGGATGGAATTAGATGACCTCAAAGAGCCTATCTAGGTCCAAATCTGTGACCTCATGACCTAATTAATATTCCTTGAATTAACCTGAAGGGTCCCTTATATGAGCCTATCCACAGGCTCATAGATAGAGAAATGGAAGGCTAGGACCGCAGAAGTCATCTAGTACCACAAACTCATTTTACAGATGAAGAAATTGAGCCCCAAGGAGAAATGACTATACTGACTGGGAATAAGCTATCAGAGGAGAGATTGAATGCAGTCCCTCTCTGACATTTGAGCTTTCTACTAAAAAGTAGATTAAAGAATCTCTTGACTTCAAATATGAAAGTCTGAAAACTAGGGGGAATTGTAGACCTCGAACAAAATAATTAAAGCATGTTACTATCACAAGGAAACCACAAAGCTGTGCAACTGAGGTGATTTTCTTTTCTTTCCTTCTCCAGCCTTATCCTACTCTCCATTTACCTTTTGGAATTACAATGCAAGAGGGCATCAAAGACATTCACAGCCTGCTTAGACAGGCTGTTCTCTCCCCTAGTCTTGGAGAGAAGATTTTCTATGGTGTTTCTTCACTGTCCTTGTAATCTTCAGCTACTTGTTTGTTTGTTTTTTTAAATCAGTGTTGACACAATTGGTATCCTTGAGATCTATTGCCTATTCACATGTTTAAAACTCAGAGGTCCTGGAAGCAATGTTTTTTTAAGCTTTAATACCCCCATGCTCTATGAAACATAACAACACCATCAATATCATCATAATCAACCAAAACAACATGTAAAGGAACCCTTAACCAATTGATAGGGGGCACCTGGATGAGAAAGAAAGAGGGTACCTTTAAAAATCCTGAATTTGAGTCAGGGGACTTGCATTCAAATTTTGGCTCTTCAGTTTATTAGCTGTAAGATCTTAAGCAGTTTGTTTAAATTTTCTGGACCTCATTTTCCCAATCAGGAAAATGAGCTAGTGGCCTATAAAACTTATAAGGTTCCACCAATTCTCTATTCTCCTGTGATCTCTGTTTATGAAAAAGAAAGTTAAAAGAGGCAATATAGCAGAGCTTGAGAGAAGTCAACAGATACAACCCTATACTACTGAGCTGCCTGTGCTGCCCAGCTCTCTCTAATCCTTCTGTGCTGTGGAAGCGGAACATAAAAAGAGGAACTCCCAGGAAGACACTCTATAGGTCCTGCTAAGATGGATGTTTAAGGAGCTTACTGTCAGAATCAGCCAAGGAAAAGCAGAAGCCAGCTATGGCAGGAATAATAATTCATTCAGATTCACCAAACACCAACGCCAACACCAAAGAATAAAGGGGTCTGATATTCCTAAAAGACAATGCCCAGAAAATGTTTTATTCTCCTTTGTTGTTACTGTGAATTTGTTTATTGTTTTATTTGTTTATTTGGAAGGCAGAGCGTTTGAACTGGTTAAATTGTGATGCCTGAGAAAGAGGATGATGGTAGCAAGGAGTTTTAGGCAGACAAGTTGGATTACTAAATAAGAAAGGTCAAAGGTGATGAAAAAAATGGACCACGAATTGAAAGGTGAAAGTATATACCCAATGGGAGCAGCTGAATGAGAATCAGGGCTGTTGAACCCTGCTTGACTTTGCATTTTAGTTTTGTTTTTCTGACTCTGACATCACCTCCTTGTTCCATTCCACCTTTGCCCGAACATGGATGAACTCTCTCCATGGGCACTGCCCAAGATAGAATAGAACAGAGGATACTAAGAAATATACACAATTTGTCAGCTACACAGTTATGTCTAACGGCAACCTTGGTTGTAACTGTAAAAGCCAATAAAATTAGCTATATGGCATAATGCTTTTGATTTCTCACCGCCGAGTAATTCCTTGTAATCCAGTTTTCTGATGGAAACATGTCTCTAAGGTCATCAGTAGTCAGCAATCTCCTGAAGCCCAAATCAAGTGGTTGTTCTCAGTTTCCTCTTCCTTAGCGTTTCTGCCAATCCAATAAATCTAATACAACAAATATCAATTAAGTACCTACTGAGTGCCAGGCACTATTCTAAGTGCTGGGGGTATAATTAATAAAAAGAAAGACAGCCCCTCTGTTCAAGGAGCTTATAACCTTAAGGAGGAGACAACACAGAGAAGGAGGCAGAAAGGAGGGAGGGAGGGAACACCAAGGGGTGACTTGTTCCATGGAGTTGAAACCAGGCAGGGTAACAGATACAAAGCAGAATGAATTGCTGAGAGTCCAGTTTCTGCCCTCTGTAAAGGAAGGTGCTGGGAGGAGTTTGATCTCTGCCCTCCAACCTTCTAATCAAATGAGAGAGAGGCGAAGGGAAGCTGTGTCAGTAAGACTTGAGTCAGCAGAAGGGTGGTGAGTTTAGAAGCGATGAGTTTATCCTGGAAGGATCTTGTTTCATGGAGTAGAAAGCAGGTGGGGCAGCAGATGAAAAGTAGAGTGACCACCTTTGATCTCCCATCTTATAGTTACTGCTCCTTTTTATAAAGAAAATGTCTCACCTTTTGGCACTGGCTACACCTTTTATTAATTTTGTCATTGTTTCTTTTAAACATCCTCTTCCTTCCATCCCATAAATTTTTAAAAGAGTTGATGTTCCTATTACCTCTTATCCAATCTGTCACTTCTTTGGGCCTTAGTTTCCTCATCTGCATAATGAGAAGGTTGGATAAAATGGTCTTTAAAGTGTCTTACATTTCTAAGTCCTCTAAGTCTTATGATCATGATTCCCCCCAAATGAGATTAGGTTTAGGCTTTTACACAGAAACACACACATTCATATACACATACATATACATATATATATATATATTTATATTTATATACACATATACATGTAATTTATATACACTTGCATATTATAGCTACATATAAGATGTGTACACATATCTATATACATACAGACATATAGAGCCATGCACACCTATTTGTGCCAGGTAGTATTTTTAAAATGTAGCTTTAAGCAATATTCATCCGTTGGCTGAAAAGCCTCCAAAGTTAATCATTTTTCTACTGAATAAAATCCAAACTTCTTAGCCTGGCATTTAAAACTCCATACAATCTTACTTTAATCTATCTATAGGAACTTTTATACTGATATACTCCTTCTTTTACTCTATGTTCTAACAAGACAGAATTCCTTACTTTGCTAAATATACTGTGTCGCTTTGTGCTTCTAAAACTTCTCAGGACGCTGTTCCTCCTACCTGGAATGCCCATTATTTCTACCTCCACCTGTTGCTTCTATCTTTTGAATTCCCAGAGCATTTTGCACCTTTCTCATGATACCCATCATACCCTACCTTGTAAACTTTGTCTCTTGTAATGTATATATCTGCTTTCTTCCTTTGGTAAGGTATAAACTGTTATGTGTAGGGATGGTGCCCTACTTTTTTTTCAACCCCCCTATTACATAATCCAATAATTTGCATATGTAAGGTGTTCAACATACATTTGCTGAATTTAGATTTGAATTTTAAATTTATTAGGGACCAAAGTCACAACTTAAATGGATGAGGCTCTTAAAGTTGAATTTTCAGGTGTCCACCTGGGGATGAGGGATAATTTGAGAGAACTGGTAGAGTATTAAGTTCTTCAAAGACATCCTCATAGAGCATTTCCAGGGATGGGGAAATCTGGGGCCTTGAGGCCACATGTGGCCCTCTAGGTCCTCAAGTGTGGCCCTTTGACTGAATCTGAACTTAACAGAAAGAATCACCTTAGTAAAAGGATTTGTTCTGTAAAACTTAGACTCCCTCAAAAGGCAGCACCCAATTGAGGTAAAACTGCCTTTATGTAATTATTTCCACTTCTGCCCCGTTATTTAAAAAGTGGCATAGGGACAAGAATGAATGAACAATTATAGTATTTATTATGTTCCAAGCCATGCTATAAGCACTGAAGATATAAATAGAAAAACAAGACAACCTCTGCCCTCAAGGAGCTCACATTCTGATGGGGGACACAACAAATATGAAAGGCTTCAACCACATGGAAAGGCCTTGTGGTCATTAGAGTGGACCATCAAAACAGACATTAATGCCTCTTATTTAATGTGATTTCCACTGATAAAGTCATATCATTTTTTCTGATTTTGAGTTATTTGACAGTGCCAAGGATCTTGATGACAATAACTTTCACTTCCAGGTCTTTAGTAGCTGTGGTTATTGTACAACAGGCACAGATGACAGGTTGCATCTACATGGGAGTTGGTTACCGAGCTGATGTCCGAGGCTACTGGTCTGGGAGAATTGCTTCATTCCAGGAATATCTGCATAGGACTACAAAGTGGAAAAGATGGAAGGATAATTCCTTCCATATTCTATTCAAACACTTAACTCCTTAGATTATTTGAAGATGAAAATGAGGACAGATCTTGAATGTATCTTAGGACTTCCAGTGGGATCCATCATTGCTTGCACAAGAAATGTTGCTTTCATGCAGGGTAGAGCATGGATTCTATACTTTGCAAATTAGAATTGCTCTGGGGTAAAGAGCTATAATGGAAAGAAAAATAGTTGTGAGGTCAGGAAACCTGAACTCAAATTACACCTCTGCCAGGTTTTTATTTTTTAAGGTTCCTTCCAGCTTAATGTAAACTCTCTTAAGAAATAGACAGATACATCTACCTATAGTAAAATAAAAATATACAATTTTCTATAAACTTGTGCTGCTTAAGAAGAAACCCACTTAATTTCAAAGCATATTTGTAATTTAAGGATTTAATATTTTTCAAAAATACCCTTAGTACTTTGTACATTAGAGTTTGAGATTTATAGATCTCAGCTTTCAAACTTCATGCCCTTGGCATTGATTTTTAGATTACATTTCCCCTAAAATGTAATAATAATAACAATATAACAGAAATAATAATATCAGTTAAAAGTATATGCTTCTAAGCTGCCATCCAACAATAAACCACCTGCTGATTTATGAATATCAGTTAGACTCCAAGTGTTCTACTAAGAGTAGAAATTGTTAACCATGGTAAAAAATCAGATGAATGGTAAAAGGAGAGAAAGCAGGCTGAATCAAAACTAAGGAACTGAGAGATCTCATTAAAAGAAGGTATAGTATAAAGAGACCCCAGTAATACCTAATAGGAAGAGACTATATATCTTTATTGAATGTCCTTGGAATCCACAGTAGTCCTCCTAATAATAAAACGTTTATTTGCCAAATTTGCCACCATACAGAAAACTTCACCTACATGAACTTGTTAAATTCACTCATTTACAGGAGACTTTGCCTCATGGTAGAGAATATGAGATTACACTTCTCTTTGTTTGACAGTAACTTTCTTATGAAAATAAATAAATGAAATAAAACAACACAGATTTCTGAGCATATTAAACATTGTTTATTTTTTGTTCTTCTTGCACTTTGCTCCCTGATAGGTACTCTGCAATCCAGTGACACTGACCCCCTGGCTATTCCAGGAACAAGAAACTCCATGTCTCACGTCCAGGCATTTTCTCTGATTGTCCTCCATGCCTGAAACATTCTCCCTAATTCACTCTGAATACTGATCTCCCTAGCAGCCTTTAAATTTCTTTTTTAATAGTATTTATTTTGTCCAAACATACATAAAAAGACATTTAAAATTCATTTATGTGAAATTTTGAGTTTCAAATTTTATCCCTCCCCTCTCCTCCTTCCTCCCTAAGACAGTAAGCAATTTGATAATAAGTACAATCATATAATATATATATATTTATTTATAATTAAGATTTTTTATTTTCAGTTTACAATGCTCAGTTCCACATAATTTTGAGTTCCAGATTTTCTTTACCCCCTCCCTTCCTCCCTCCCCAAGATGGCATGGAATCTGATATATGACCAATGGAATGAATCAGGAGAAAGAAGAAACAAAACCAAAAAAATAAATAAATAAATAACAAAAGAGAAAAAAACGGAGGAAAAAAGAAGACCAAACAGTGTGCCTCAATCTGCATACATACTTCATAGTTCTTTCTCTGGATGTAGATAGCTCTCTCCATCATGAGTCCTTTGGAGTTGTCTTTGCACCTTGTATTGCTGAGAAGAGTGAAGTCTGTCAAGGTTGGTCATCACAGAATCCATATATCTGTGGTTACGTATAATGTTCTCCTGGTTCTGCTCCACTCACTCAGCATTATATCGTGTAGATTTTCCATACCATTCCCATTTCTTATCGCACAATAATATTCCATTACCTTCACATAGCACAACTTGTTCAGCCATTCCCCAATTGATGGGCATCCCCTTGATTTCCAATTCTTTGCTACTACAAAAAGAGCCACTATGAATGTTTTTGTAAATATGGGTCCTTTTCCCACTTGTGTGATCTCTTTGGGATACAACCCTAGAAGTGGTATTGCTGGGTCAAAGGGTGTGAACATTTTTATAGTCCTTTGGGCATAGTTCAGAATTGCTCTCCAGAATGGCTGGATCAGTTCACAACTCCACCAGCAATGGAACAATGTTCCAATTTTCCCACATCCTCTCTAACATTTATCATTTTCCTGCTTTGTCATTTTAGCCAATCTGACAGGAGAGATGTTGTACCTAAGAGTTGTTTTGATTCACATTTCTCTAATCAGTAGTGATTTTGAGCATTTTTATATGCCTAAAGATATCTTTAATTTCTTCCTCTGAAAACTGACTGTTCATATCCTTTAACCATTTCTCAATTGGGGAATGAATTGTATTCCTATAAATTTTGGCTCAGTTCCCTGTATATTTTAGAGATGAGGCCTTTATCAGAGACACTGGTTGTAAAGATTTTCTCCCAATTTTCAGCTTCCCTTCCTAATCTTTGTTGCAATGGCTTTTTTATGCAAAAACATTTCAATTTAACATAATCAAAATTATCCATTTTGCATTTTGTAAGGCTCTCTATCTTTTGCTGTCATGAATTCTTAGCTTTTCCATAAATCTGATAGGTAAACTATTCCTTGTTTTCCCAAATTGCTTATAGTATCAGCCTTTATTCCTAAATCATGAACCCATTTTGACTTTACTTTGGTATATGGTATAAGATATTGGTCTATGCCCAGTTTCTGCCCTACCATTTCCCAGTTTTCCCAGCAGTTTTTGTGAAATAGTGAATTCTTAGCCCAGAAGCTGGCTTCTTTGGGCTTATCAAAGAGTAGATTGCTATAGTCATTGACTTCTCCACCTTGTGTACCTATCCACTGATCCACAGCTCTGTTTCTTAGCCAGTACCAGGTAGTTTTGATGACTGCTGCTTTATAGTACAGTTTAATATCTGGTATGGCTAGGCCACCTTCCCTAGCATTTCTTTTCATTAATACCCTAGATATTCTAGACCTCTTGTTCTTCCAGCTGAATTTTGTTATTATTTTATCCAGCTCTGTAAAATAATTTTTGGTAGTTCAATTGGTATGGCACTGAATAAATAAATTAATTTAGGTAAAATTGTCATTTTTATTATATTAGCTTGGCCTAACCATGAGCAACTGATATTTTTCCATTTATTTAGATCTGACTTTACTCACGTGAAAAGTGTTTCATAACTATGTTCATATAAGCCCTGGGTTTGTCTTGGCAGATAGACTCCCCAGTATTTTATAGTGTCTGCAGTAACTTTGAATGGAATTTCTCTTTCTATCTCTTGCTGTTGGGCTTTGTTAGTAATGTATAGGAATGCTGAGGATTTTTGTGGGTTTATTTTATATCCTGCAGCTTTGCTAAAGTTGTTTATTATTTGAAGTAGTTTTTTACTTATTTCTCTAAGATTTTCTATGTAAATCATCATATCATCTGCAAAAAGTGATAATTTTGTTTCTTCTTTGCCTATTCTAATTCCTTCAATTTCTTTTTCTTCTCCTATTGCTACAAGTAACGTTTCTAGTACCAAATTGAATAGTAGGGGTGATTATGGACATTCTTCTTTCACTCCTGATCTTATTGGGAATGCATTTAGCTTATCCCCATTACAAATAATGTTTGTTGATGGTTTCAGGTAGATGCTATTTATAATTTTAAGGAAGGCTCCATTTATTCCTATGCTTTCTAATGTTTTTAATAGGAATGGGTGTTGTGTTTTATCAAAAACTGTTTCTGCATCTATTGAGATGATCATATGGTTTCTGCTAGTTTTGTTGTTGATATGAGCAATTATGCTGAGCATTTTCCTAATATTGAAGCAGTCTTCTATTCCTGGAATAAATCCTACCTCTTTATATGTATTATTCTCTTCATAAGTTGCTGCAATCTTTTTGTTAATATTTTATTTAAAATTTTTGCATCAATATTCATTAGGGAAATTGGTATATAATTTTCTTTCTCTGTTTTGACTCTTCCTGGTTTGGGTATCAGTACCATATTTGTTCCATAAAAAGAATTTGGTAGGACTCTGTCTTCACCTATTTTCCCAAATAGTCTATAAAGTATAGGAATTAATTGTTCTTTAAATGTTTGATAAAATTCACATGTAAAACCATCTGGCCCTGGAGATTTTTTCCTGTGGAGTTCATTGATGGCTTGCTCAATTTCTTTTTCTGAGATGGGGTTATTTAGAAATTTTACTTCCTCTTCTGTTAACCTGGGCAATTTATATTTTTGTAGATATTCATCCATATCCCTAAGGTTATCAATTTTATGGGCATACAGTTGGGCAAAATAATTCTTAATTATTGTTTTAATTTCCTCTTCATTGGAGGTGAATTTACTCTTTTCATTTTTGATATTGGTAATTTGATTTTCTTCCTTCTTTTTTTAAATCAAATTGACAAAAGGTTTATCAATTTTATTGGTTTTTTTCAAAAAACCAGCTCTTGGTTTTATTTATTAATTCAATAGTTTACTCCTATATTTCAATTTTATAGTCTCTCCTTTGGTTTTCAGTATTTCTAATTTGGTATTTAATTGGGGATTTTCAATTTGTTCTTTTACTAGGTTTTTCAGTTGCATGCCCAATTCATTGATCTCCTTTTTCTCTGTTTTATTCATGTAAGCATTTAGAGATATAAAACTTCCCCTAAGAAATGCTTTTGCTGCATCCCATAAGTTTTGGTTTGTTGTCCTCATTATTGTCATTTTCTTGAATGAAGGTATTAATTGTTTCTATGATTTGTTCTTTGGCCCACTCATTCTTTAGAATTAGATTATTTGGTTTCCAATTAATTTTTGGCTGATTTTTCCCTGGTTTTTTATTACAAATAATTTTTGTTGCATCATGATCTGAAAAGGATGCTTTGACTGCTTCTGCCTTTCTGCGCTGGATTGTGAGGTTTCAATGCCCTAGTACATGGTCAATTTTTGAGTAGATGCTATGTACCACTGAGGAAAAAAGTATATTCCTTTTTATCCTTATTAAGTTTTCTCCAGAGATCTATCATATCTGCCTTTTCTGTTTACCTCCTTAACTTTTTTCTTGTTTATTTTAAGGTTAGATTTATCAAGTTCATAGAGGGGGAGGTTGAGCTCTCCCATTATTATGGTTTTGCTGTCTATTTCTTCCTGTAACTCCCTTAACCTCTCCTCTAAGAATTTGCATGCCATACCACTTGGGGCATATATGTCAAACAATGATATTACTTCATTGTTTATGGTGCCTTTTTAGCAGGATGTAGCTTCCTTCCTTATCTCTTTTAATTAGATCTATCTTTGCTTTTGCTTTGTTTGAGATTGGGATTGCTAACCCTGCTTTTTTTACTTTAACTGAAGCATAATATATTCTACTCCAGCCTTTTACCTTTACCCTGTGTGTATCCCTCTGTTTCAAATGTGTTTCTTGTAAACAGCATATTATAGGACTATGGTTTTTAATCTATTCTGCTATCCATTTCCATTTTATGGGAAAATTCATCCCATTCACATTCACAGTTATGATTACTATCTGTGTCTTTTTCTCCATCCTATTTCCCCCATTTATGCTTTTATTTCTTTCTTTCCCCTTCCACTCCTCAACAAAGTTTTGCTTTTGATCACTGCCCTCCTCAGTTTAACTTCCCTCTTGATTCCCCTCCCTTATTGTTTTCCACGTGCTACTTCTTCCCTCCCTTATGACCACCTCCTCCCCCTTTTCCCCCATTTCCCTTCCTACTCCCTGTAGGACAAGTTAGATTTCTATACTTATTAGGGTAAGTTATTCCCTCCTTGAGCCAAATCTGATGAGAGTAATGCTCAGATACTTCTCTTCTCCCTCCTTTCTTTCCCTCTACTACAATATGTTTTTTGTGCCTCCTCATGTGATGTAATTTACCCTTTTCTACTACCTCCTTACCTCTTCTCCCAGAACCATCCTTTTATATCTGTGTATTTATATCTTTATCATTATATCAGTTATTTTATACTGACATACACAGTCTATGAGTATCCCTTTCAATTGTCATAACTATACTATTCTCAAGATTGACATGTATATATCAAACTTGTATAAAACAAAATAATCCTATATAATGATGTAATTAATTAGCCTTATTGATTAACTAGGTTTTTTTCCCATTTACCTTTTTATGTCTCTCTTTAGTTTTGTATTTGGAGATCAAATTTTGCATTGAGCTCTGGCCTTTTCATCAGGAAGGTGTGGAATTCCCATATTTCATTGAATGTTCATCTCCTTGCCTAGAAAATTATGCTTAGTTTTCCTGGGTAGTTGTTCCTTGGTTGTAGTCCAAGCTCCTTTGCCTTTCGGAATATTGCATTCCAATTTCTCCTGTCATTTAATGTAGAAGCTGAAAGATCCTGAGTGATCCTGACTGTATTTCCGTGATATTTAAATTGTTTCTTTCTAGCTGCTTGCAATATTTTCTCCTTGACCTGGTGAATGATAAATCATTATAGAATATCTTCCTTACCATAGTATAAGCCCAGCTTTTCTTCCTTCCCCCCATCCTCCCCTCCCTGCAAGACTCTCTGGTTTGGAATATCAGACATTCCTTTCCCCCTTTCTTTCTTGCAAAGACCTTTAGACTTTCCTGCTTGGAATAAAGAATCAAACATCCCTCCAACTGATAAACCTTAAGAATGGACCTCTCAGACACTCCTCTCGGGGTGATCAATGGATTCTTTCCATGACAGTTTTACCATTACCCTCTGGGCAATTTTCTTTAAGGATTTAATAGAAGATACTATCCAGGCTCTTTTTTTTTTTTTTGTCATAGCTTTCAGGTAGACCAATAATTCTTAGATTGTCTCTCCTGGATCTATTTTCCAAGTCAGTTGTTACTCCATTGAAATTTTCACATTTTCTTATATTTTTTCATTTTTTAAAATTTTGTTTGACTGATTCTTGATGTCTTACAGAGTCATTAGCTTCTACTTGCCCAATTCTAATTTTTAATGTTTTGTTTTCTTCCTTTGTCTTCTCTATCTCCTTTTCCATTTGGTTGTTTTTACTTTTCAATGAGACATTTTCTCCATTTATATTCTGATTATCCTTAACCAATTCCCTGATTTTACCTTTTAAAGGTTTGTTTTCCTCAATGAATTTTTTTTTTCCATTTTTTTCCGTTTTTTCTTTTACCTCCCTAATTTGGTTTTTAAAGTCCTCCTTGAGTTCTTCCAGGAATGCTTTTTGGTCTGGAGACCAGTTCACTTTCCCTTTTGAGGTTTCAGATGGGGGTGTAGTGTCCATGCTGTCCACTTCTGAATCTTCTGAATTGGTATTTTAGTCTTTCCTGTCTCCATAATGTGAGTCAATCATCTTTGAAAGGTTCTTACAATTCTTTTTCATGGTGTTTTTTTTTCCCCTCCTGGTTTCTGAAGTGTATCTCTGTTTCTGAGGCTCAGGGGGCTCTGTCCCAAGTTTCTTGTGTTGGGATCTAGCTTTATGTGCTATGGCCTCTGGTTTCATGAGGTATAGGGGAGGGGTGGTCTGCCTGCTGGAAGTCTCCTCTTCCCCAGGACTGCTCTACAGCAGGCGTGGTCTCAGCTCATGTCTTATTGGTGTCTGCCACTTCCCCTGGCTGTGCAAAGCCACATCTGGGGTCCTGGCATTGATGTTAGTTAGCTCCACCCCCTGAGGCTCAATTACTCTAGTTGTTCTGCTAAGGTGAGGGCTTCTGGGACACCTCTCTTCCTGCACTAGTCTCCTTCTGCCACCACAGGAAAGGCCCTCTCCCCAACCTCTCTAGCTACTGAAGTCCCCCTTCTGGCTCCTCTGTTTCTTCTGAGGTTTTATTCTCTGGGTTTATTCAAAGGAGGCATATGAGCCATTTTACCTGCACATCCTGGCTACAGGAGTCCAAGAAGGCGAGTTTCAAACCTTTAGACTGTGGGTTGGAGGCCTCCAGGCTAGCTGCTCCCATGGCCGCAGGCTCTGCCCTCAGACAGACTCCAGTCCTGGGCTGGGAGGCCTGGGGCTGTATCGCGGCCATAACCGGTAGTTCCACTCTGGACCTGTTCCTGCTCCAGTGTTTCACTCATCCAGCACTCTCCCAGACAGGCATGCTGGCTGGATTCCTCTGCTGTTACTAGTTGGTTTGGTTTGGTGCCGATCCGTGTGCCCAGTGCCCCTACCCCTCTCAGTCTGCTAGTGGCTTCTAACTCTCTCAAACCTGCTCAGATTCACTTTTTTAGGTTTATCTGACAGAATTTGTGAGAGAGCTCTGGTAGTTCCTTCCTTTCACAGTGCCATCTTGGCTCCCCCCCCCCAGCCTTTAAATTTCAACAGAATCCCATCTTCTACAGGAAGCCTTCTCCAGTCCCCCTTATCTGTGTACTCTGAGATTCAGCTGTTGCATATACAGAACACTTCATCTCCCAACTCTGAGAATTTGCATTGGCTCTCTCTAATGCTTGTAATGCTCTCTGTCCCCATTTTTGACTCCTGAGTTTTCTTGCTTTTTCCAGGTTCCAACTAAAACTCCACCTTCTACAAGAAGCTGATTTTCCAATCTCATCTAATTCTGGTGCCTTCCCTCTGTTTATTATTTCCAATTCATACTTTCTATAGCTTAAGCTTATTTATACATAATTGTTTGTATCTTGACTATGAGTTCCTTGATAGTAAGGAATATCTTTTACTTTTTTTGTATCCCAGCACAGTGCTTGGCAGGTAGTAGGGGCTTAATAAAATTTTGTTGACTTGACTAGACTCACCCCACAACTCAAAATAATTTCTCCACACTCAAATTGTCGTAGCATATTTAATCTGGATATGACCTTTTGTACCTGTAAAACCTCTTTCAGTAATGAAACTCAGATGAGATGAGGTACAGGAAGTACTTTGTAAATTGTAAAGTGATATAAAATACTATTTATCTCAATATCAAAAATTGTTATCTATTACATTGAATTTTGTTCCATTGATATCTGTATTCCAGCTTATTAAATCATAAGCTTCCTGTAGGCAAGGGTCATATAACTTTGTCCTCATTCAATCCCCAGTACCTAGTATATACTACCTGGCATTTATTAGCCTTCTGTTGAATTCAAATGGGCTGGATCATATTTTACTTAGTGGTCCTGGTTATTCCCTACAATTATTTGAAAGCAGTTGCTTTTGATCTCTGAGTTTCACCTTTTTGCAAGTCACTTTACTTCTCATGGTTTCACTTTGCCCATTTAAGACAAAACATGAACACATGATGCCTTTGACGAATTGTTACCTGAAGGTGAAAAGCCCTTAAGTGGGACTCCTTAGTAACACCTCCTTTAGTAGTGTTCGATCTCACATTCTGATACCCTTCCAGCCCAGCCCTGTTTGTCCTGTATACTGTCAAGGGAATTCATAAGAGCTATTTTAGAGCATCTTCCCAACATGCCACATTTCATAAAGCTAGACTAATGTTATTATTTTGGCAGCCAAAGCAAGAAGTTCATTAAAACTCAGTTCTGTATGGAAGTAGGAAAGAAAAAAAGAAACAGAGGGAAGGAAAGAAAGAGGGAAAGAAAGAGAGGAAGGAAAGAAAGAGAGGAAGAAAGGAAGGAAGGAAGGAAGGAAGGAAGGAAGGAAGAAAGGAAGGAAGAAAAATCTCTTCCGTATATGTTCTCATTCTTTTATCACATGCTCTGATTTCACTCCAAAGTCAAAATATTAAGTTGAAGCCTAATATAGAAAGTATTGTTTATTTTAGTTTTAGTTTAAACATGCTACCAATAACTTTTTTGGGGAGTATTTAGTAGATTATGAAATCAGACAAACATTTGATGTTTAAGGACACATTTAGGGAAATTTATAATTCACCACCAGCTACAAATTGCAAAGACATTTAAATGTGATTTAAACTTGAATCATAAAATCATAAATAGTTACAGTTCCAAGAGATGTCAGAAATCATCTAGCCTAAATCCCTTATTTTTAGTAGAAAAGGGAACTAAGGCCCATGGAGATGAAATTTACCCATGGCCACACCTAATCCTTGGCAGGCACTGGAAAGAGACTAATGTCCTGAATTCTCTTAATGAGTGAATTTATTTTGATCTTGCTACTGTTAATCATCTAACAAATGAGCATGGCATTTGTTATAAAACTCCAACTTGCATTGATTTTCTTATGGCAATAGGAAGCAACATGGTGCAATGCATAGAGCCAAGTCTTGAATTTCAAGAACTTAAACCGTGATTAGAATCCAACATCAGACATTTATGAATGTGACTATGTGACCATGGGCAAGTCCCTTAACCTCTAATAACCTTATTTTCTTGTTCTGGAAAATGCGGATAATGATAATTTTACTACTGACCTCAGAAATATGTTATAAGGATAGCACTTTGCTAAATGTTTAAATGTTAGATAAATTATTTCTCTAGTGGTTATTTTCTCTACTATTATTGTTATGGTTAATATTATTATTATTAAACACTGACTATGAACATAAGACAATGCTAGTTACTAAAACCACAATAAAGATTTTATATATACACCTATTTGTGTGTATACATATATGTATATATGCATATATATACACATATACATATATGTAGACATATATGTATATATATTTGTATATAGATATATACATTCATGCATATATGTGTTTTCTAATACAATCACATTTTATGCAGTGGTATTGATATCACTTGCCTTGGGAGCAATAAGCAGTAAGTTCATTAAAACTTAATGCTTTGATAAAGAGTAATAACCTCAACACCGTCCTCATAGTTATGCTGTTTTGAGCTAGCCAAAAATCTCTGAGAAGTTATGTTGTTTCCCTAAGCAAGGGAAAGAGCATTGGCTTTGACGACAGAGGACTTAGATTCAAAACCCACCTCTGCAACTTTCTACCTTTGTGAGCTCTGACAGGTTACTTCATTCCCCTGGGACTTAGTGTCTTTAACTAGAAAACAAGGAAGTTGGACTGGATGGTCTCTGATGTCCTTTGATCCTTAGTCCTCCAATGACCAGTCCAGTTTATACACATTTTAAAAGATCAGCCTACTTTTGTATCAACTATAGTTACCTGGGAAGAGGAAAATTGATGGAACACATTCTATATTACAATACTAGCTTGTAGGGAGGGGAGGTATGAAGCAATGGAATGGCCCCAAAGATCAACTTCTCAATTTTACTTTGGACCTGCTTTCTCTGGTTAAAGCCAGATAATGAAATTGTTTCTTAATGTTATGTTTATCATCATTTTATATAGTTGGGTTAGAAAACTAGTTCTCCAGAGGTTATTTTTTTAGGCAGTGTACCTTATAATTAAAGTAAAATGATAGCAGATAAACTATTAAACCTGGATTATGGTCACATGGTCCAAAAAGGTGGCTTTCCATAGGTGTGGATGACCTTGGCCTCCTTATGGGATGTGGTACCATTCTTTTGTACTTGTTCTCTTCAAAAACTATTAAATTAGGATAGTACTAAAGTTACCTAACCATACATATTATCTAATTCATAATATTAGCAAATCATTTGATAGAATTATAAATCTTAGAGCAACATTTAAAGAAAAACACCTGGATGAAGTTAGATACATTTCCACTAACCTTTAAATGTCTTATAGCTGCTTGATTCAACCTTATTATTTATTGCCCACCCTACCACCTTTCAAGATGAAATGGAAAACATTAATCTTGAATATGTTTTGGCATGTCCAAGACAGTCTTGATGGTAAAACTTTTAGCCATAATCATTCCATAAGCATTAAGACTACTGGAGTATTTCTTCTGCTCTGAGGTTTGGCTGAAAGACTTTTGATGCAATGGGCTTCCTTATTCTCCCAACTGGAGTTCATTTTCTCTAGATAACTTTCCATTCTTTTTGTAATGTTGTGCACAAAGCAGAAACTCTCCTCATTCTTTCCACTAAAAAAATCATAAGGAGCCAGAGAGAGAGCAATAGAGAACTCCTAACCACGTTAGCATTAATTTTATCATGGCCCTTTTGAAATCAGAAAGGCTATATTTTTCCTCTATCTACTACTTCTGGGTAACTTTTTACCCTCTGAATTCAGGGCTCTAAAAATGTACAATTAGCTAAACTTACTTGCCAAGCACCAATATTAAATTTAAAAGGCATCTAGCATATTGTGTGTTCCAACTTAGACCTCTTACAGAAATTTTTTTTTATATTGCAACTGTATAAAAAAAAACCTGAGCTTTAAAAAATGGTTAGAAATAACATAATGAAGTACATAAGATTTTAACAGATGTTAAATGATTCCTATCTGCTTTTCACTATTGCAAATGAAGAATATAAGTGGAGATACTTAGAGGCTTGGACAAAGATGATACATAAAAGCAGACCACAGGACTTTAGTGCTGCAAATCTTGTTCTCTGCTAGTGTGAGAGTTTAAACCCTTATTTCTGTTGTTATTAATTCTTGCATATCTTCAGTCTTTGGCTACATTTCCTATTCTCATCCTTCAGATCTCTACTGCATATTCTGATTTACCCCCTTTCTTTCAGTGTAGCAAATTTCTCTATGCTGAGTACTATGAAAGAAATGCCAGAAACAAGGGTCACTTTATGCGTAGATACGATTGGAGGAATATTGAGAAGAGAAAGGCCTCTCTGATTAAAAACACGCTCAGAAGCCTGTCTTGGTGCTTGGAATTCCATTTTTAATCATTCCTTTGGCTTAAAGGGATTTAAGGGACAATATATTAAATTATTATCAGGCTTCAACGATTTAGCTTAAATTAGTTTATCAAAGTAGTCACAGGAGACAGTAGGTCTATAAGAGGACACAAGATTAGTTTTTATGGTGGGCAAAGGATTAGGAAATTCTTGTAATTGGGAGAGCATTGGAGAAAGAACAATATGGTAATACTAGACATTTGGAAGATACAGAAAATATGGGAGAAGAGGGGTGATTATTGTAGTGATATAGAAGGCAAACTTGCATTATCTCACTACTTTATCTAGGGTCAGCCAAAGCTTAATATGTATAATGGCCTCAAGGAGTGTGTGTGTGTGTGTGTGTGTTAGCACTCTTTGCAGTTTTGTTTCAGTGATAGCTAATCAAACTCATTGAACTTAATTTCAAAAAATCTTCATACAAAAGAAGGGCTAAGTCATTAATTATGTGACTTTGGTAAAAAAAAAAAGAAGATAAAATTGTATTCCTCAGACATTAAATTGATAGGTATCTGGAAAGGAATTCAAGGTTAGCCTTTTTCAAGGCCACAAGGCCACTTACACATTCTGTGAAAGTGCACACCCTGTTATAAAATCGAATATTATTTCAGGAAACAATTCTGAAAGAAGAAAAATATCTGAAACTGTGGTTTGTTAACTGTCCTAGGGGACTTAGAATGAACACTATTCAGAGGAAACAAGGAACAAATGGAATCTACAGTCAGGAGGAAGTGGAGTTGCAGCCCATTTCACATGAGACAAACAACACACACATTCATTACTGCTATTATATTGGCAGTGTTACAGTTCCATCAGCCAGAGCACTGCTCCCCAAAGGACTGGGCATCCAAGTGACCCCTGTTTGAGATGACAAAATTTTCTGCATTTGAAATTAAAAAGCAGTGCCAGACAGTAACATTATCAGGATGATTTAAACAACCACAACCTAAACAATTAATTAGAAGATGAAGAAAGCATAATAGTAGATAGTTTTGTGGTACCTTTATACCAAAGTAGTTCCTCAACAGATAGAAAACCTGGCTGTAGAGAAGCCTGGCTGATACTGCAAGCATCCACCACTAATGCTGGTCCTTCATTTTGTTTTCTATTTATCTCACTCTGATAACATTGAAGGGAAAGCACACTCAGATAGGTTGTAAATTTTTGTTATCCTCTCATCTTCTGAAGATCTACTCTTTGACCAAGGAGTCCACCTCCCATATCCTGCGATCTGAGTAATCCTACCAAGAATATTTATGGAGCAGCTGGAAGGATATGGGAAAATTACTGGTGGTGGTAGTCTTTACCACAGTTACTCAAAGATAATATTTCTCTTAAAAGAAAACAAAAAGAAAAGAAAAAATATCTGTAGTAATTTTGGAGATAAAGTATGAGCTTCTACCATCACTAGTTATAAATTAAAAAAACTCACATAGACTAAGCTTATCATAAAGGGTCTGAGGTAATAAAATACTAGTCCTTAAACAATGATCCTTTGTTACTAATAGCTAGCATTTACATGGTTTTGTAAAGATTGCAAAGTGCTTCATGTTTTCTCATTTTATCACCCCCCATCCCCCCAGCCCTTCCCCACAACAACCCTGTGAGATGGGTGCTGTTATTATCTCCAGTTTGCAGATAAGCAAACTGAGACTGAGAGGAAGTTACCAATTTGCTTAGGGTCACCCAGATCTGAGGCAGGATGTGAACCTCAGTCTTTCCCATTCTAAAATCAACACATTCCAGAATGACACCTCTCTGCTAAGAAGCTGCATGAATAAGAGTTGGCCTAGGAGTTCAAGTCCTTCCTCTGTCAGGTGAAAGAGGAAATGACTGAGGAAGCATAGGTCTGAGCTTCTGAGCATGTTGCTTTATTAAGCAATGCATTCCAATTGCATAACAAACTGCCAGGCCTTCCTCAGTTTTGATACTGGACCCTGAATATAGGCAGAAACAGACTTTTATGCATTAAAGACATCTATTGAAATAAGACCAAATAATTAAAAAACAATAATTAATGAGGATACAAAATTAGGTTATCTGATTTTTAATTGGAAGAAAGATTAGGGACTTTCCAAGTTAGAAAGGGAGGAATGAATAGGTACAATTCCCTGAAATCAGGAAATGAGGTGTCCCAATCCCTTCACAGATCACTTATCAATAAGCCTAATCTATAAGATTTTTTATCCATTCATAATCAGAATTATGTAAGTCAGCCTACAGAGCAAACTACTTAGAGGTCTCACAATGTCCTAATTTTGAGAAGGGAGATTTACCTGTCCCAGGGTAGTCAAGAAAACTTAAACATAACTGCAAACACCATAAAACAGAAAGACAAAGCAAAAAAGTGATGATCATCAACAGTAAATAACATCAGGTCTCCTTATCCCAGTAAGCCACTCCCAATGTCCATTTAATCATTTTATTTTGTCTTGAGTCCAGATGTCTGATGTCATCTGTTCCTTGGAAATATATTCACTTGGCCATTTTGGAAAAGGCTTGACACATACTAGTTATGTATTTATCCCTGGATAAGTGATGTAACTTCTTAGTTCTCTAGAGGAGAGGGGTCAAAGATAGATGACAGAGTTGTGAGCAGCATTGTGGGCAGTGCCACCTGAACCAGATTAAAATGTGATTGGGAAACATTTAACCAAAAATACAATGGAACATAAATCATATTAATATGTGGTTTTCTAAGTCAATATGCAACTGGCAGTGAGCCTTATTTATGGTTTAATGTTCCCTCCCATTTCTATTTGAGTTTGACAGCACTACTCTTGGCAATTCTTTAAGACTGTTAGTTGCAGAGGAGATAGAGCAGGCAATTGAAACCCATTTCTCTTTAGGCTTAAGAGGAAAGCCTTCATCAGCTACATGACTGTGTTTCTGGGGATATATTGTTACACAATGTTGTTTCCTCCAGCCCCAAGAAAGTCAGCTCCCTTCGACTTCAATCCTGAGGACCCTTTCTCCCACTGGTGAGTTCTTCCTAGAATCTCTGTTTTGGAAAAAGGACCCAGAATGGTTATCCCTCATTCTCTGGACTTAGCCACCTTGTCCCTAAAGGGTAGGCCCCTCCCTTCCCAACCTTTTTCAGCTCCTCTTTTTATATGCTGTCTCTCCTTATTATTTTGGACAGGACAGGAGCTGTATTTTATCCTTGTATTGTATCCCCATAACTTGACACAATGCCAGGCACATAGAAAATACTTAATAAATACTTGTTGATTGACTGACTCAGGAGACGGTTCTGTGCCAGGGCACAATGTTTGGAGGAGACTCTGAATGTGCAATTTGATTTGGAGTAGAGTGAACAAGAGGAAAGAGAATGATGCTGTCTTATTAAAGAATAGGAGGCAGATATCTCATACAAATTGTTCCCTTTCCCCCCATATTCTCTTCTGAAAGAATCACAGATGGTCAGTGACAGTGATAGACCCTCAGTGAAGGAGAGTGAAAACACTGACTAAGGGAAGGTCCAAGGGAATGCTGAAAGAAGAAACTTGGGAAAAAGTGATTCCATCTGCATAGAGGTGAGTCAATGGGGGCTGAGTAGCTACTTTTCCTGTTAAACTGGTTAACTACTGCCAAACTTAAACTCTACTACAAAGGTACAAACCTGGACTGGCAAAAGAAATTACCTTTGGGAGCTCTCTACACTAATGAAATCACAAGTCCCATGACAAATCAATGAATGAATGAACTAAATAATGAATGAATGAACTAAAGAACGAATGAATAAAATAGTTTTTGTTGTTGTAATGGTGGTAATGGTGGTGATGATGTTGGTAATAATGATGGCAATGGTGATGCTGCTGCTGCTGCTGCTGATACAATAAGTGGGAAGAATGTTTGACTTAGAGATTAAAGGACCTGGGTTCAAGTTCAGACTTGGTCATTTCCTAGTTATATGACTCTGGCTGATTCACTAAATCACTCTGAACCCCAAGTAACTCCTTAAGACTTATCCACTCATCATTAATTACTGTGTTAGTAGAAAGGACTCCCATACCCTGGAATTCCCTATGCTGGTAAGTTATTCAGGTTATTTTTTGATAATTTAAGGTCTTGAATAATTAGTGTACTGTATATATACATACATACACACACATATATGTATATGTCTACACACACACACTATATATATGTATATATATAAATATATACACCTACTTATGTGCAAAATACAGTATTAGGCATTAAAATACATGAAGAAAACGACTAAGTTCTAAGGTAGAGACAAATCTTTTTTCCACACAGCCTAAGTTAATCCCTTAGAGAATTAATTTCTAATTGCTCAAACCTACAGTTTATATATTCCAGGCTACTTTTATGTGATATTTATGGAACATTGATTTTAGTTCCTGAAAGATAAAAACTGTTGGATTTAGATTCAGATGGCAAAGATTCAAATCCCAGCCCCATGGCTTGCCCCTTTTGTGACCTGGGATAAGCCACTTAACTTCTTAGGGGCTCAGATTCTTCATCTGTAAAATGAAGGGACTGGTCTAGATGGTCTCTAATTTCCCTTCGGATTCCCAAATCCTTTGATCTTCTCTAGATTATAATGTCTTTAAGGAAAAGGATTGTTCTTTTTAAAAAAATATCCTCATGGGGCTTCCACAGAGTATGTACCCAGTGGGTACTGAATGCTTTCTTGTTATTTTAATATGTAGGATTAGAGAGGCCTCTAGAATGCTGAGACCAAAAACTCAAAGCAAACCCTGGTTGGACGCACTATTGCAGGAAACCAAAACAAACTAAACAACAACAACAAACACATGATATGTCAGTAGAAAATGATATTATATCAGGGATTATGTTGAAAAGTAAAAGAGATGTGTCCTTCCTTCTTAACTTTTCTAATTCTTTATTTCAATTTAGAACTGCACAAGCAAAAGGGAGGGAAGGGAGGATGAGAAGTTTCTATCCTCCGATAAATGAACATGTAGGGAATTGAATTTCTACCCTTTCTTATTTTGTAAACTTCTCTATAACCCTCCTCCTTCCACACTGGATATTTATTTACAGATGTATGTACAGAGCTATAATCAGTACAATCCTAAGTAATATTAGTTTGCAGTGATGACAAGAGAATAGGGGTGACCTAAGCCTCCAAAGAATAAAATGAGGAATCCCAGGATCAGAGTAGTGACAGTCTTCAAGTTTCTTATCAGTTACAGTTCTTTTTCATATTTCAGAACTGAAAAAGCTGATGAGGTCACCAAATGAGAAAGTATAAAGGGAGAAGAGGCTGAGGACTGAGTCCTGAAGGACACCCACAGTTAGGGGGCATGGCCTGGTTGAAGATTCAGCAAAGGAGACTAAGAGGGAGTGGTCAGACAAGTAAGAGGAAAATCAGAACTGAGCAGTGTCATGAAAATCTAGAGAGATGAGAGTATCAAGGAGAAGAGGGTAATTGAAAATCTCAAAGGCTGCAAAGGCAATATAATTTCTCTGGCAGAATGTGAACATCAAAGGTCATTTTCACATAGAGTCATGTTGAAGGAACACTGGATTAGAAGCTAGGAAAGAGGCCTGTGTTTTAGTCCTGATGCCACTTTATTTTTCTTTTAAATAAAATTGTATTACTAATTTTTGTTTTAATATCACCTACATTTTCCAAGACATCCTTTTCCATAGCCATTCCCAAAGAGCCATCCATGATAACAAAAAATAAAAAAGAGGAGAAAAAGGGACCCCAAACTAAGAAATATATTGGAATATATCTAACATTACATATACTGTCCCATACTTATAACCTTCCTCTGCACTCTCTGTCTCATCAATCCTCATACCTCTGAAGTAGGAGGAAAGATTTGTCACTAATTGTTTTTATGACTTTCAACAAATCATTTCATGTCTCTGAGCCTCAGTTTCCTCATCTTTATTTTTTTGGTGGGGGATAGGCAGGGCAATTGGGGTTAAGTGACTTGCCCAAGGTCACACAGCTAGTTAGTGTGTCAAGTGTCTAAGACCGGATTTGAACTTAGGTCCTCCTGACTCCAGGGCCAGTGTTCTACTCACTGTGCCACCTAGCTGCCGCTTCCTCATCTTTAAATGCTTCTAAGCCTGATCACTCTATTCTATTTTATTCATCTCCCATTTTTTTTCTTAGTTAACCTGAGTATATTAAGTGTTTTCACAGCAGGATCTAAGTCCAATATTAAAAAAAAGAAAGTTCACTATGGTATTCAGGGAGCAGGGGGCCCCTGTGTGAGAACAGATTCTGTTAATTACAAAAATTGATATAAAATTGAGTTATGGTATTGTAATGAAGCCAGCTGTCAGCTGAACAAAGTAGATCTCTCGACAACCTAAGGAAAAAAAAAACACTAACAATTCACTAACAAGAAACATGGTGTAGGGACTCTCGAAGGGAGTCTGGATTTATTTATTTTTAATTGATTTGCTTTATCTTGCATATTAAACACCAAACAACTGGTATAAGCATCAAATGGTCAATCTGGTCATTAAGTCCTAATCTAAAGAATTAATTTATCAGCAGTCACTCTGTTTCCTTGTTCCCACTTCCCCTTCCCCAGTTATAGACTCTAATTTTGGGCATTTAATTCCTTCACAATTTAATGCCAATTTATTTTTGCAGCCCGGTTTCATATTATTCTCCCTCATACATTCTACTTTCCCATTAAACTGACCTATTTGATGTACCCCCTGCATGGCATTTCATTTCCTGCCTGGGATAGTGACTACCTTTTGAAATTCTTAGTCCTTTTCAAGGTTCAGCTGCAGCAGAACATTCTACAATAAGCTTTTCGTGATGCTCAGTTGTTACTCCTCCTCTTTCCATTATTCTCTGTACATTTTATATTTTTTTCTGTGGACATATTGTTTTTTCCCAGTAGAATACAAGTTCCTTAAACACTACAGATTTCTGTCTTTTATCTTTGAGTTTCTAGCTCCCAGCAATCTGCTTAAATAATAGGTGTTTAATTTAAAGTTCTTGTTGAATAGACTTGAATTAAATGAGGTTGTGTCAATCATTTCTCAATTTATAGTAAATAATTTGATATTCCATGGTTATGACAGTGATACACTATCTTCTGTCCTCTGACACTGCCACAGCTCTAATGCTGGCCCATATCACTTCATGCATTTTTAATATTTTTTTTGCACTAACAATGCCCCAAAAGAACATGGTTTTTAATATAGAAAAAACGTTGTTGGAGGGGGTGGAGCCAAGATGGCGGCTGGAAAGCAGGGAATAGCGTGAGCTCCCCTCCAAGTCCCTCCAAAAACCTATAAAAATGGCTCTGAAACAATTCTAGAACTGCAGAACCCACAAAATAGCAGAAGGAAGCAGGGCTCCAGCCCAGGACAGCCTGGATGGTTGCTGGGTGAGGTCTTTTGCGAACGGAGCTGGGAGCTGGGAGTGGAGCAGAGCAGAGCCCAGCATGGGCCGCGAGGACCAACCAGACCAGGAGCTGGGCAGAGAGGGCCCTAGTGCCCTGAATCAGTGAGCTGTGACAGTGGCCAGACTTCTCAACCCACAACACCAAAGACAACAGAGAAGAATTGCTGAAGCCACAAAATAGTGGAGGGAAGCAGGACTCTAGCCTAGGACAGCCTGGATGATTTCTGGGTAAGGTCTATC
Organism: Trichosurus vulpecula; assembly: GCF_011100635.1. Taxonomy (NCBI): domain Eukaryota; kingdom Metazoa; phylum Chordata; class Mammalia; order Diprotodontia; family Phalangeridae; genus Trichosurus; species Trichosurus vulpecula. Next base: position 306,504,594 of record NC_050574.1, on the reverse strand, counting down.
CCTCACGGTGCTGGGAGCAGAGCAGAGTGAAGCAAAGCCCAGCATGGGTGGTGCAGACCAACCACACCGGGAGCCGGGGGGAGTGTGCCCTAGTGCCCTGAATCAGTGAGCTGCAACAGTTACTAGACTTCTCAACCCACAAACACCAAAGACAACAGAGAAGGTTAGTGGGAAAAGCTGCTGGGGACAGGGGGATAGAGTTCCCAGTTCAGCCACCACCCCATGGGCAGCAGAGGTGGGGCAGCTACAGAAGTACAGCTGCAGTTGCTTCCAGGCTCAGGCCCACCTGGTGGGAGGAACTAAGTGGTGGATCAGAGCAGGAGTGAAGAGCCTGCTGAAGATCTAAGTCCAGTCTGGGTTGGGGGTTCTTGGGAAAGGAGGAGTGCTGGTGTGGCAGAGCTGGCGCATCCCCCCAAGCTGGGAACATAGGACTCTTTACTCTACAAGCAGTCATACCCCGCTGAAAAACTCAAGGGTCAGGTAAGTTGGCTGGGAACATGGCCAGGCAGTGAAAACGCACCCAGATTCAGTCTCAGACTTTGGAATCTTTCTTTGGTGACAAAGAAGACCAAAACACACAGCCAGAAGAAGTCAACAAGGTCAAAGAGCCTATATCAAAAGCCTCCAAGAAAAACATGAAGTGGTCTCAGGTCATGGAAGAGCTCAAAAAGGAGTTGGAAAAGCAAGTTAGAGAAGTAGAGGAAAATTGGGAAGAGAAATGAGAAGGATGCAAGAAAACCATAAAAAAACAAGTCAATGACTTGCTAAAGGAGACCCAAAAAAATACTGAAAAATATACTGAAGAAAACAACACCTTAAAAAACAGACTAACTCAAATGGCAAAAGAGCTCCAAAAAGCCAATGAGGAGAAGAATGCCTTGAAAGGCAGAATTAGCTAAATGGAAAAGGAGGTCCAAAAGACCACTGAAGAAAATACTACCTTAAAAATTAGATTGGAGCAAGTGGAAGCTAATGACTTTATGACAAATCAAGATATTATAAAACAGAAACAAAGGAATGAAAAAGTGGAAGACAATGTGAAATATCTCATTGGAAAAACCACTGACCTGGAAAATAGATCCAGGAGAGGTAATTTAAAAATTATTGGACTACCTGAAAGCCATGATCAAAAAAAGAGCCTAGATATCATCTTTCAAGAAATTATCAAGGAGAACTGCCCTGATATTCTAGAGCCACAGGGCAAAATAGAAATTGAAAGAATCTACCGATCGCCTCCTCAAATAGATCCCAAAAGAAATCTCCTAGGAATATTGTTGCCTAATTCCAGAGCTCCCAGATCAAGGAGAAAATACTGCAAGCAGCCAGAAAGAAACAATTTGAGTATTGTGGAAACACAATCAGAATAATGCAAGATCTGGCAGCTTCTACATTAAGAGATCGAAGGGCTTGGAATGCGATATTCTGGAGGTCAATGGAGCTAGGATTAAAACCTAGAATCACCTACCCAGCAAAACTGAGTATCATGCTCCAAGGCAAAATATGGACTTTCAATAAAATAGAGGACTTTCAAGCTTTCACAGTGAAAAGACCAGAGCTGAATAGAAAATTTGACTTTCAAACACAAGAATCAAGAGAAGCATGAAAAGGTAATCAAGAAAAAGAAATGACAAGGGACTTACTAAAGTTGATCTGTTTTGTTTACATTCCTACATGGAAAGATGATGAGTTTGATTCATGAGACCTCAGTATTAGGGTAGTTGAAGGGAATATGCCTATATATATATATATATATATATATATATATATATATATATATATATATATATATATATATATACATACATACATATACATATATATATATGTGTGTGTGTGTGTGTGTATGTGTGTGTATGTATATATATATGTGTATGTGTGTGTATGTGTGTATATATGTATATGTATGTATGTATATATATATATATATATATATATATAGAAAGAGAGAGAGAGGGAGAGTGTGCACAGGATGAGTTAAAGAAATAAAATCAAATTAAGGGATTAGAGAGGAATATATTGAGAGAGGTAGAAAGGGAGGGATAGAATGGGGTAAATTATCTCACATAAAAGTGGCAAGAAAAAGCAGTTCTGTAGGAAGAGAAGAGAAGGCAGGTGAGGAGGAATAAGTGAATCTTGTTCTCATCAGATTTGACCTGAGGAGGGAATACCATACACACTCAATTGGGTATCTTGCCCCACAGGAAAGAAGGAGGAAGAAGATAAAAAAGGGGGGATGATAGAAGGGAGGGCAGATAGGAGAGGAGGTAATCAAAAACAAACGCTTCTGAAAAGGGACAGGGTCAAGGGAGAAAATTGGATAAAGGGGGATAGGTTAGGAAGGAGCAAAATATAGTTAGTCTTTCACAACATGAGTATTGTGGAAGGGTTATACATAATGATACGCATGTGGCCTATGTTGAATTGCTTGACTTAGGGAGGGCAGGTGGGAAGGGAAGAGGGGAGAGAATTTGGAACTCAAAGTTTTAAAAACAGATGTTCAAAAACAAAAAAAAAATTTTTTGCGTGCAACTAGAAAATAAGATACACAGGCAATGGGGCGTATAAATTCATCTTCCCCCACAAGAAAGGAAGGGAAAAGGGAATGGGAGAGGAGTGGGATGACAGATGGGAGGGCTGAATGGTAAACAGGGCAATCAGAATATATGCCATCTTGGAGTGGAGGGGAGGGTACAAATGGGGAGAAAATTTGTAATTCAAACTCTTGTGAAAATCAATGCTGAAAACTAAATATATTAAATAACTTAAATTAAAAAAATAAAATGGAAATGGAAAAAAGTTCTTAATAGGTATAATATAATTTCCCCCTTATTTTATTATCCTATTGTACCTTAATACAAGACATATTGAGGCAGAAGTGACCCTTTACACTAAATAACATTGTCCCAATATTACACCAGACAATAGGATTTCTACAACAGTCTTGAAGTTAGCCAGAATAGTCAATGCCACAATCACTTTTGGTTATCATAACAAAAAAATCTCCTTTATCGATAAATGATCTGATTTTTTTTAAAAAATGACCCTGATTTGATTTGCTTAAAATGTATAGATAATCTAAAATAATTTATGAAGATAATGTGTAACAGTGTGATAAGAATCAAACTTCATAAAATAGTTGAAAGCTGCTTGGTGGATAGAGTGCCAGACCTGGAGTCAGAAAAGTCTAACTTCTTGAGTTCAAATCTGGCCTCAGACACTTACTAGCTGTGTGACCCTAGGCAAGTCATAGACTGTTTGCCTCAATTTCCTCATCTGTAACATGATCTAGAAAAGAAAATGCCAAACCACTTCAGTATCTTTGCCAAGAAAACCCCAAATGGGGTCACTAAGAGCTGGATAGGACTGGAAAATGTCTGAACAACAAAACACACTTTTATAGGACATGGTGTTGATTTCATTGTGAAATTTGCATGATCTCTGGGTCACAGTTATTCAAATTCAAAGGAGTTTCCTTTACTTTGAAGTTTGAAAGTTTATTCTTGTTCTTACCTGCAGCAAAAGCTGCCATGATGTAAGCTTCTATTGAATGCCATCCTTGTTTTTATTATCATTTAATGGGAACATAATTACAAAATGTAAATTAGAATGGAAAGCCAAAGTGATAAACTTTATGGTCACATTTTGTTCTTCCTAGTACCCCTCTTGCAAGCTTGCTATCACAGGGATTAATCAAATTAGCATAGGGATGATTGAAAAAATAGAACTGCCTATAATAAGTAATGGCTTTTAAATATTCTTTCCTTTAAAGAGATAGGAAAATTACAATTAGTAATGGTCATCCTTGGTTTCTCTGCTGCTTCAAAAATTTCCCTGGTCATTATCTGGTCAAATGAAATTGTGGGGAAAAGTCTGCCTTGACTCATCTTGCTGAATAGAAATGTCAGACAGATTGTTTCCCTTCTATGTGTGTGTCTACCCAACATAGAGCTTCCAGATTCAACTTCCCTGAAGTTTTGTTTGTTTAGTTGGTTTGTGTTTCTATTACTCTCTTGTTTAAAATCTTGTAGTTGTTTTCAAAAGAAAGCAGAAAAATATAGCAGAACTTACGAAAACCTGGGTTCAAATCATTCCTTTTTCATCAACCTGGGCAAATAATTTTCTGTCTTTGAACTTATGTGATACAGAGAAAACGGGCACTGCATTTGGAGTTGAAAGTTCAATATTCAGACTCCTTCTCTGTGACGTATTACTTTTGTGCCCTTCAGCAAATCATCTCTTGGCTTTGGTTTCCTCATCTGAAAATTAAGGGAGTTGAATTAGGTGGCTTCAGTGGCACTTTCCAGACCCATGTCTATGATTCTATGAGAGACTGGGCTAAAGAATATAAATTGTTAGAATAATGGAGGGAGGAACCTTAGAGATCAGATTGTTCAACCTGCATTTTAGATATGAGGAAACTGAGACTCTGAGGGGTGGTGACATGTTCGAAACAATATGGTGATTAATATCAGAATTGGGACTTGGACACTGGCCACCTGACTCACCATCGAGTGGACTTTTTATTCTCTTTAAGATCACATCTTTTTATAATTCTATGACATTCCATAAAAGTTCTACGTATTCTTTCTCGGCCAAGATAATTCCTTTACTCTTCTTTGCATTCAATCTTCTTTTCCTCCAAACATGTGGGGTAGAGAGTGGGTATGAGTGGGGTAATAGTTCCAGAGGAAACTTTTACTGGAAGCTTTGCAATTGCCTCACTTTACCTCCCCTCTCACCCTTGCTTTTGTTGTTGTTTAGACGTGTATTACTCAAATTGAGCTCCTCAGTGCTAGAGAGCATGACAATAGTGTTGTGTCACTCTCTCCCTGATTCCTTCCTTCCTTCCTTCCTTTCATCCTCTTTTTTGAAGTTTCTGTCCTTAGAGAGTTATCTGGTAGTGCTGATCACCTAATTAAGTGTCCAAGGTTATATAAGCAAGTAAATGTTAGCATTGGGATTTGAAACAGTTCTCTATCCACTGCTTCACTCTCTCTTCAAGCTTATATTTCACTTTATGATGTGAATATTATACATTGAACACAAGTAATAACTTTATTTAAAGGGGATGAATATAAGCTCATATGAAGATAAAGTAATAACAAAAGTTTTCATATCAGATTAAAATATATATTGTTAATATTCTCCTTCCTCAAAAAAGTCCTCACAATCATAATTGTGTAGTAAAATTCAGACAAATACAACAATGGAATGAAGCTTTCCCTGATCATGAAGCTGAATCTGTACAATTAAATAAACTGGATCAGTAATTGCTCAATATTGTGTTTTGTTGTATCTCAATTAACAGCTTGATTTAATTGATGATAAAATTAATCTAATTAATTGTACTAAAAGGACATGGAGCTCCTTTTAGGTAGAATAAGGAGGTCTGATTATTGGTTTATTTAGTGATTTTATTTAGAGATTTCCTATCTTATTTCCGTTCAAATGCATTCATTCCTTCAGGCCAAAGGTATAGATGTGTGTGAAATGTCTATTTATTGTGTCTTTACTGTAAGTGATATAATGAGAAGTGTACTGAATTTAGAGAACCAATATTTACATCTCACTAGCTGGGCTTAGCCAAGTCACTTGACATTTATTATTTAAAATTTTTATTATTTAATATTTTTTAGTTTTCAACATTGATTTCCACAAGATTTTGAGGTACAAATTTTTTCCCCATTTCTACACTCCCCCCACCCCAAGATGGCATGTATTCTGATTGCCTCTTTCTGAAGCCTGCCCTCCCTTCTGCCCCCCCCATCTGCTTTCCCCTTGCTTTCTTGCAGTGCAAGATAGATTTCTATTCCCCATTGCCTGTATATCATATTTCCCAGTTGCATGTCAAAACAACTTTTTTTAACATTTGTTTTTAGAACTTTGAGTACCAAATTCTCTCCCTTCTTCCATCCCCACCAAACCTCCCTGAGAAGGCAAGCAATTACACGTAAGCCACACATGTATCATTATGCAAAACACTTCCATAATAGTCTTGTTGTGATAGACTAAATATATTTCCCTCTATCCCATCCTGTCCCCCTGTATTCAGTTTTCTCCCTTGACACTGTCCCTTTTCACAAGTGTTTGCTATTGACTACCTCCTCTTCCAATCTGCCCTACCTCCTATCATCCCCCTCCCCTTATCCCCTTACCCCCAACTTTCCTTTAAGGCAAGATACACAACTGAGTGTGTATGTTATTCCCTCCTTAAGTCAAATCTGATGAAAGCAAGATTCACTCATTCCCTTTTACCTGCCCCTCTTCCCTTGTATTATAACTGCTTTTTCTTGCCACTTTTATGTGAGATAATTTACCCATTCTATCTCTCCCTTTCTCCTTCTCCCAATATTTTCCTCTCTCACACCTTACTTTTATTTTTTTATAGATGTCATCACTTTATATTCAACTCACTCTGTGCCCTCTGTCTATTTATATGCCTATTCCCTTTAACTACCCTAATACTGAGAAAGGTCTCATGAGTTACAAATATCATCTTTCCATGTAGGAATATAAACAAAACAGTTCAACTTTAGTAAGTCCTTTATGATTTCTCTTTCTTGTTCACCTTGTCATGCTTCTCTTGATTCTTGTGTTTGAAAGTCATATTTTCTATTCAGCTCTGGTCTTTTCATGGAGAATACTTGAAAGTCCTCTATTTTATTGAAAATCCATATTTTGCCCTAGAGTATTATACTCAGTTTTGCTGGATAGGTGATTCTTTGTTTTAATCCGAGATCCTTTGACCTCCAAAATATCATATCCCAAGCCCTTCAATCCCTTAATGTAGAAGCTGCTAGATCTTGTGTTATCCTGATTGTATTTCTACAATACTCAAATTGTTTCTTTCTGGCTGCTTGCACTATTTTCTCCTTGACCTGGGAACTCTGGATTTTGGCAACAATATTTCTAGGAGTTTTCCTTTGGGGATCTCTTTCAGGAGGTGATTGGTGGATTCTTTCAATGTCTATTTTACCCTCTGGTTCTAGAATATCAGGGCAGTTTTCCTTGATAATTTCTTGAAAGATGATGTCTAGGCTCTTTTTTTGATCATGGCTTTCAGGTAGTACAATAATTTTTAAATTCTCTCCTGGTTCTATCCTCCAGATCAGTGGTTTTTCCAATGAAATATTTCACATTGTCTTCCCTTTTTTTTATTCCTTAGGTTTTATTTAATAATTTCTTGATTTCTCATAAAGTCGCTAGCTTCCACTTGCTCCAATCTAATTTTTAAGGTGTTATTTTCTTCAGTGGTCTTTTGGACCTCTTTTTCCTTTTGGCTAGTTCTTTCTTTCAAGGTATTCTTCTCCTCATTGGCTTTTTGGAGCTCTTTTGCCATTCTGGTTAGTCTATTTTTAAGGTGTTATTTTCTTCAGTATTTTGGGGTCTCCTTTAGCCAATCGTTGATGTGTTTTTCATGATTTTCTTGTATCACTCTCATTTCTGTTCCCAATTTTTCCTCTACTTCTCTTACTTGTTTTTCCAATCCTTTTTGAGCTCTTCCATGGCCTGAGACCAATTCATATTTTTCTTGGAGGCTTTTGATATAGGCTCTATGACTTTGTTGACTTCTTCTGGCTGTATGTTTTGATATTCTTTATCACCAAAAAAAGATTCTGTAGTCTGAGTCTTAGTCTGAGTCTGAGTCCTTTTGCTCTGCTTGGTTATGTTCCCAGCCAACTTTTTGTCAGGGTATGACTGCTTAAAAAGTAGAGAGTACTTTGTCTCAAACTTTAGAGACTGCACTGCTGTTTTCAGAGCTATTTCTACTCCACCGTCACTACAAGCTCTCCCATAGAAGTGTACCTCCTCCCCCAAGAAATGCCAGCCATTACTGTGACCCAGATCCAAGCAAGGCAAAGCAAGGGGTCCCTGCCTCAGTGCCAGCAAAGCACTCCCTGTACTCCCGCTCTGATCTGCTGCTTGATTCCTCCTACCGCATTGGCCAGGGACTCCCGAAGCAGCTGACACTGGAGCTCTAGAAGCAGCCACAGCAACTTCCAGCTGCTGCCACCACTGCTGCCACTACCACCCCCAGGGCTGGGGCTTGACAGCTCTTACTGCAATCCAGCAGTTTTCCCACTAACCTGCTCAGTGGTCTTTGGCGTTTGTGGGTTGAGAAGTCTGGTAACTGCCACAGCTCAATGATTCAGGGCCCTCCGGCCTGCTCTGGCCAGCTGCCAGGCTGGTCTGTTCTAGTGCGACCCATGCTGGGCTGTGCTTCACTTCCAGCACCATGCGATAGACCCTTCCCAGCCACCATCTGGGCTGTCCTGGGCTGGAGATCTGCTTCCCTCTGCTAATTTGTGGGTTCTGCAGCTCTAAAATTTGTTCAGAGCCATTTTTACAGGTTTTTGGAGGGATTTGGGGGAGAGCTTAAGCAAGTCCCTGCTTTCCGGCTGCCATCTTGGCTTCACCCCCCTGTTTTCTCCTCCTTTCTTATTTTTAAGGTAGTATTTTCTTCAGTGGTCTTTTGGACCACCTTTTCCACTTGGCTAATTCTGCCTTTTAAGGCATTCTTCTCCTCATTGGCTTTTTGGAGTTCTTTTGCCATTTGGGTTAGTCTATTTTTTAAGGTGTTATTTTCTTCAGTATTTTTTGGGTCTCCTTTGGCAAGTCGTTGATGTGTTTTTCATGATTTTCTTGTATCACTCTCATTTCTCTTCCCAATTTTTCCTCTACTTCTCTTTCTTGCTTTTCTAAATCCTTTTTGAGCTCTTCCATGGCCTGAGACCAATTCATATTTTTCTTGGAGGCTTTTGATGTAGGCTCTATGACTTTGTTGACTTCTTCTGGCTGTATGTTTTGATCGTCTTTGTCACCAAAGAAAGATTCTATAGTCTGAGTCCTTTTACACTGCTTGCTCATTTTCCCAGCCAATTACTTGACTTTTGAGCTTTTTTTCAGGGTATGACTGCTTTCAGAGTGTAGAGTGCTTTGTCTCAAGCTTCAGTTGTTTTGCATTACTGTTTTCAGAGCTACTTCTATTCTGATGTGGTATGATGTTCTTCTCCCCCCCTTTGCTCTGGTTGTGAGTGCAGGCACTCCTTTCTGCCATGTAACTACCAGGAGGACTCCCTCTCCATAGCCACCACAGAGCTCTACTACACCAGCACTCCTCCTTCCCCACAAACCGCCAAACAGGACCATGATTCAGATCCAAGCAGGGCAAACTAAGCGAACCCTGCCTCTGAGCCAGTAAAGTGCTCCCTGTACTCCCACTCTGATCAGCTGCTTGATTCCTCTCACTGTCTGTGGGTCTGGAGTTCTGGATGGGGCAGCTGCTGGAGCTCTGGAAGCTGCTGCCGGAGCTTCCTGCTGCTGCTACTGCCACCACTTCCACTACCCTGGGGCTGGGGCCAGACTGCACACTTCTCTTACCCCAATCCAGCAGTTTTCTCACTGACCTGCTTCATTGCTTCGACGTTTGTGGGTTGAGAAGTCAGGTAACTGCTACAACTCAGTGATTCAGGGTCCAGAAGACTGTTCCACCCAGTCTACTCCTACCTGGTTTGTCCTGGCATGGCTCATGCTGCACTGTGCTCTGCTCCCAGCATGGTGCGATAGACCCTTCCCAGCGACCATCCAGGCCATCTTGGGCTGGAGACTTGTTTCCCTCTGTTATTTTGTGGGTTCTGTAGCTCTAGAATTTGTTTAAAGTCATTTTTGCAGGTATTTGGAGGGATTAGGGCGAGAGTTTAAGTGAGTCCCTGTTTTCAAGCTGCCATCTTGGCTCCCATCACTTGACATTTATGAAACTCAGTTTACTCATATTTGAATGGGGGATAGTAATAATTATATTACTCAGTAGGATTATGGTTAAGCTTAAATAAGATAACATATGTAAGGAAAATATAAAAAGTTTTTTTTTAAACAAGCCATAGATATATGTAAGAGCATAGGTATAGTGGAAAGAGAGCTGGCATCAGAACCAGGAAGATCTGGGTTCAAATCCTGCCCCAAAAGACACTGTGGGTATGTGTCCCTGTGCAAGTCACTTAACTACTCAGTACTGTAGGCAACTGTCTAAAACTATAAATTGCAGAGAAGGTGCCAGCTTGCATTGGAAGGCTTTCCTTACCCAGAAATTCTCTGTCCCAATGAAATCAGAAGTCCAGTCTCTACCCCATATTAATATTAGCTGTTGCTGAGGCAATTAGGTGATGTAGTGATAGAGTTCTGGCTCTGGAGTCAAGAAAGCCATTCAGATCCAGTCTCAGACATTTACTAGCTGTGTAAATTTGGACTAGTCACTTAACCTGTATCTGGCTCATTTTCAAAATGAGGTTAATAAAAGCATCTGCCTTACAGCATGTTTGTGAGGATCAGATAATATAATATTTTTAAAGTGCCTAGCACAGTGCCTGGCACATAGTAGGCATTTAATAAATGTAGTTTCCTTCATCCTGTTATGATTTATAAAATTACAACAAAAATGTAAATGACAAAATCATTAAAAAAGTCAATCTCAGATGAATTGCTGTGAACAATCTTGTTTCCAAAGAACAGATAATTAAACAATCCTCCCTCCTTTTTTCTATAGAAATTGAGGACTACATATATGGAATATAGTACCTTGTCTGAGATTCAGTCATTACATTGATTGTTTTTTTCTTGAATGTGTTTACTTGTTACGGGGGAGCATTCAGTGATGGCTTTGGATTTAAGGGAAAATAAATGACTGTGGTTTAGAAACAAAAGATAAGAATTATTTTTAAATGTATGAAAAAAGAACCAAATTGAAGAAAGAGAGAAAAGGAGAGAGAGGAAAGAGAGAGAGAGCGCACGCGCGCGCGCGCGCGAGAGAGAGAGAGAGAGAGAGAGAGAGAGAGAGACAGGGTGGGGAGGAGGGGAAGAAGGGGAGAGAAAGACAGAGAAGGTCTTAGGCCATGCCTTGTGAATTTTGTGAATTTCTAGTTGGTCAATGGGGCTAAGTGTAATGGATCCCAAACAGAATATGAATAGATAGTATTCCTGCAACAATCTATTCAATATTTCCCAAATCCATCATGCTCAATCCTGGCTCTTCAAATTCTCTTATGTTTTTCCTCTTGTCTCAAATGTCTTTCCCCTTTACTTTTAAACAGTTCAAATCCTGTTCATCCCCTAAGGCCCAGCTCAAGCACTACTTTGTCCATGAAGCCAGTCCAAGCCCACCATGAACTCTCCTATCTAGAAAGTCATGATGATTAAAATATTTAGCACAAAAGCTAGCAATTAATTGTAGATGTATCTCTATTAATTTCTAAATGTCTCAGGTCTTTTCTCCTCATTTAGACAGTAAGCTTCTTGATTACCTAGATCTTGAGTTCTACTTTTCTTCTCTTTAACAGAAGTTTTTGCTGTGGCACATGCCTATAATCCTTGCTACTAGGTACCCTGGGGTTGTTGGATTGCTCGGGTTTAGGAATTCAGAGCTTCCTCAGAGCTAATACTTATCAGATGTATGCACTAAGTCCTGCCTTACTCAGGTCAGTTCTCTGGTAGTTTTAGGTTCAGTGCAGTGCCCTATGCCAAACAAGTCTTGAGGACACTTCTAATACAATGTAAAGAAAAACTAGCCTAACATTCATGGGGGGCAGGAGTTGGGATATTACTCTTAACACAAGGTACTACCTTCTGTGTCAAACCTTCCCTAATGTTCCAAGTTGTTAATATTCCCCTACTCTTCCTCAATTGACTTTTATTTACTTATCTGTGTACATGTTGCAATCATGCAGTAAAATTGAAACTCCTTTAAGGTAGTGAATATTTTATCTGATTTTATATCTTTCACATCCACCAAAGGGTTACGAACAGAATAAGAACTTAATAAATGCTTGTCGTTTTGACTTGATTTGAGTTGTTTCCCCTATGGTGCCTATCACACACAGAGACTTTATTAATATTTACTGAATTGAATGTGATTATGAATGAACAAATGCATGAATGAATGGGAAGCATTAATTAATTACTTCCTTTGCACCAAGAACTATTCTTAAATACCAGAGATACAAATATGAAAAGCAAGACAGTCCCAACCATCAATGAACTTGTATTCTAATAGAGTAAATCACCGCACATAGGAGAGTGGTAGCTAAGGAGGGAGGCATATTTTGTCTAGGAAGTCATTTCTATCTGGAAAGACGGTGGGATCTTGAATAGTTATAATAAAATATTTTGATAATAAAACCTCACATTTATAAAGCTTATATGAGTTTCCTTTGTATTTCTCTGAGTGTATAACTACAAAAGTATTAATGGATATAATTTACAAGAGCATTTCTTTAAATTAGCAATAACTGTGATTACACTAGTTATCTCATAAAGTAGTTTGTGAAGAAAGCATTTTACAAATCTTAAAGTTCTAGAGCAAAATAAATCATTTCTTTCTTTTTGTGTGCAAAGCATTCAAAGAGGGCAGAAGAATAAGATAAAATCAAACTCAGTAAAATCTCACTCAAGCAGAATTCCATATAATGGAACATTTTATTACTATTCTGCTCCACACATTAACAACACAATGGAAATTCTGAAATTTAGGCTGGTAACCCTGACAATTTATCAGACCTTGAATACTTATGAATTCTCAAAGAGTTGTAGGATTATAAATCTAGAGCTGGTAGGGACCCTAGAGAACATGCAATTTGAACTTCTTAATTTACAGATGAAAAGCTGAATATGGAAGAGGTTAGGTGATTTGGTCAGGGTCACATAGATGCTGAGTGGCCTTCAATGTGGGGTTAGGTATAAGTGAACTTCTTAACTCTGCAAATTGGTAATCCATGAAAATCCATCTCAATTAACTAGAATGTTTGAAAACCAGTTTTTTTTTATCTAAACCTTAATATTCTATCATCTGGCTATGCTTGGGAACAGTGTTTTCTAAATTCATTTTTTAGGCTGTAGACCAAATTATGTTAGAAGTATATTTTCAGTGTGGGAAGAGGGAACACAATCAACTATGAATAATTCAACTGCACAAATAGAAAGGAAAGGAAAAGAGAAAAATAAATTAACACAAACAATTTGACCCATTGAACAATAATCATAGTATACAAATCTTTCTCTTCATCCTACCAAAGGCACATCTATTTGAGGGCAAGCATTAAATATGAAGTTCTAGTATTTTGTTTTTGTTTTTTTTTAAAACCCAAGATAATAAACTTCTCTTTAGTCATTAAGCTTTTTAATTTACTTTACCTTCCTCTGCTTTTCAATGCTGCTAGAATTAACTTTTCCATTTGAGGTTCCCTTTCCTTCATTCCTTCCCCTTCATACCCCTCCCATCTCCCACCATCTTCCTTTTCCTATGCCTTCACTCAATCTACTTCTCCCCATTGTTCCTTTGCAATGACTACCTGGCAATGAAATTCCCTGCCCTTAACTTGAAACTCCAATAGAAGAGTAACCTAGTGAGGCATTTCTGTCTGGTAATACTAGGATGAATTGTTCCCCCCGTTTTCATGGTATATGGCCAAGGAGTGACAAAGTAGAAAAATCATTGGATATTGACTGAAGACTGGATGTGAATTCTAGTTCTCACTGTTCTTACTGATGGAACTGTAGGTCTCAGTTTCCTCACCTGGAAAATGGGGAGAACAATATTCACACAGTCTACTTTATGGTTTTATTGTGATGAATGGCTTTGTAAAACTTCAAATGGTTTGGAAATGTAAATTCTTATTCCAGTAGAAATAGATCATAGACTAGGAACCAGAATATTTGGATTCTAATTTAAGTTTTGTCTTTATTGTATAGTTTAACCTTTGATGAGTCATTTAACATTTGTATTTTATGACAACAATAACTACTAGTAATGCTTTTTTTTCTTTTCCTTTCCCAGACCATATCTATGATTTTATCAGTTTAGGAAACTGTAATGGCAAGCAAAGGGGGACTTTTGCTGTGCTCTTTTTTCCTTTGGAATTCTAGTTCTTCTCAGCACTAAGGTAATCAAGTGCCTTTGAGACTTGCCTTTGTTTGAATCAAGAGTCTTTGATGACCTGCTTAAGTCACAAGAAAGCCTAAGTCACATGAGTTTGAGTCACATAGTTGTGACACCCTCTGTGGGCTGACCCTGAAGAAGTGTGTATAAACTCTGAGGTTAGCATTTTGTTTGAGGGGCTCACTCATTGGAAGAGCATTCCTGTGATTTCTCCAGATGAGACTCTGGGTAGCCCTTAAGGAGCCCCTTTAGCTTTGAAAACCCAGATGTTGGTGCTTCTCTCTCCGGTAACTATATATGTATTGCTATGGACAGACAGAAGCCCTGTCTGCTGATTTGTGGCTTTTCATCAGTTTATATAATTTTTGCTTGTAATTTTTGTTTGTGTTTTCTCTGAAGTTCAGGTGCTGACATTTTCCCCTGAACTAAGTGAATGATACATGTGTGTTTAATTAAAGTGAGATCGTAAACCCCTTAAAGTTGCTTTCCTTAGAAAAGCAGATCAAAGAACCTGTGCTAGCAGCCCTCCTGCATGCTGGTGTTTTTGATCTTATGCCTCCACAGCAGCTGCAAGCAGCATTGTTGTTACAGAAACTTCCAATGGGAAAAAAATCCTTAATTAATGCAGATTGCCACTTGTTCAATAATTTATAGATTTAGTTGCCTAAGGTAGTTTGCCTTATGTGTCAAAGATTGATCTCAGGTGTTCCTGCAGATGAGGATAGATCTGCATAGACAATAGTCCTTCTTCTTCACGGTAATATTCCTTGTTAGTGAGAACAAAAACAAAATGAGAATTACGTAGTTCTTCCTTAAAGTCATGAAATGTATTATCTTCCCTCTTGTCCCATGGCAGTCCTATTGGACACAGTATGTTGTAGTGGAAACAAAACAAAGCAAAACTGGAACCTAAAACAATCTGGTTTGAAATTCCTGATTCTGAGCTTTTCTAATTTTGTGACAATGGACAAATCACCAAACTCTTTAAGTACCATATTTCTCATGAGTAAAATGAAGATAATAACATGATTCCCATATTTTTACCTTATGTGAGTATTGTGAGGAAAGGATTTTATAAACTGCAAGCCATTGTGTAAATCTAGTTTGTCCTTGAGCTTCCTTTTGTCTCCAACCTTGCTTTTTAAAAAATTCTCCTTTCATCTCCCTTAGCAATTATGATAAACCTTAGCTTATTCTGGGATGAAGCTTTGCAAAAATCATTTAAGCAACATAATGATTTTCTGTATATTTTCTACTACCTAAACTTTCTTTTTCAACTCTTTTATAGCTAAAATCTGAGTTGGTCTTTGAGATCCTGGTGCAGCCACAGAAATTTCTTTAGATAACTTTTCATCTTCTTTCTTATTGGATTCTTTTTTTTAATCTTATCAGAATTTTATGTTTGTAAACATGTTCTTTCTCTTGAGCTGACGTCTATAAATTTTTTAAGCCACAAGGTCCTTCTTATCTTTTCTCTGAACTCTTTGAAATCAGCTCTTCTCAAATCTAGAATGCACAACAGACTATTGGGAGAATTAAAATTATCCAACCTACAATAAAAGATCCTGAGGCAGAGTTCTGTCTCATCCAATGGCACTTTATTAAAGGGTCCATGGTCCCCTCTAATGAAGTGGAGCTTAGACCTTCCTCATGATCTGAGATACCCCCTTCTTCTAGGGCCCAATTTGTATAGGGCTAGATTTCTAGCATTCTTGAGCAGCTATACCAAATACAGAATAATTCCATTGGTTGATGGATAGGCTAAAATAAACAATGTATCGGCAGGGTCACAGGTTGGGCAAAGCAGGAAATATCTCTGCCGACTAGGTGGTCACAAGATGGATAGGCTTCTCCTCAGGTTAGGCAGGAGCTATACTATGCTCCAAGAACGTACTGGGGGGACTTTCCATGCCATACCATGCTTGGTTTGGTCATGAAATTTGAGCAGAAAAGGATGGAGATATCTTCGTCATCATTCTTGTGGTTGTGCAAGTGAGCTCCATAGCTGGTAAACAAGTAATGAAATATTACTTGTTTAAACATTAAAGTTTAAATCTTATTATAGCACCTTTCAATTAGAAACTATATTCCTAAGTGACTTACACAAAGTATGGATCAATACATTGCTTATTCTTGCCCGAATATGCAAAAAAGGCATGGCAGAAAACCAGAATATCATTGGTTGATAGACCTTACTCTGAGGGTCAAAAATGACATATTATCAGGAGGTTCACAGATTAAGTGAAGCATGGGGCATCTCCGCTGACTAAGTGGTCATAAGATGGCCATAAGGTGGTTGCCTGATCATGTTGGACAAGAGACAATAGTCTGGAGGTACAAAAATAAATCAAGCGACTTTCCATGTAGTTGAGTCACCTCTGCCACACTGGGTTTGGTCACCATGACAGGGAAAAACAAGGGTGGAGGGCCTCTAGTTAACTTCCTATGATTAAGCAAATGAATTTATAGTCTGTAGTTCACAGCTCTGGGGCCAAATATATACAACTTATAATCACTGCCCCTACAGAGTCATATCAAATTGATTGATACTGATTGGAATAGAGTAGAGGTCCTCAATGAATCAACTTTCTCACAATTCTCAGTTTTCTTTTTGTTATCTCTCATTAACTCTGAGATAATTTGGTCACTCCTCTTTCATCTAAGGTTCGTATAATTTTAACTTTATCAATCACTTCCTACTTATCAGGATCAGGTCCCTTTCACAGAATTAAATTATCCTTGATACAAAAATAAATTTTATTCTGTTTTAAGAACAGTTTTAAGACAAGCAGATAGATGTGCAGAGAAAAAGAGATGTTCTGATAGACAGAGACAGATAAACGCGGTGAAAGAGAGCAAAAGTGTTTTCTAGCAAATATCCAGAGTTTTGAAATCCCCCATCACTGATATGTCATGCATGCTTCTGTACTTAGGCAATCCATTGCATACTTCCCCTATACTTTTGCCTTCCTTCCATTGATTTCCACCCAAATATGCTTTACTGTGTTTTTCCACTTCAATACCTAGGGTTTCTTACAGGGGTAAATCTTACTGACATACAATGTAACCTGTTTGATCCTTTTTATTCCCTTTGGATAAGATAGAACCTTCCATTGCCACAGTACACTTACAAGTCACATTTCACCAAGAACTCAGCAGGGAGAAGGGAATAAGCATTTATGTATGACTTGTTGTATTCCAGGTATGGGCACCTAGATGGAGCAGTGGATAGAGTACCAGACTTGCATACAGGAAAATTTATCTTCCTGAATTCAAATCTGGCCTCAGACACGTACAGCTGTGTGATCTGAGGCAAGTCATTTAACTGTTTGCCTCAGTTTCCTCATCTGCAAAATGAGCTGGAGAAGGAAATGGCAAACCACTCTAGTATCTTTGTCAAGAAAACCCCAAATGGGGTCTCAGAGTCAGACATGACTGAAAAATGACTGAACAACAAATATTATATGCCAGGCATTGAGCTAAATAAACACTTTGAAAATAGTATATGTTATTATATTATTTTTTCATTTGATCCTTACAGCAGTCTGTAAAATAGTTGCTGTTATTATCCTTATTTTACTGTTGAGGAAACTGAGGCAGACAGCGGTCAAGTAATTTGCCCAGGACCACACAGCTTGTAAGTTTCTGAGACTAGATTTGAATTCAGGTCTTCCTGCCCCAGCATTCTTTCCAGTGTGCCACTTAGGTATCTCCAGGGAGCTTAAAGATATTAGTAAGATTAGATTTACCTCCTTACAGTAAGGTCACTAATTCACTTTATTGCTCATACTGTATTTATTATATATAGATACCACCACCATCACCAAAACCACACTATAGCTCTGACAATAGCTAACATGTGAGTATTAATACTGACCCTTTTCCTAAATAATGTCTCAGAAGAATAATGGGACCTCTTTACTACTCTTTTTTAAATTTTTTTTTTAATTTATGAAATAAAACAAGCTGTTCCATAATATAGTATAATAAAAAAAGATGATGGTACATGAAGCTGCAAATCTACTAGGCACAACTTACTATTCCTTTCAAATATACCATGAAATTTCCATATAATTTTTTCTTCCCTCCTCTCCCCCACCCTAGTGATGGCTACAGATAGACACAAGTACATTTATATATGTTAAAATTATTCTATACATACTTCTGTTTATCAGTTCTTTTTCTGGATGCAGATAGCATTTTTCTTCATCTGTCTTTTATGGGTAATCTCTTTATTTTATTTGCTCTTCTTTGTAAAATATAAACTAGTATGTTTATGTGACCAGTTTTCTTCCATCTGATCTTTAATGTTCCTTCCTGCTCTCCTAATCTACAAGTCCAGAAATCCATAAAGTACTAGAAGGACAAGTATGAAATATAGGATAGTTTTCTTTATTCCTGGATTTGTACCTTTTGAGATTTTCATATGTATAGAGCCATAGTTTAATTCAATTAATTTACCAATGAGCTCTTCTCTGATTCAATGAAATATACCTTCAGCCACTTTTAGTTGGTAACTGTGTTCTAATTCAATCATCCTTTTATCTTATTAGGATATATCAGTATGGTATCTAAACAGATATCCAATAAGTGGAACTGTGATCACACAGAATATGAAAATATCTACATAAGGTATAAATCTAAACCTATAAAAGCCTGTTCATAAAATGATAAGATTAATATAACAACAATTATAGCTAACATTTGCATAGTATTTCAAAGTTTGCAAAACCCAAATAAAGCTGACAAAACATACCATAGTTATGTATTCTTAATTTCATATTTTCAATTATAAATATTATTATTGTTATTATTCACTTAAAGAAAGCTCATATTAGGAGGGAATTGTTAAAAGCCTATTTGTTACAATTTTGTCTCCAAATTGGGTGACAGACACTCATAGCATCCTGAACAGATAAAACTGTGTCCTGTTTCCTTTAATTTCCAGTAAAGAACAGCCCACAATGTTATTAAAAAGTCCCAAGGATGCTGGATGTCAATCATCTCTGAGAGTAGGCAGAATTCAATGTTAATTTATTTTCCTGCAATCCATAAGGATCTGTGAACTCACAAATACTACAAATCCTCGTATTCTATATTGACTTTTTAACTTAATAAAATAAAAAGCTTTGGGGTTCAACAGTAAATAGATTTGAAGAACTACAATTACCTAATAAAAGAGGCTTAACATATTTTTCAATAAATCAGCCAAGAGATGAGAATTTCTTACTTTTATTCTTTTCTTTCCTCATTTTTATTGATGCCTTATGTTTTAAAATCACATTCACTTTTGAACATATCCTTACCTCCACCCAGCGAGCCATTCCTATAATGAGGATATTAAAGGACAGAGGGAAGGAGAACATTTGGTGTTGTTATTCAGTTGTTTCCAGTCATGTCTGACTCTTTGTGACCCCATTTGAGGATTTTTTTCTTTTTTGTTTGTTTGTTTTTTGCAAAGATATTGGAGTAGTTTCCCATTTCCTTCTCCATCTCATTTTACAAATAGGCAAACAGGGTTAAGGGACTTGTCCAGGGTCACACAGCTAGTAAGTGGTTGAGGCCAGATTTGAACTCAGGAATATGAGTTCCATGTCTGGAGCTCTGTCCACTGCCCCACCTAGCTGGGAGAACAGGATTCAGCAAGACCATATAACACATTGACCATGAACAAACGACAGTAAATATTTCATAGCCAAAGTCCTTTATCACTAAGGAGAAGAGTATAAATTTTATCTATGCCTTGTCATTATAATTGTACAGTGTTCAGGATCATTCCCTCGACCCCCATTTAAATTATAGCTATTTTGTATTGGACACCTATGTGGTGCAGTGGATAAAGCATCCATCCTGGAGCCAGGAGAACTCATCTTCATGAGTTCAAATCAGGCTTCAGATGCTTACCAGCTGTGTGACCTTGGGCAAATCACTTAACCCTGTTTGCCTCAGTTTCCATATTGTAAACTAAGGATTATAATAGAACCTACCTCCTAGTGTTGATGTGAGGATCAAATGAGACAATATGTGTAAAATGCTCAGAACAGTATCTGACACACAGTAAGCCTTACATAAATATTAGCTATTCTTATATAGCAAGGGAAAAAAATAAGCATTTCTCTCAGCACCTAAAAGATATAGTCTCTACAATACTATCTCAGTCACTGGGGGAGTAGGCTCAAAATTTACATCACTTCAAACACAGCATTAGTCCCACTAAATTTATATCAGATATGACCTAACTGGTGAATGAGTCTTTCTACTTCTCTGGGGTCCCAAAGATCATGCCTGAAGATCACTCCTTGCTTCTCAGAGCATCAGTGTTCTACTGGCTACAAAACCCAGTATGGATTCCAACTCCTGGATTCCTGTGACTTCCTCTTCCAACCTTTGAACCTCTTATGGTTGGATACTCTGTTTCCTTTGCCTAAAATGGGAAAGAATAAATGAAAAAGCTAAGGAGGAAGGCTTATTTCTCAGGGGTCTTATGATCTCAGAGGAGAGCAGGACCATTAAGGTCTCTGTCCTTTTGAGATAGTCTCTTTTCTGATTCTGTGAGGGAAGGAGTCATTGAATGCAAGTGGTAGAGGCAAAAAGAAAGTAACTGAAGCTGACAGGCTTTTTTTCATGCCCCAGAAGCCAACCAGAGAGTCTCTGCTTTAACATGTAGTTAAATAAACAGACCCAGTTATAGATTGCTTCAAGGTACTTTACTTACCCATCATCATAATGCTCCCAGAAATAAGCCCCCTAACATCTTTAGTGTGGAAAAATTCCATCAGTCAGTCAAGTTGATGGGGTTTGTGCATGTGCCAGACTCCCATTTATGCCCATAATTGTGTAAAGTATTTACCTTTCATTCTTCCATTCATTTATACCAAATCTCATATTGCTATTCCCCAGGAATCTTGGGCCTAGCTGGGCATCTTGCCAGCTGACCTGTAACTGTCCCCTCTTTTCCTACAGAATAGCTACTCTTTGGACTTCACTTCCAGAGACTCTATCACATCCCTCCCTGGGCAAAGTACATATATTCGTAAGATCATAGATTAAGAGCTAAAAGAGACCTTAGAGATCATCTTATTTACTCTCATGATTTTGCAGATGAGAAAACAGACCCAGATAAAGTAAGGAATTTGGCCAACATCAAACAGTTACTAAATGGTCAAGCTGATCCAAATGTTTTGATTCCAAAGTCAGCACATCTAGAGCTAGAAAGCCCACTTCCTCAAGTAGAGAACTCCCAGACTCCTGACCAAGGATGAAGACAACAGGCTGAAAGACAAAATAACTTGCCCCAACCAAAAGCAAATACATGCTTTGAATGTGGAATATCAGGCAGTTTATGCCTTATTCTATTTACTCTTTTTGCCCAAGTGTGGGCTAGTGTCATGCGTGAGTTGTTTTTTTTACACTAGGGATGCAAAATTCTAGTCTAAATTCTTTGTCACTATCACTGCCTGACCTCTAGGGTTTGAAGAAGAAATATCTATATCAGTGCTGCTCTCCATTGTCAAGAAACCTTGGAAGGGACCAAACAACTGGTCTATGTTGAGGCTTATGCTAGTAAATTTTCACTTCCTGCCTCCCTAATCTAAGTAATTCGTTCCTATCTCTCTCCTCTTTTGCATCCAGCTCCAATTCAATTCTACCATTCCCCAGCACTTTTCCTCTTCTGCTCTCCGTTTCTACTATGCTTCTCTATTAATTGCTCAATTTGCAACATATGTCCATTAGTTTTCCATCTCTTCTTTTTATTCTTGTAAAAGGTTTAATTTAGATAGAGCTGAGCTTTTCTATAGCAGCATACTGTCTAACGAGAAGGGCAGGACTTCCTGGCACTAATCACCAAGAAGGGCAACAATCACCCTCAACCAAACCCCCAAGGAACAACCAGGAGCTCCTGATCAGGCATATCAGTGCATGTGTTTCCCTGAAAAATATCAGGGCGCATGCTCAGTTCTATCAATCTTGTTAATTGCTAACTTCATACTCTTTCCATCTTGTACTCACGGATATCCAAAAGTAAAATAATTTAAATGTATTGATGAAAGTAGTAAGTTATTTATTCCAGGTAGAGGAATTATATGAATGAAGGATCAAAGGTTCATAGTTTTAGAGCTGGAAGGCCCCTCAAGATTATGTAGTCCAACTCTCACATTTTATAGTTGAGGAAACTGAGACTGGGATAGGTTAAATGACCAGGGGCACACAGGTAGTAAGAGGCAAAACTGGAATTTGAAGCTAAAATTTTAGGCAGCTAGGTTGCCCAGTGGCTAGAGCCTGGAGTCAGGAAGACCTGAGTTCAAATCTAGACTCAGACTTTTACTAGCTATATGATCCTGGGCAAGTCACTTAACCCTGTTTGCTTCAATTTCCTCATCTATGAAGTGAATTAGAGAAACCCCAAATGGGGTTGCGAAGAGTTGGAATTGACTGACATAACTGAACAACAACAATAGTAACTTCTGATGCCAAATCTAGTGTTCTTTCTAAGGTGCCAAATTGCCTGAACCAGAGGCTAAAGAGTGCAAGATACTTAGGGGTAACCAAGAATGGGCCAATTTCCCTAGAGCTGAGATTTTCTACATCAGATCAGTGAGACATAATCCTAGAAAGGGTTATAGAGGTCCTTGAATATAAAGCTAAGGCGCTGAATTGAAATGTAAACTTATGTGTACTTCTGTATATCTCTATTTAAAGTACAGATCCAGTTATAAAGTAGTCTATATTTTTTAAGAAGAGATAAAGCTGCCAAAACCCACTATGGTTATCTATTCTTGTCATATCCTCTTTTTAGTTGTAATAACAGATTGCTCATAAATATTGATCAAACACAGAGATAGATAAAACAAATGATAAGGTATAGACAGTTCAATTATGTTGCAATATGCTCTGTTGCTATAAATTGTCATTTAAAAGTAAACACAATCCAAATACAAAACTCTGTTCACTACACTCTGTAAAGAATAGTGAGATGGAGGGAGAATATTGTGCATTTCAACTTTCAAATACAAAATTTACTTACATAATGTTGCTCTTCCTTTCCTTGATACTTTCTTTTTAAAAGACAAAAATGATGGGGAGTTATTTACATGAATAATACTTTACTTTGGATCTGACTTTACTCATAGTCCGAAGTCACTTTTAGATTTTAGTGGGGAAAAAAAAGCAATGAATTACAGTGGACATTGTGTCAGTATGTATCAGCATTTGTATGAGAGGCAACAGGAGGTGAATTAGGTAAGAGGTGGCTTGTAAAGCAAGGAAAATGAAAGGTTTAAATTATAACAATTTAATATTTAGGTTTTAGACAGATAATTTTGGTCCCAGGGAAAAAGGATTAGACCATTGTAGTGTACATACCATAATGTTTCCTTGTATCTTCATGAAGGCCACATGTTGCCCTCTAGGTCCTCAACAAATTTGTTCTGTGAAGTTTGGATCAGTCAAAGGACGACCCTTGAGCACCTAGAGGGCCACATGTGGCCTCGAGAATGCAGGTTCCCCACCCCTGGAAAGATATGTGGCTTAGAAAACATACATATCAAAAAATGATTAAATGCTTTTCATCTGGTACAGATTATAAGCAATGACAGAAGTTTAGGACAGAGGAAAAATAGTACGAGTTGGAGTATCAAAGAATCACAGAATCACTAAGTGTTAAAGCTATAAGAGACCTTGAAGACCCTGCAATCCAAACCCTTCACTTTTGGAAATGACAGAACTAACTAACCCAAAGAAAATCTTTGACCACTCTACATGCCCTCTCCAGCCTTACTTTTGTGGGAGAAAGTTGCATCAGGTAAAGGGTGGAAGAATGCAACACATGTGGACATCTCTAAAAGGTTCCAGGAGTTGGGTGTTGCAGGGAGAGAATGGAAAATGAATAGAATAGATGAGACTCTGGACATAAGCATAAAAGTGGGAAGGAGTCCTCCAAGAAAATTGAGTTAGATATTAGAGAATTGTTAGGAAAGATTTCATGAAATACACAGGAATTTATCTGGGAAAGAAAGAAAAAAGTAATTAATCATGTGGGGAAAAAAGGGTAGAGGAAATTCTGAGTCTTAGGTAGATTTTGTAGAGCAGAGCAGAGGACATAGATGGAGAAAGGAATGAACATATTCAGTCTATCATAAATGATAAGAATGAATGGAGACAACTATTTTATATGAATTGAATTCATGTTGACCTTTGCATAGGGTAATAACAAATAGTTTAATCCTGGTTATAATAACTATTCGATCTAATAATTTAGAGACTTTTTTAAATGACTTACAGTGATGAGAAGCAATATCACAATATGGAATTTAAAATCATTTTTCAAAAAGTTGAAAGATCTTATATATGTAAAAACTCCAGTGTATCCAGAGAGAGAGAAAGAGAGGGAGGGGGAGAGAGAGAGGGAGCGAGGAAGAGAAAGAAAGAAGGAGGGAGGGAAGGCGGGACAGAGAGAGAGAGAGAGAGAGAGAGAGAGAGAGAGCGAGCAAAAGCAAAAAACCTCTGGACACATTTGCTCCTGTCCTAACCTAAACAGTTTGTAAAAGAAAAGGGACAAATTTATCTCCCACTACTTCCTTTCCCCTGGATCAAAGTGGTCACTTGTTGTCCCTGCAGCTCACTGTGTACATTACCTTTCTCTGCCTCTGTTTATATTGTTTCCCTTCTTCCTCTCTTCTTGCCCAAGACATAATCCTATTTATAGGCCCAGCTTAAATCTCTTCCTTTCTGTAAGGACTTTCCTGATCATCTCAACCTATGCTGAACTTAGACTTCCTATCATGGCAACATTGATCTTTTTCACACTCCTATAGAGCCTCTCAAGACTTGTCATACAATTCTGTGGTTTAAGGCCCTTACACATAGTAAAAACACAATAATGGAACTTTCCAGCCAAGCGAACTCCTCATCAGGACTAATTTTCTGAATAGCTCGTTAGCTTTTCTCTACAGTTAGGATGCTGGACAGGAAATGACCACTCTCTTCTTTCTCCAAGGAGTGAATTATATCAGAGAATGTTCTCTCAAGCTCTTTTTTGTGTCAAGAATGTATTTGGTGATTCAGTGAAACCTATGAACCTCTTCACAGATTAATTTTTTTAAATACATAAAATAAAATGTACAAGGTCACAAAGAAACCAATTATATTGAAATATATTTGTTAAATATATTTTTTTTAAATCAAAGTCTCAGACCCCCTAAAATCTTTTCAAGGACACCTTAAGGGTCTACAGAACCTAAGGTAAGAACTTTTACTCTAGAAGGTCTGAACTCGCCCACCCAGGTACTCTCAAACTCTCCAACACAACTCCACAGAAAAGTGCTACTCAGGAAATCTCTATCTAGCTAGAAAGCTAGATGTCAATGCTTTCCCCTATATAGAGGAAGCATTGGTTGAGGAATGATGTCCTTGTCCTCCAACTTCAATAGCTGTAAAAATACATCTACCAGGAAAATGAGTTTTCGCTGTCAGTGACTATTTTATTGTTCTTTGAGAATAGAGGGAAGAGAGAAATCCTAAATCCGTTTGCTGTACTCATGATGCAGGCACATAGGCATCCTGGAAAATGATAGTGCTTCACCAATTTTATTTTTCATACTGTGGGTTAAAGGAACTGATATTAATTAGACATTAATTATCCCTTCCCTATTTACTATCAACTGTCCCCAAACAACAGCTGGCGCCTAATTATCTCTACAGTTTGCTTGTGAGAACTACTCTTTTTTTACACAATATTCTCATTATCCACTGCCCTCCCAGTTACACAAAAGCACACACTTTTTGTCACCTGTACCACCCACTGAATACTTAGCAAACTCTCAGCTTTCTTTCTGAGGCAAGTGTGTGTGTGTGTGTGTGTGTGTGTGTGTGTGCGCGCGTGCGCGCGTGTGTGTGATCAATCTGTAATTTCCTTGGTATTGGAAACTGAGTAAGAAACTTTCTTCTCTGGGTAGAATAAGAAACACATCTGTAACTTATAGTCTTATAAAGTTACTTGAGGCATTGATAGGTAGTTATTGGCCAATGGTGATATGGTCAATACCTATCAGAGGCAGAACTGAAGCCAATATTGTCCCGATTCAGATTGTATTATTGGTTCTTTTAAAGTGTATTTTAGCCTTCTCTCCTCAATTGGACTGTAGGAAATTAAGGATATGTCTCATGACTTTGTCTTTTTTATCTTCAATTAACCTAATGTGCTTTAAGACACAGTACATATTTATCACATATTTAATGACAGCAATGTTGAAGATAACTTATTAATGACTAAAACTGTAAGAGAACAGTGTCTAGCACAATAAATGCTTGTTGATTGATTTGAATAGCTTTGGAATGTGTGAACAACCTAGCCAGGTTACCTCAGAAATAAACATTAGTCATCCGTGCCAAACAAAATCCTAAAGAGTTGGGAGTGTGTAAGTACTATAACCTAATAAGACAAATCTGCAGCTAAATTAATTCTCTCAGGTATTCCAAAGTAAATAGAATAGAATAGAATAGAAAAGACTGGGAACTTTTGCTTGAAAATTAAATTTGCACAGTGACAGTCTTGGTGAAGGACAGACATATAGATAGGAGAAGAAAAGCTAGGAATGGTGAGAGCCATTAAATGATTGTATCCAGGGGTTTTAAGATCTAGTTTCTAGTTCTGATTCTGCTACTAATTTTGTAAGATTGTGGAGAAATCTTGCAACCTCTCAAGCCTTCACTTCCTCCTCTATTAAATAAGTATAATAATTCCTAATCTGCCTGAATCACTGGGTTTTTGTGAGGATAGAATGAGATAAAAACTGTGAAACCTCTTTGAAAAGTTAAAAGTCATATCTACATACAAGGCATTATTTTTAAAATGGGAAAGCATTTTGATTTCATTTTAGATGTCTAGACTTTACTGACTATTGGCAGATTCCTATGAATCATAACTTCATTCTATGTCTGAAATTGTGCATTCCCACAGTAGGAAAATTATTTCAGCTTTTGTAATACATACTCAGTTGTGCAGAATAATATCACTGCTATTAACTGCAAATTATATTATACTAGTGTGTTAGATCACATGAACCTTTCAATCATTAACACAGCACATTAACTCTTCCTTCTCTTAGATTTTTATTAACATACTTTACCTGTTCCTGTGTGCTCAGGAACACTAACACAGGGAGTCTTACATAAAAGAAACTATTTGGAAGTATCTAGAATAGCATCATAGAACTTGTAAGCAGAGCAAGTGATATATATATATATATATACATATATATAAATATATATATATATACATAAATATATATATATAGTGTGAGTTATATAGGTCTTTAATTATCACTCATTTCTCTGAATTCCTTAATTCATAAAATTATTTCATTAAGTACAACATTGTGTGGTTGTCACATTGTTCTGTGCCTCAACATGATGAATTCCAAAATAAACAAATACATGATTAAATAAACAAAATAAATAAACTAAATTAACGAGGCTCAAAAGGAAAGATATAATTTCTATGTCCTCTGAATTGTCCACAATAATCAACGTAGTATACCACTTGGACTTCTTGCCTGAAATCTCTCTATGATTCCTGATCCAATCCATTCTCTATAAAGCTGCAAAATTGATGTTCCTTTCTCTCTCTCCCTCCCTCCTTCCTTACTTCTCTTTCTCTCTGTCTTTCTCTCTTCTTTCCTTCCTTTCTTCTCTCTCTCTCCCTCTCTTTCTCTCTCTCTCCTTCCTTGTTTCCTTCTTTCCTGTCACTCTTTCTCATGGGAATGATGCCAGTGTTAATCAGCTATGCAGATTTATTGTGGACACATGATCAGTTTTGGCCCAACTACAACTCAGAACTTGTAACTAAATTGATTTACCAGCCTCAGCCTCCCCTACTAGGAGAGATTGTAGGCATAGACCATCATACTTGGCTGTAAAAAACGCATACATATAACAATCTTACTCTCCTGATCAAAAAAGTCCAGAGGATCTTAATTGCTTCAAGGTCAAGATATAAGTTTCTTTGTTTGGCATTTAAAGCCCTTTACAGACTGATTCCAGTCCACCTTTCCAGGCTTATTATTACACATCATTTCCTTTATCACTTCTTTCCATCAAAACAAAACTGACATATTTGTTGTTTCTCTTACAAATCATTCCATCATGTTTTTTATAGATTGCTCCCCCTCCTATTCCAAATATAGAATTTACCCCTTCTAAACTTTTGCTTCTTCAAATCTCTTGTTATTGTGTCTATTAGTCTTTTCTGACTCATTGTGACCCATTTTACTTGGCAAAGATACTGAAGGGGTTTGCAATTTCCTTCTCAACCTCATTTTATAGATGAGGAAACTGAGGCAAAAAGGTTAAGTGACTTGCCCAGGGTCACACAGTAAATGTCTGAGGCCGGATTTGAACTTGGGTCCTTCTGACTCCAGGGCTAGCACTCTATCCATCATACCAGTCAGCTTTCATCAAAACTTAGTTCAAGTTCCTCCTCCAATAAAGAGGCCTATCTTAAAATTTTGAGCTGCTAATGATATCTCCCTCCCTATTTGCATTTACTTTGTTTGCATTTTGTATTTATCTGTTTATCCATTATTTCCTTAGCTTAGATTTAAACTCCTAGGGCGGGGACTATTTCACATCTAGCACTGTAGGTGTCACAAACTGAAACACATTGAATGATAGTTGATTGAGAGATTATCAGTTGAGTATGTCTTAACTGGGTTACTTAAACAAATGAGATGGAAAATTATTATTGAACTGTCTACTTATTAACTAGTTATTAATTGATTGGAGTTTTATACTGAATAATAAATTACTTATTAGTTATAGCTAATTAGTAATCAATCAGAATACCACAGCAGCTTGCCTTTGTGTATGTACTTCAGTTAAATATTGAGCAGAAGCTGATGTCCACAACAGGGGAAAACAATGAACAAGTACATAAATGTGTATTCTATGTATTCTGAGTTGTGATCATTGGTCAGTTTGTTTCAGAACTTCAGCCTTGATTACAGATGTCAGTTAATTAAAGTATTGACTGAGCCTTTTCTCCCTTATGAAAAGAAAAAAGTCACGGGTAGAGATTTATAATTCTATAATTTACTCAAAGGCACCAATGACTTTCATGAAGATTCACTTCAAAAGATCATAGGATTGGAGAGCTGAGAGACCTTTTAAACCATCTAGTCCAACCTGTATGGGAATCCATTCTGCAGTGTATCCAGTGATCATGGAGCCTTTCCTTAAAAACCCCTATATTAAGGGAGACTCTGAGGTAGCCTGTTCTATTTTTGGCCTGCTTTAAACATATTGAATCTCAATTCTCCTTGCTGCAGTTTAAATCTACTTAAATCTTAAATTTTATTTAAACCTATTTGAAACTTAAATCTAGCTTGTGCAAAGGCATGAATATGGGGGAACATAATGTCATGTGTGAAAGACAATATGGGGAAAGACGAGTGTAGCTGGATAAGAGTACATGAAGGGGTGAAATATATAATAAATCTTGAAAGTTAAGTTTGAGATAACTTATTAAAGAACTAGCATGCCAAACAGGAGTTTATATTTGTCTCCCTAGAGGAAGTAGAGAGCCATTGGAGTGTGTTGAGTAGGGAAGTAATGTGGGCAGATGTATGCTTTTGGAAAAGACCTTTGGCTGCCATGTGGAAGTCAGACTGGAGAGGGAAGAGAGGGCAAGGAGCCCACTTGGCAGACTATTTAAATAGTTCTACTTTCTGAGATCAGAGAACAGGCTTAATCCCTCTTTAACCTGACAGCTCTTCAAGTTCAAGAAAACAGATATCATGTTGCCTCATAAGTCTCCTCTTGGATAAAAATTCCCACTACATTCAAATGATTCTCATATGGCATATTCTTCAATCCCTTCTCCATTTTGGTCACCCTCCTTTGAATATTCACCAGCTCACCAATATGTTTCCTAAAATGTTATGCTCGTAACTGATCACATCTATCTCGGATATGTGCTGACAAGGGAATAGCATGAGGCTATCACCTTTTGTTCTTTTGGGTGCTGTGCTTGTTAAGGGCCTAAGGGGCTGACAGACTTTTTGACTGCCATATTACAATGTTGACTAATATTGAGCTTCCAAATCTTTTTTTGTATTACCTGTTGACATGCTGTGTCTCCATCAATTTTTATTTATGAAGCTATTTTTAATTCTAGTGTAGTACTTTATATTTATCTCTATTAAATTTTATCCTATGAGATTCAACCTATTATTATACTATGGAGATTTTTTTTTGAACCTGTTTCTCAGCTGAGATTGAAAATATGTCATTTAAATCACTAATTTAAAAATATGAAACACTATAGGAAAAAGCACAGATCTCTTAGGCACACCACTGGTGACCTCCTTCCACGTTGGCATTAACTCACTAATTGCTTGTATTTGAGTATGTAGTTCAACTAATTGCAAATCTAACTCAACTTATTAATGCTGAACCCTATCCATTTTTATCCACAATATAAGAGTCTTCATCAAATGTTTTCAAATTTAGGCACACATTATAATGCAGCATTCTCCATACCTCCAGGTCTAGTATGCCAGTCAAAAATGAAAATGAGGATGATCTGGCAGAGACTGTCCTTGGTGAAAACATTCTGGCTTTCTGACCACTGATTTCTTCCCTTCGTATTTGCAAACCATTTGATATGTTCCAAAAATTTGTTAAGAACAGAAATCAATCTCTTTATTCTATGGCTCATAGAACCTTCTCTTCACTTTTTTACCCCTTTATTACAGCTGAGGCATCTGCCACTTCAGGCAGCTATGCGGCACAGTGAATAGAGCACTGCGCCTGGAGTCAGAAGACTTAGGTTCCAGTCTGGTTTCAGACACTGGGCAAGTCACTTAACCCTGTTTACTTCAGTTTCCTCATCTGTAAAATAAAGTGGAGAAGGAAATGGCAAACGATTCCAGCATCTTTGCCAAAAAAGAAACCCAAAGGGGGTCATGAAGAGTCCAAAACACAGCTGCCCCTTGCTTTAGGATCTTTCAAAATTCACTGAGAGTGAAGTAGCAATCACATATACCATTTATTGAAATACCTGATATATTGTTCATCCTGGTATGACAACTTGAGCCTCCTGCAGGGAGGTTGGGGCTCTCTCACTATCTTCTAATTTTACCTTGTTACAAGTCCCTATTATTTATTTTTGTTTCTAGCCTTCATAATCCAAATCCCATTGTTTTTGGCAGAGAAAACAAAAGTAAAACAAGATTCATATGCTTTCATTGCATTTTCCTTCATCATTATCTGATCCTCTTGAGAAAATATATTCCTCTTCTTTGATTATCAATCAAGCAATGAATCACCCAACAAGCGTTTGTTCTGTGCCTTCGGTGTAGTGCAATGGATAAAATGCTGGGCTTAGAGTCAAGGAAATTTGAATTCAAATACTACTTCAGAATAGCTGGTTTACCATGGACAAGTCACTTAATCTCTATTCATCTCAGTTTCCTCATCTGCAAAATAAGAGATTTGGGTCCAATGGCCTATAAAAGTACCAAAAGGTACTTTTGTTCTGTATCTATGTTCCTATGATCCTATGCATCAATCGCTATATTCAGCACTGGAGTATGGGGGTGCAGATACAAATTAGTAAGATGAACCATTTCTGTGTTTAAGGAACTCATCTGTAAAGACACGTCCATATAAAACAAACATTTACAAAATAGATTCAAAGTACATACATAAAAAACAAATTTGTTTTCTTGAGGTGGAGGTAAGACACTAGCAACTGTGGGATAAGGAAAGGCCTCTTGGATAAAATTGTTTTTATCTAAACTAAAGGAAAATTGGGGTTCTAAGAGGCAGAAGTAAAGAGGAATCTCTTTCATGTATATAGGATGACAGTTTTTTTAAAGGACAGGATATAGTGTCATGTGTGAGAGAGACAGTAAAGAGGAAGTTGAATTTATCTGGACAAAAGATCATATGAAGGGGTGTAATATGCAATAAACCTTGAAAGGTGGGTTTGAGATAACTTGTGAAAGCTTTTAAATACGAGATGGAAGAGGTTATATTTGCCTCTTTAGAGGTGGTAGGGAGTCAATGGAACTTATTGAATAGAGTAGTGATATGGTCAGACCTGTGCTTTTGGAAAATGACTTTGATAGCTCTTGGGAGGTTAGTCTGGAGAAGGGAAAGACAATGTAGTCTTTCAGTAGTTAAAAGGGCATTTCAGTAGTGTGTGAAAGAGGTGATGAAATCATGAACTAGGGTGGTGACCATGGGAATAGAAAGAATGGGATGAATATGGATGAATATGAGATGTGTTATGGAGGCAAAAGGGACAAGATTTGGCAACTGATTTGGAAAAAGAAAGAGAAAGCAGTCTAGTACGACTGGCATAGTGAATCTATGTGACTAGAAAGACAGTAGAACCATTAATACATATAGGAAAGTAAGGTAGATTTTGGGGAAAAGATAATGAGTTCAGATTAAGATATATTGAGTTTGAGATGCCTATTAGAAATCTAATTGGAAATTTCCAAGAGGCAGCTAGTGATGTAGCATTAGAACTCTGGAAAAGACCAGGCACTATAGATTTCAGAATACTCTTATTGTACTTGATATTTCCATATTTAGTTCTTGAAAAGATCATTAGGAAGGCAATAACGTAAAGAGAGAGGAGAAGAGGGGCCACGATATATCATTGTAGTACAACTAATGTTGAAGAGTGAGATTTGGATATTGATTCAGCAAAGGAGACTGAGAAAAGAGTGGTCAGACAGGTGAGAAGAACCATATCACAGAAAATGCAGAGAAAAGAGACTATCCAAGAGGAAAGAGTGATCAACAGTGTCAGTTGCTATAGAAAAGTTAAGGATGATGAACATTGATAAAATGCTATTAGGTTTAACAATTCAGAGATCCTTGGTAATTTTGGACTGAGAAATTTGAATTATAAGATTGAACACCAAATTGCAAGGGATTGAGGAATGAGAGCAAAGGAAATAGATGCAATGAGAGAAGATAACTTTTTCCATGAGGGAAAAAGAGAAGAGATATGATAGCTTGACGGAGTGATTTTCTAGTGATTCTAGTGATTTTCCCTTTTTCCCCAATAACCTGAGACAATAAAACAAAAAAGCAAAAATGAATAACCACCTCTTCCCTATCCTATCCTATCCTTGACTACCATCACACACATACCCCTTCCTTACCATTCATTACAAATCTCAGGTCACTCTCAGATCCAACACACCTTTCCTACTGACATTCTAAGTTGTCTTTGGCATTTGTGGGTTGGGAAGTCTGTAAACTGCCACAGATGCCATTGATTCATTCCTCTGAGGACTGTTCCAGGTTTGCTGGGGTCCCAGTCTGTGCTGGTGTGATGGGCATTGGACTGTGCTACTCTCTCAGCTTGGTGCAACAGACCCTTCTCATTTACCTTCCAGGTTGTCTTGGACTGGAAATTTGTTTCACTCTCCCTTTTTGTGGGTCCTACTACTCTAGAATTTGTTTAGAGTAATTTTTTACAGATATTTGGAGGGGTTTGGGGAAGAGCTCAGGTGCCTCCCTGCCCTCACTATGCCATCATGGCTCTGCCCCCAGAATGTAAGCCTCTGATCCCATTCTTACCAAGTCATGTTTTATTTTGTTTGTTTATTGTATATTTAGCATCTATTTCCTGTTCTTGTTTTTGTCTTTTATATGTATTTTACAAAATTTTCTTGGCCAACAAATTCCTCATTCATACATAGCCTAACTTATGATAGTCATAATAATTGTTACCACTTATTTCATTTGAATTTCATTATTGAGAATTTCCTATTGCCTTTGAGCAGACTTCTATTATTTTTAAGGCCATTGCAGCCTACTTATCCTTTCTCAAAACCATCTGAAATCTTATCTCCCTAAGACAAAGGTGTATTTCAAATTATAATCAGTTTCCCTTTCCTTCTTTTTCATGAATTCTTAGAAAGCTCACTTCTCCATAATGTTCCCATTATTTTTTTCAGTCTTTTTTAAATTTTTCATGTTGAATTCCATACTTTATTATTTAATATTTTTTGGTTTTCAGCATTGATATCCACAAGATTTTGAGTTACAAATTTTCTCCCCATTGCTACCCTCCCCCCACTCCAAGATGGCACATATTCTGACTGCTCCATTCCCCGGTCAGCCCTCCCTTCTGTCACCCCATTCCCCTTACCTCCCCATCCCTTTTCCCCTTACTTTTTGTTCCCATTATTTTTAATCAGCAAACTGTCCCTCTTATTGATTTTTCCATCTTTGGAAGAATTAAATAATATGTATGGAAACTAAGAAATTATTTGCTTTGACTAGAACAAACTCTCTAACAAATGATCAGATAAATGAAGCTCTTAATCAGTACTTAACTATGCCTCCATTCCAGGACTGTGCTATGTTTCCTAAAGGGCTTTGCTTATTCCTCTTGTACAAGTTGTATCTAGTTAGTTATTATGTCAATATCATTTGCGTGTGTGTGTGTGTGTGTGTTTTCCCCCTCTATTTATTCTTACTGAAATATTACCTTACTATATTCCTCCTCCTCTTATTTCTTCATTTCCTTAAATGATCATATTGTCTTAACATAAAATCTTACTTGTCTCCAACCCCTTTTGCCTATCTTGTTTGTTCTGAAAAAAAGTATAATAATCCAATTTGGGGTCTTACTCTAAAATTCCTGAGATCAAATTTGCCTCCTCGCATTAGGGTCATTTTGCTTAACTTATACATGTATATACACTCAGGATTAGTCAATCAGAATTATGGGTTACTCCTTTCTTAATTTTGTCTACTTTAAATTATGAGGTATAACTGTTGCTATTCTTCCTGTGGGGTTGCTGCTTCCTTTGGTATCTATCTTGTTAGAAATACATTGTCATTTTTTATTTTCCCACTCTCTCCTCTTTAGCCTTTTGCTTACACTTGAAAGCATCTAGGAAAATATATTTTAATCATTTCTATATTTGATAACATCATTACAAAATCTATATTAAGTTCTCAAGTACTATCTTATAAATGCACTCTTCTTTTCCCAAATCTAT
Organism: Trichosurus vulpecula; assembly: GCF_011100635.1. Lineage (NCBI taxonomy): Eukaryota > Metazoa > Chordata > Mammalia > Diprotodontia > Phalangeridae > Trichosurus > Trichosurus vulpecula. The sequence goes on along the minus strand of NC_050574.1, from coordinate 306,469,635 downwards.
ATTTTTCTCCTAAAGCTCTTTCTTTCATTTGTCAGTAATGATATGCCCCTAAGATCTTCAGATCTTTCTTTGGACAGGACTTTATAATCTCCGATTTTTTTTTCAGTTTCTGTTGGTGGTGTAATTTGTCCCTACATTAATCACCAAGATTGAATAGTTGTCAAGTTTGAGAGTTTCAGGAAACCATCCAACCTATTCTGTGAATGTACCCCTGAAAGAAAACAAGTCTTGCTGAAGTTCTTTCCTTTGATTCAGAAATGCTTGTGTTCAGTCCTCCCCCAGATATCTACTGTACCTGTGATCCTGAGCAAGTAATTTTTAGTCTCAGTTTGTTCATCTCTAAAATGTTGATAATAATAGCATTTACGTCATGGGTTATTGTGAGGAAACATGAGCTAACATATGGAAAGCACTTTATAAGCCTTAAACTGTTATGTAAATTATCATAATTCCACTCCTACTCCTTCTTCTCCTCTTCCTCCTCCTCCTCCCCCTTCTCCTTTTTTGTCTTTCTCCCATCAATAAATATGTCCACACTCTTCAACAAGTAGTCAACAACAACTGGCATTTCTATCTTCTTCCTCTGACCTTTCCTGGAAAATGTCTCTCCTGACTGCACCCATGGATTCATATTACCTTGAACCATAAGCATCTCCTTCCTTCTCAGAGGGTCCTCCCTCTCTACTAGAAGAACCTTATGTCTATTATTTAGCATTACCTTTTTAGTTGTCTCTGTTCTTCCTCTCTTCCCTTATGTCATCTCTTTTCAGTCCTAAGCTTATCTCCCACAGCATCTATCCTGCCTCCCTTAAGTCTCCTAATATAAGTTAGTCTTCCTTTGATCCTCTGCAAATCTTTTTTTTAATTTTTTATTACTATGAAATTGTCTTCCTTTTCTCTCCAAAACTATTTCATTCTCCCCCAAAATCTTGGTAGTTGAAAGTTTACCTAGCTTTCACGCTGCCTTTTCAGAAGGTCAACTTGTACTTTTTGCGTTCAGATCAGCCATTTGGTCATGGCAGAAAAACAAATGGAATGTACTCTATGTACTTCACTGCTACCTTCCTCCTATCCACCCTCCAGGATTGCCACAATCAACATCCTTAGTCCTCAGTTCTTTATTATTCTTATTGCAAGTTCTTGTCAATTCCTTCCTCAAAGGTTTATGTAGACTAAATAAAATAAATAATTAGCTTTGGCAATAGAAGTGTAAATAATATTTCAAATAAGTTAATTTATTAGGCATTCTTTATGGCTGCAAATATTGGGTTTCACTCTATCCCTTGTGATTATCATAAATTGCCCAAGTGAACAACTCCCATGAATAGCTCCACGCAATATCCATCTGTCTTTACTCCTTTAGGTTTTTATAAGGAAGAGGAAAATAAGAAATGAGTCCAATTCTTAGAACTAACTGAATAAGATAGAGCAATCCTATAAACTTATTGAAAAAAACTAAGCATGTATTTAGTGTTGGTTTCTCCCTTTACTGAGCGGGAGGTTAAGTTTTCTAAGGACAAGGGTATTTTCAAAGATGTTTATACCTTTAATTTCATCTTTTCTCTCCCCTCCCCCACCCTCCAACCCCATAACAAAAAGTAAAGGAGAGACTTTGAGGGGATAAAATTCACATTGAGATTTCAGAGAAGTCTGAAAAGTCAAGTATATGCAAAACCTAGAGTTACTTCTAGATCTTGGAATAGCAAAAATCTTGTATTCAAATGTCTAAATTCCTGTACTATCAGAGGAAATTGATTCAGTTCAGGTTCTTTGTAACTTATCATTCTTCTAAAAATGTGTGCCTGTGCTAAATGACAAAAACCTCAATAGACTTCATATTATGTCTAAATACCCATTAGTGATAACCAAAATGAGCTTGTATTGGCACTTTTTCTTAAAATATTGCCTAATCTAGTTTGCTAGTGGCTGCTTTTTTATATTCATATGCCCTTAGCATATTTAAATGTAAAAAGAAAGCAATAATATTTCCTAAGAGTAAAAAGTAGTAAGATCTACTTGGTTAGGCCCATTAAATTGCCCTTAGCAAGCAAGCGATTATCAAGAAAGTAAGCTATAATTAGGTTGAGAACAGAAGAGGGAATGTGGGGAACTGCTAATTTGTTTATCATTAGGGGACATCAATTAATCAATCAATGATCAGTGTCATCCGTGCCATATTTAATGTAGCATATAGGGTATGTGTGTATCCATATATAATGTATGTTTTACACATACATCTTTATATGCATCTATAGATTTAGATATATATATGTCTAAAGTTGATCATATATCTACAGATGAATATATAGATATGTGTATATACATGTATTTGTATATATATATGCATATACATACATATTATATATGTGATATATGTGGAGAGAGGGACAGGGGCAGAGAGACAGAGAAAGAGAGAGTGAGAAAGACAGAGAAAGACAGAAAGGAGTTTGGTTCATTATTCAAAGTGAACCTAAATTATTAACCTTGAGATGACAGATATGTATTGGCCTAAAGAACCTTTTTTTCTGTCTTTCTCATTCTTGACTCTTTTTCCCTCTTGGGTCATGTGCACATGAATATTCCTAGCAGATAACATACTCTAACTTTTAGGTGATGAGCACTTCAGCAGTTTGGAGATCTTAAATGACTAAAATAGGCATTACCATTGTTCTCTGTTTCATGATTCTGCACTAGTTTGATAAAAAACCTTTGGTTCTTATCTTTAGTATTATACAGAATTCACCTTGACACTCTACTCAGTTCATCTAATCTGTAGGCATTTATTCTTTTGCTAGGAGCTTTAGAGTGCCAAGGACAGTGATTTTTCTCAAAAAGTGTTAAATTACTTAGGCAATCTTGTCTAATTTAGTTCAGTCTAAGCCAATCCAAAATTATTTAGCAAATGTTTTTTAAGCTCCTACTCTTTGAAAGGACCTTATTAGGTCATAAGAACACAAACACAGAAAGAAAATGGCCCTTGCCTAGAAGGAGCCTCTGTTCTACTGGGAGGATACAAAAAGGAGTGTACTGCAGCTGACTAGAACTGACTCTTCCCATGGGTATTTAAATTTTCAGTAAGAGCAGCCACACTTCAGAAGTGTCAAATACAAATCAGGGCTTGATTTGTTGTTTTGTTGATTATATAGATTTATAAAAAAAGAATATGATGGAGAAAATGTTAATAATAATAATGCAGATTAAACTTAAACATGGGTCATACAACTTTTTTTCCCTTCGAGAAACCTGCTTATTAACTATTTACTAGCATTCTGCTGGATATAACATATTAACAGATAGATATATGCATGATAATTTAAAGAGGAAAGAACACTAATAACCAGGGGAAATCAGGAAATCCTTCTCCTAGGAAGCCTATGTAGCATTGAATGTAGAAAGGGATTCTATGAAGCAGAAGCATAGAGGAAAGTTATGCCAGGCATGGAGAGCTAACCTGTGCAAAGTTATTGAGGAAGGAGATGTCATACCAAGTTCAAGAAACAGCAAATAGTTTAGTTTGGTTTGACTGAAAAATATATAAAGGGGAATGATGTGAAATAAACCTGAAAAGTAGACTGGAGACAGATGATGCAAAGTTTTAAATGTGAAACTGAGCGATTTGTCTTTTAAATGAGCAGCAATATGGGACCATATGATGTTTTTGAGGAGGGGAAGAGACATGATACGATATGTATTTTAAGATAATTATGTTGACAGCTTGGTGAGATCTGAATTGTTAAGAGGCTAGGAGTCCAATTAGGAAGGTGTTGCTATAGGCTAGGTGAGAACGGCCCAAGTTATGGTGGTGAAAAGAGACAGATGCGAGACTTATAGTAGATGTAGAATCAAACTTCATTAATTATAAATCCTCTTATTTGAAATTTATAAATAGCTATTAGAATCATCAATAGCATAATCATCACCATATTATAGATGTTAGAACTAGAAGAAGGAACCTAAAAATCAATCTAGTCCAGTCATTTTATTTTATTAATTAGGAAACCAAGTCCAGAGAAGTTAAGTAATTTATCCCAATTCACACAGCTTATAATTAACAAAACCAGGAATGAAATTTTGATATTCTTACTCTGGGTCAAGATAAGAGTAATGTTAATCATTCTAACCTACTAGATTTATCTTTATCTTCATACTTTCTTTTTAAAGATGAGATTTGATTGGCAAAGTAGAAGAGGAAAAGATTTTCCACTGAAGGCTATGAAAAGATTAGCAATTTCTGCTTTTAGTCCAACACTTTCATGCAAAAAAATGAAGGTCAATTTTTAATCTACTTAATGATGTATAGGTGGAAAAAATTAATGCAGATCATTTGTTATCCCCCTCCTAACCTATCCCAATCTACCATCAGCATTTTTGCTGTGCACACTTACAACTGTTGTAATATGGTTATGTTTAACTTTGAATGTGTTAGAATCATGTCTGTGTCTAGACAGCATGCCTGGTGTGCCTCTACATACTACAGCAGCATGTATCGGCCTCCCTTTCTCCAACCAACCAACCAAAAAACTTATGAATCGATAAATTAAGAATGTACTACATGCCTAGTACCAAAGATACAAAAAGGAGGCAAAGGATAGTCTCTGCCCTCAAGGAGCTTACAATCTTAGTGGAGGAATTTATAATTTAATTACTCTTTATGGAGCCTTAGAATAGGCTGGTCCATATAGATATACCCACTAGGTATTCCTGTCTAATTCAGACTTTTCACTAAAGCCAACTCATTTTTCCATTTCAGAGAAATTAGAACAGCTTTACCAGAACAAAGTGTTTATCAGTGTATTTCTCATTTATTCATTTTGTATGTGTTGGTGTAATGCTGCTCTTTGTCATCTCTTTTTCCTTTCCTTTTTTTCTGTCTGTGGCAAAGGAATCTGGTACATGCTCCAAGGAACTCAAAAACTCAGCCTGTGCTGCTATTATTCAGTTGTACTGTGTTTGGTATAAGGCTTAATTAATGCTTTTTAAAATTTTTCTTAATTGATGACTTTTACATTGATAATTCCCCAAGGTCTACCAATGGCTCAGTCAGCCATGCTGGAGTTGACTGATTTCTCTTGCTTCCTATTTCTAATTATTTATCCACAAGTTTTTATTTGGAAATGTGTAATGCTGCCTGTTTGGGAGGGATCATGATATTCTGTCAAAGGAAAGGATTTCTGTGTATGGATCAAGAGTAAAATATTTTAAAAGATTGTTATGATCTTTGTTTCTTTATTCCAGTATTTCAGATGTTCATTTCTTATGGCTCTATGGTGCTTTGTTCTGTATAGCATATTGATCAAGAAAGCCAACAAACATATTATGTAGTGTCAAAATCACTTCCAAATAAGGAGGCTTCAAATAAGAAATAATGGAAGAAACACACAAACAAAAAAAGATAGATTCATATACACAGTGTATAAATGGCCCTTACGGTATCTGGGCAGAAATAAGCATGAAATAGTGGGAGGTTCCTGAAATACAGACTTTTTTAGAAGAAACAAAGCTGAAAGAGTATTTCCTGTGAGTTATAGCCATTGAGTGCAGAGGAACATAAAATGCTTATGGAATCTTTGGTTGCATATACAGTATGATATATCCAGGAAGTGATAATTATACTTAATATAGCTCTGGAGAACTGTTGCTTATAGAAGATAGTGGCCAGTTTAGGGGACCATTTTATTTAGGGGAGAAAATGAGTAGTCTGAAAGGAACTCAAAAGTTAGTCAGGATTAAAATAAAGAGACTATAAATTTACATATGTGGGGGAAAACAAAATGACTCATATCTTCAATCAATAAATATTTATTAAGTACCAGGCACTGTGCTAAGCACTGGGGATACAAAAAGAGGTAAAAGATATTCCCTGCTCTCAAGGAATTTACCATCTAGTGGGGAAGAAAACATGCAAACAAATACATAAAAAGAAAGCTATATACAGAATAAATAGGGAGTTATTAACAGAAGGAAGGCATTAGGATTAAGGGGGCTTGTGGAAGGCTTCTGATAAAAGAAGAGATTTTTATTTGGGACTTAAAAGAAGTGAAGACTTATGATAATTGGATAATTTCAGAAAATGTGGAAGAATCAAAATTCATATATGTGTGTGTATATATATATACTTACAAATATCACTGGGGAAAAATGTTTAAAGTCAAAAAATAAATCTAGGAGGAGAAAAGGATAGTAATCATCACAAATCCTATTTCTGTTCCCTAAAATACCATTAGCCTAGATCCTGAGACAAATAATTTGAGGCACATAAAAGAACATAACCATGCCCCTACCATCCCACCAGCAGAGCAACAAAATAATACACTATAGCCTCACTTTATTTCTTGACACTATCACTCATTTGCTCTTCACATCAAAAAGAATAGGTACTCCTGCTCTCCTTCTGATCAGTCAGTAAGGCTATCTTACTTCCTCCTTCATCTGCCAGTAACTTGTTAATGTAATCATTTTCTCTCTTTCTTTCTATCTCTCTGTCACTGACTCTCTGACTATCTCTTTCCCTTTTCTCTTTAATGCTTCCCCCTTCGTTATTCCTATATTTCTACAAATATGTTCAAGTCTCCTCAGTTCTTGGAGGCAGCGATAGAAGGAGGGGAGGAGAAGACTACTTGTCCAGTATTACCCACTAACTATCAATTTCTTTTCCCCTATTCACTGAAAACCTTTTTTTAAAGTTATCCTTACTTCATACCTCTACTTCCTCACCACATACTTTTCTTCAACCCCTTGCAGTCTGGCTTCCATCATCAGCGCTGTCCTTAAACTTCTCTTTAATGACTTTCTAATCAATATTTAATGCCTTCTTTAATTTTATTCTCCTTAACCACTTTATGCTGTTAACAAGAGTGACTTAAGTTTATGTATCCCCCTGCCCCAGATTTTCTCCTTTTCCACCTGCTCCCCATACTTATGTGAACTATACTACACTGTCTTCTTGGCTGATTCATATTCTTTCTGATCATTTAACATGAGATTTGCAAAGGTTCTTATTCATTGGCAGTTGAAGATTGCCACACTAAGAATGGATGAATTTCCCTATTGTTCCTTTGCTCATTATGTTCAGTACCAATACTATAACTATGTCCTCCTGTATATGAGTGAATCTTGGCTTAAAAGTCCTGACCTCTTTCCTAAGTCAAGATCTGCATATCCATTGATTTACAGGATAATTTCCCTTGGAAACTGCACTAGCACCCAAAACCCAGACTTGTCCAAAATCAAACTCATCTTTTCACTTCATTATTTCTGTCAAATACACCACCATTAATCTAGTCTCCCATATTAAAAACAAACAAAAAACTTGATCTTTAATTTTATCTCTTCCACTTTTTATATTCAATCAATTATTATGTCCTGTCAATTCTTCTACTGAAATATCTGCTACATCTATGCCCTCAGTTCTACTTCTTTTCTATATTAGGATAAAGTCCCATTGACACGACACCTTCCCCTCTGTAATGGCAAGCAGGGTGGGACTTTTTGCTGTTTTTTGTTTTGGAGCACTTCTCAGTGCTAAGGCAATCAAGTGCCTTTGAGTCTTGCCTTTGTTTCAATCAAGAGTCTTTGATTGAATGGGGAGTCTGTGATGACCTGATTAAGTTATGAGAAGGCCTGTGTCACATGGGTTTGAGTTGCATGGTTGTGACACCCTCTGACCCTGAAGGAAGGTATATATACTCTGAGGTTAGCATTTTTGCTGGGGGCTCAGTTATTGGAAGACTGTTCCTGTTATTTGGCCAGATGAGACTCTGGGTAGCCATTAAGGAGCTACCCACCCCCAACTTTGAAAACCCAGATTTTGGTGCTTTTTCTCTCTGGTAACTATGTATATATTGTCTTGGTCAGATAGCTAGAAGCCTGTCTGCTGATTTGTGTTATTTGCTCTGTTTATGTGATTTCTGCTCGTAATTGCTGTTTGTATTTTCTCTGAAGTTCAGCGTGCTGACTTATTCCTCTGAACTAAGTGAATGATACATGTGTCTTTAATTAAAGTGAGATTGTAAGCCACTTGAAGTTGGTTTCCTTAGGAAAGCAGATCAAAGAATCTGTGCTAGCAGCCCTCCTGTGTGCTGGTGTCATTGGTCTTTGCCACAGCAGCAGCAAGTAACATTGTTACAACCTCCCTGCCTCAAAAATCTCTTAACAGATCTTCCTATCTATGTTCTTTTTCTAATTTAATCTGCCCTATATACTGTTACAACACTAAACTTATACATAGATCTGATTATATAACTTCTGTAGAAAAATCTTCAATGACTCACTGTTAAAAGAATGTTGATTGATTATTTGTTAAATTACCAAATAAATTTCTTTTGCCTGTCACATAAGACTTTTTCTCATCTGACATAATTTACATTTCCAGTCTTTTATTAAATTATATCCTACTATGTAGACAATTTTCAAGACAAATTAGACTACTCTCTGACTACCAAGGATACCTTGTACTTTCCTACCTCAATTACTTTGTTCATGCAGCTACCCATGTTTCAGTGTTCTATCTTTCTTTCTTGATATGTGGAATTTCTATACAACCTTTAATAAGCACCTCAAAGTTCATGTTGTACATAAGGCTTTGCTTGGTTGCCCTAGGAAGTTAAGGGATTTTCTTCTTTGGACATTGAAGAGCACCAGATTTCTTTTGCATGAATTAGGCATTATTTTTTACAGTAATTATACTCATGTTCCCTCTTCTTCCACAATTCCGTAAGCTGCATGAGGAGGAAGGACTGTGTCTCATTTAGGGACCTTGCACAATATTTTTCACACAGTAGATGCTTAATAAGAACTTATTAAATTGAATTAGAAAAAAATGGAAGTCAATATTCAAAGGGTTGAAAGTTGAGACCTATTGTTTAAGAATTAAGATAGATTATTTTCCTCTTTTTTTAGGGGGAAAACAACAACAGACCATCTTCCATTAGGAATGATGTGTCTCCAGAGAAAGAATTACAGAGTCTGAATGCAGATTGAGGCAAACTATTTACTCTCTTTTTTCCCTCCTTTTTTGGTTTTGTTTCTTCTTTCTCATAATTCTTTCCATTGGTTATAATTCTTCTTTACAACTTGGCTATTGTGTAAATAAGTTTAATGCAAAGGTATAGATAGAAACTATATCTGATTACATGCCATCTTGGGGGGAAAGGGGAGAGGAGAGGGAGGGAGAGAAAATTTGAAACTCAAAAACTTATGGAACTGAGTGTTGTAAACTAAAAATAAAAAATAAATTAAAAAAAAGAAATGACATGTCAATTACTTAGAGGTCTAAAATTGAAAAAAAAAATCATTTAGATTGCCAACACTTCTACTGAGGGAATTGAGAGAGTTAATACAATAAGTGGTAGTGGTAATTGATGAACCACACTGACTATATCTTGTGACTCAATTCTGGAGCTAGCTCAATTCCCTTTCTATTCAATTGTGTATCTAGTCCAACTTCTGGTTTGTGAGAAAACTTTATTCAATTGTGGGAATGGTGAGAAAACCTTATTGCATTGTTTGAATCTAGCCCTGAATGACTGAGAAACTGGATCACCTCTTCCTCTACTTAGAGCCCCTTAACTAAGAACATAGGTTATGCTGACCAGAAGCCCTTAGGTCTAAAGAGGAGTTTCCTCACTATATCAGTAAGGCAAAATTCATGATCTCAGAGAGGACCATGGGCATACCATGGGCATACCTGAATGGTTTGTAATCACAAAGTATCATGAATTCTCTAGGTAGAAGGCAGAGGAAGTATAACAGTTATTTAGACTCCAAAGAATCAGACTCAAGAATCAATGCCCCCTATTTGACATTGTAGCAATAATATTCCAAAACCGATAAGCCCACCTCTCTATAGTAACAAGGAGATTATAACAAAACATTTTAGCTGGAAACCAAGCCATACTTGTGCTTCCCCTTGATACTAGGGCCCTCCTGTAGGAAGATCACTCATGAACGCTAACTCTCTGCTCAGCACTCTCTGCTGCAGCTCCGCTGACTCCAAGTTCCACAACTCCCCCTTAGGTTCAGCACTTTCTGCTCTGCACACTCAGGATGCTAGCCCTCAGCTTCTGAATCCTGCTGCTCTCCATTCTGCTGCTTCTGGCTCCATTGTGTCCAGTTCCTCTCAGTCCTCAGTCCTCAGTTTCTGCTCTGCTTTGAATTCTGTTCTCTTTTTTTCAGTCTTAGACATCATCTGATTGACCAGAAGGTCATCTGATTCACTAGAACTCAGGCACATGCCATTGGCTCTGGTCCCTTTAGGGCCCTGAGGAATTCACACCTCTTTCAAATGAGCAAACTTTGTTTGCTAACTAGCCTGGGGTCTCACATCTCATTACTGAAAGGGTGTGCGCCTGTCTCTAATCAGACATCCCTTTGTTACCCCCACCTGAAGTCTATTCAGTGGGTGGAAAAGATCTTTCACTTACTGATTGGCTTTATGCTCACAATTGTAGATCTCAAGCAATCTATATATCTTATCAGAAAACTGGTCTCATGGTGGTCAATCAGTATTATATTGAATACAAACACTTCAGGAGTGGGGCACCTCTTTTTCTAATTTCAGGGAATTGTACCTATTTATTCTTCCCCTCCCAATTTGGAAAGTTCTTAATCTTTCCTCCAATAAGAAGTCACATTACCTAATTTTGTATCTTGGTTAATTGTTTTCTTAATTAATTGGTTTTAGTTGACTAAGTGTTTTTAATACATAAAAATCTCTCTCCCACTGTATTAAGGGCCACTGTCAAAGCTGAGGAAGGTGACTAATCCCAATTTGTTAGGCAATTTACATGCCTTGTTGGTAAATCAATATGCTTGGAAGTTTGAATGTTTATTTCCTCAGTCATTTCTGCTTTTACCTACCATACTACCTTAATTTAACTTCCTTCTATATTTTACTTGGTTTTAAGTTTAAAAATTTCAATTAAATTGTGTTTCCAGTTTTCAAGATGTATGAAAAATGTCCTCGTCTTTCTTACCTTTGAAATTGTTTTGCTTTTGGGATATTTTAAAATGTAAAATGATAGCGACATATAAAACCTTTTCTTACTTATAGATTTTTCCCTTCTTTTTTATTTTTATTTTTTTTATTTAATTTATTTAATAATTTTGTTTTCAGCATTGATTTTCACAAGAGTTTGAATCACAAATTTTCTCCCCATTTCTACCCTCCCACCCACCCCAAGATATAATATATTCTGGTTGCCCCATTCCCCAGTCAGCCCTCCCATCTGTCACCCCAATCCCTCCCATCCCCTTTTCCGTTACTTTCCTGTAGGGCAAGATAAATTTCTGTTCCCCATTGCCTGTATATCTTATTTCCTAGTTGCATGCAAAAACGTTTTTTGAACATCTGTTTTTAAAACTTTGAGTTCCAAATTCTCTTCCCTCCCCACCCACCCTCCCTAAGAAGGCAAGCAATTCAACATAGGCCACATGCGTATCATTATGTAAAACCCTTCCACAATACTCATGTTGTGAAAGACTATGTTTTGCTCCTTCCTATCCTATCCCCCTTTATTCACTTTTCTATCTTGACCCTGTCCCTTTTCAAAAGTGTTTGCTTTTGATTACCTCCTCCCCCTGTCTGCCCTCCCTTCTATCATCCCCCTTTTTTTCATCTCCTTCCTCCTTCTTTCCTGTGGGGTAAGATACCCAAATGAGTGTGTATGTTATTCCCTCCTCAGGTCAAATCAGATGAGAGCAAGATTCACTCATTCCCCCTCACCTGCCTTCTCTTTTCTTCCTACAGAACTGCTTTTTCTTGCCACTTTTATGTGAGGTAATTTATCCCATTCTATCTCTCCCTCTCTCCCTCTCTCAATATATTCCTGTCTCATCCCTTAATTTTATTTTATTTTTTTAGACATCATCCCTTCATACTCAACTCACCCTGTGCCCTCTGTTTCTCTGTCTCTCTGTTTCTCTGTCTCTCTGTCTCTGTCTCTGTCTCTCTGTTTCTCTGTCTCTCAACCTCTCTCTCTCTCTCTCTCTCTCTCTCTATATATATATATATATATATATATATATATACACACACATATATATACAATATGTTTGTATGTATGTATATACATATGTATATATGTATGTATATATATGTGTGTGTGTATATATATATATATATATATATATACATATGTGTCTGTATATGTATATTCTGTTCAGCTACCCTCATACTGAGTTCTCATGTATTATACACATCATCTTTCCATGTAGGAATGTAAACAAAACAGTTCAACTTTAGTAAGTCCCTCATGATTACTCTTTCTTGTTTACCTTTTCATGCTTCTCTTGATTCTTGTGTTTGAAAGTCAAATTTTCTATTCAGTTCTGGTCTTTTCATTGAGAAAGCTTGAAAGTCCTCTATTTTCTTGAAAACCCATATTTTGCCTTGGAGCATAATAATCAGCTTTGCTGAGTAGGTGATTTTTGGTTTTAATCCTAGCTCCATCGACCTCCAGAATATCATATTACAAGCCCTTCGATCCCTTAATGAAGAAACTGATAGATGTTGTGTTATCTTGATTGTGTTTCCACAATACTCAAATTTTTTTCTTTCTGGCTGCTTGAAGTATTTTCTCCTTGATCTGGGAGCTCTGGAATTTGGTGACAATACTCCTAGGAGTTTTCTTTTTGGGATTTTTTTGAGGAGGCGATCTGTGGATTCTTTCAATTTCTATTTTTCCCTGTGGCTCTAGAATATCAGGGCAGTTCTACTTGATAATTCATGGAAAGATGATATCTAGGTTCTTTTTTTGATCATGGCTTTCAGGCAGTCCAATAATTTTTAAATTATCTCTCCTGGATCTATTTTCCAGGTCAGTGGTTTTGCCAATGAGATATTTCACATTGTGACCCATTTTTTCATTCCTTTGCTTCTGTTTTATAATATCTTGATTTCTCATCAAGTCACAAGCTTCCACTTGCTCCAGTCTAATTTTTAAGCTAGTGTTTTCTTTAGTGGTCTTTTGGACCTCCTTTTCCATTTGGCTAATTCTGCCTTTCAAGGCATTCATCTCCTCATTGGCTTTTTTGCCATTTGAGTTAGTTTATTTTTTAAGGTGTTATTTTCTTCAGTATTTTTTGGCCCTCCTATAGACAATCATTGACTTGTTTTTCATGGTTTTCTTGCATCACTCTCATTTCCCTTCCCAATTTTTCTTCTACTTCTCTAACTTGCTTTTCCAAATCCTTTTTGAGCTCTTCCGTGGCCTGAGACCAGTTTATGTTTTTCTTGGAGGTTTTTGATGTGGGCTCTTTGACTTTGTTGACTTCTTCTTATTATTTATTTTGGTCTTCTTTGTCACCAAAGAAAGATTCCAAAGTCTGGGTCTGAATCTGAGTCTGTTTTTGCTGCCTGGCCATGTTTCCAGCCAACTTACTTGACCCTTGAGTTTTTCTTGGGGTTATTACTGCTTGTTGAGTATAGAGTACTTTGTCCCAAGCTTGAAGGGATGCACTGTTGTTTTCAGAGCTATTTCTATACAGCAAGCTCTGCCACATCAGCACTCCTCCTCCCCCAAGACCCACCAACCAGCACCATATGCAGATCTAAGCTGTCTCTGCACTCCTGCTCAGATCCTCCACTTAATTCCTCCCACCAGGTGGGCCTGGGGCTGGAAGGAATTGCAGCTGTAGTTCTGTAAGCAGCCTCAGAGTTGCATCACCTCTGCTGCCCCCGGGGTGGTGGCCAAACTTGGTAACTCCTTTACTCTGTCCCCACAGCTTTTCCCACTAACCTTCTCTGTTGTCTTTGGTGTTTCTGGCTTGGAAAGTCTGGTAGCTGCCACAGCTCACTGATTCAGGGTGCTGGGGCCTGTTCCGCTTGGCTCCCGGTCTGGTTGGTCTAGGCATGGCTCACGCTGGGCTCTGCTCTGCTCCACTCCCAGATCCATATGGTACACCTTACCTCATGACCATCCAGGCTGTCCTGGGCTGGATCCCTGCTTCCCTCTGCTATTTCATGGGTTCTTCAGTTCTAGAATTTTTTCAGAGCCATTTTTTATAGATGTTTGAAGGGACATAGGAGGCAGCTTACGCAAGTCCCTGCTTTCCAGCTGCCATCTTAAGAAGTTCCTTTTTGATAGTTTTTAATAATTAAATTTCAAAGTGTGTGTGTGTGTGTGTGTGTGTGTGTGTGTGTGTGTGTGTGTGTGATCTTTGCCCATTAAGATTTTCCAGACTTCTTTTTAACTGGGTATACCTCTAATGAGCTCATAGAGTTTAAGTAAAACATGCTTAGCCTCTAAAATTCAAACACATTGTTGGCAGGGCTCATTAACTTAAATGACTGTTTTGTGTCTATTGGTTTATGCCTCTTTAAAATACAAATAGCCCAGAATCAAATAAGCATTGCTTAGTTTTTGCTTTCATTTTTCCCCCATTCTCCCCCAAAGGTTTTCTTATCTAGTATCAAGAGTTTGGTTAAGAAATTATTTTTGGGGACTAAATATCTTTTTTCACTGGATTTAGCCACTGACCTTCCCATCACTAAAAAGAAGCCAAAACCACAGGTCAAGTCCTAGAAGTTTTTTTTTCAGGTTCTGCCATTATACATTCACCCTTGGGTAGCCAGATGGTAATAAATGGTACCTAACTAATGTATTAAAGATGTGTTTCATTTTGGGGGGAAGAGGGTGAACAGTGATTGAAATGGTATAAGGAATTCCCAGTGAGCAAATTCCCTGTACCAGTGCAGATTGCCAACTGATAGATAATTTATTATCTTAGAAAGTAACATCTCTTGAGTCATTGAGAGTTGAATATTTTGCTCAAGATTATACAAATAGTATGTGTCAGATTATGGAGCATACATTGCATAATCAATAATTAAGAATTGGAAAATATATTAGAGGTCTTCTTGTCCAAATTATTCATTTTATAACTGAGGAAACTGAGGCCTAGAGCAGTTAAGTAACTTAATGAAGATCATAGAGAGTAAGCAGCAAAACCAGGATGTGAATGCAAATACATTGACTCCAGATCCATTGTTTTTGCCATTACACAGCTGAGAAGAGCAGAAAAATAGCACTCAATTTTATTTTTAATATTTTACAATAGTTATTTTAAATAATATATTGAGACCATATATTAAATAATATATTGAGACCATAGTAAGTGTATAGAGGGATTGACATTGAAGTCAGACAAACTTGGGTCAGTATGGTAGAGAAAGAAGACATTAGATTCATTCAGGATCTGGCTTCAAATTCTGTCATTTACTACTTGTCTCATTTCAGGCAAATTATTAAATTTCTCTGTCTCAGTAATTTTTATCTTCAAATGAAGGGGTTGGGTTAGACAAACTATATAGTTCCTTCTGATTCTACATCTATAATTCCAAGTTCTACTTGCTTTGTGACCAGAGAAGAATCACAGCCTTAACCTCTCAGTACCATAGATAAATTTATAAGGCTATAGGTTACAAATGATTTGATGGTCTGCACTGATAGAGAGTTTCCACATAGAGTGTTCCCTATATAAGTAAAAGCACAGGGGCATACCTCATCCCCTCAAAACAAACAAAAAACACCCTTTCATATTTCTCAATCAGAATGGAACAGTGGAAAGATCCTTGGACCCAGAATTAGAAGTTGTATCTAACTCTATGTGACCCCCGTGGACAAAGGTCATGGGGTTTTCTTGGCAAAGATACTGGAATGGTTTGCCATTTCTCCAGTGTATCACCATTTTATAGGTGAGGAAATAAGGCAAGTAGGGGCTAAGTTACTTGCCCAGGGTCATGCAGCTAGTAAATGTCTGTGACTGGATTTGAACTTAGATCTTCTCGATTCCAGGCCCAGTGCTCTATTCATTGAACCACCCCAGAGTCAAAAGACCTGAATCTAAGTCCCATCCTTGATACATATTTGTTGTGAGCTGTTGGGCAAAACAATTAACCTCACTGGGTCTTAGGGAGAATATGCTTGTTATATTTTCAATGCGAATTTTTATACCTTAGGAATGAGCAAATGTAAGGGAAAAACAACACAGGGCTTGATTTATTGTTTTGTTGATTGTCTCAACTTTAGACAGTGACTGAGAAAATGTTAATAAAGGAAATTAAACTTGAAGGTGTGTCCTGTGCATATTATTATTTTTTTTTCAGAAAGCTGGTTGGTGAATATTTACCAGCATACTTCCTTCCCTAACCTAAGTCAGTAGGATGAATTAGATGGTTTCTGAGGTTCTTTCAATTCTAGATCTATGATCCTATTATTCATTCTGCCTGTGCTCTAGAAAGCCTGTGTGCTCCATTGGTATTTACATAGGGTCAAAGCAGAGCATTGGGTAGATCCCTTGTGGAAAACATATAGACAAGAACTGCAAAGGATAAAGAAGTATGGAAGGGTTATGATTTTCACTGTTGGCAGGAATGACATTTTTAAAAACATGGCTATTTAAGTATCTGGAGCTTTGAGTCCCTCCTCTGTCCCTTTTTTTCTTATCTATTTGTCCCATTTTAAAATCATTCTGAAAGGTCACTTAAAATGAATGAATTCACTTAGTTCATTGTCTATCCCTAACTGTTCATAATTTACAAACTTAAGTTCCCTTTCTCCCAGTGAATCATACCATCTCTATGCTTCACTGGGACAATTATCAATTCTAAAATTTTTGAAAGCTTATAAAAAAACAGTATGGTTTAAAGAAGACTGAAAGAAGGTTATTCATAGTTAAATTAAAAAAAAAAAACAGCATGACATTGTAGAGAGAGTTTTGGGCCTAGAGTCAGGACAATCAAATTTGACTCATGTTCCTGATACCTCCCAGATGGGCAGGATATTTCGCTCGAGTTTTTATTTCCTTCTCTGTAAAATAGAGATAATAATACTGTCATTGCCTATCTCATATTGTTGTTTTGAGGAATGGATGAATACAAATATATTTATTAATTATCTATATGTTCCAAGCACTGTGGTAAGCACTGAGGATACAAATATAAAAAAGAGACATGATTTAACTTCACAAGATTTAATAATCTAATGGGGGAAACATCACAAACAAAATGGTGCCTGGGAAAGGTGTTTCGAAAGTCACAGGAATGGTGAGTGGAGATTTGGGGCATTCACTTACTATTCTCTTTACAAAAATAATGTCAGTGTTGATTACTATTACCAAAACAAGAGATGGAAAGAAAGAGCTGTGTGGGAGGCAGTTCATTCACAGTTGCATGAAAGTAGTATGACCAGAGTGGAGCTCAGGTTGGGATCCTGAGGCTAGCTAGATATAGGGAGCTTTATTCATCTGCCCTCAAACCCTCACCAATAAGGACAACATGGACCCAGGGTGGGAATTTCAAAGCTGGCTGATTTGGCTCCTCCAGGCCATGGAACTCAAATCCAAGGTGATTTCACTAGGATGTATTGTAATTTGTTTTCTTCAGTATTATAATACCATTCTTTTTCTATTTTTGTTGTGTAGGACCTTGAGAAAAGGGAACATTTTCATTGGGGGAAATGAGACAAAAGTGTAGAAAGGACATTGATGTGATTAAACAAGGAGAAGTAAGGAGAAAAATCAACACTAAAACAACTAAACCAAAAAACAAAAACAAAACAAAACAAAACCTTAAGGTCATTTTAGTGTGAATTGACCTTCATCAATAAACAGAGTCATAGAAACTCTCCCTGCCAATGAAGATTAGAAATTCCTTCATAATCTGAGTTAGAGAATTTCCTCTGGTTCTAAGAGTTTAAATGATTTATTTATGGCTACATAGCAAGTCTTCACTGGAAGCAGTATTTTTAAAAGTCTAAACTTAACAAATATCAAATAAAATAGATATTTCTATGTATATAGTCAAATAAAAAAAGAGATTGTACACAAAACTGTAGATCTCTAGTATGGATAGCTTACTTTCTTTTAAAGTATATCATGAATTCAGCTTGGAGATTTCAAAGTTGTCCTTGTCTCTCCTTCTTTCTGGTCTTCTTTTCTATTCTCTGTATTTTTTTAAAGATATATCACCTTTAAAACTACTAAAGAACTCCTGTCCCCTCCCCTCCCCTTATCCCTTTCTTTCTTCCTCTGTATATACAGATATATATATATACATACTCTGTGTGTGTGTGTATGTGTGTGTGTGTGTGTATTTGGCTTTGTAAATGTTTTCAACTCATTGTCTTCTGTGTTTGCATCTTCAGTTTCACTGTTATCCTTGTAGCTTTTCATTGTCAAATTTTTTTTTTGTTGCTTGCTCATTTTCCCACCCTACTATTTTATGTTAGAGTCTCTCTTCTACTCTGAGGTGAATGATTAGCTAAAGTTTCTGTCATTTACATTCCTTTGCTGTTTCTGCAAAGGGGCCCTATAAGCTTTTGGTGTTTCCAACATGGCATGATCCATGAAGAGATTTGATCATGCCATCTTGGTCTACCACTCCTTAAACAGCTACAGTCTCTATTCTTTCCTGATAATAACCACTACTTTCTTTTCTGGAATTATGACCTGGAACTGGTTAATGAATAGCAGGGCTCCTAAATGGCATCCATTCCTCCTCCCAATGCTAATACAAGAGTCCTCTTGGATCTCTCTTGTTGGGTCTTCAGTGTCCTTAAGGTTTCTGCATGCTAACCTGATCCCAGCCTGGTGCTCCTTCTGGTACTGCACTGTGCTCCTGGTCAGTACCCACCCCTGTATCCACAGACCTCTCTGCCTATTTTTCTAAGCTTCCCTGGGCTGGAAAAATGAATAACTGTGGGTTTTTCTTGGCTTTCTTCCACAGAATTCTGTTTCACACGTTTCCTAGGTTGTTGTAGAAGAGGTTTTGGTGGAAAAAAGTTGATACCTCCTACTCTGCCATCAGCGTTACTCTTTGTGTAACTGGAGGTTATCTTCTTAATCAGTGTGAGGAGTTGGTCTATGACTTTATAAGACTGCTTACTAATTTTCCCAATAGTTTTTCTCATCTTTTGAGTTCTTATCCCAGTAACTGGATTAGTGTTTTTTTCAATAATTTTACTTTTATGTTTATTTGCTTATTTTTTTATAACTGCTTTTTAGTATAGCTTGAGATAAGATTTAGCGAGGCCCCCTTCTTTCCTACTTTTTTCAATGTTTCTCTTCAGATTGGTCATTTATTCATCGAGATTAGTGTCATTATTATTTTTTCTAGCTCTATGGAATAATCATTTGTCATTAAATGGTTGAATTGATGTCAGTAGCTTTGTGATTTTTATTATATTGACTGGGTATATAACCTTGAGTAATTAACACTCCTCAGATTATTTAGGTCTGCATTTCTGCAAAGATGTTTTGCAGATACCTTCATAGTTGCCATATGTGTGTCTTGGTAGACAGACTTCAAAGTATTACAAACATTTTTATATATCATTTTTTCAGTGATTTTCTCTTTCTGCAACTTCCCACTGGGTTTTATTAGCAATATAAAGAAATATCAATTATTTATGTGGATTTATTTTATTTCCTAAAAAAATTACTGATCTTATTACATTTACTTTGTTAACTCTTTAGGATCATCTATATAGAATACCACATCATCTGAAAAAAAATTACCTTGTATCTGTATCTGTTTATTTCCTATATTTTCTTTTTCTTCTTATTTAGATACCTAGCATTTCTCACATTCTGCTTAATAATACTGGTTATGATGGCATCCTTTATTTGCTCCTGCTATTACTGGAAAGGTCTCCAACCTTTCTCCATTACATATAAACTTTCTCATAATTTTTGGTAGGTATTATTTGCTATTTTAAGGAAAAGTCTATTCCTATATTTTTCTAGGATTTTAATAGACACTGATGTTGTATTTTATTTAAAAAAAAGCTTTTTCAACATTCACTGATATAATCAATCATATGGGTTTTACTACTTTTGTTTTTAATATGATTTATTAGGTTTATGCATTTTTCTCATATGTTGAACTGATCTTGTGTTTCTCATATAAATCATACCTGATCATAAGGTATAATCTTTTTTATATATTGTTCTAAGATATTTGTCATTTTCTATTTAATATTTTTGTGTCAACGTTCATTAGGCATATTGGTCTATAGTTTTCTTGCTCTACTTTTTCTTTCTGATATTTAGTCATCAAGACCATATTTGTATCATAGAGTTGAGAAGGGTCACTTCTTTTCCTCTTTTTTTTTTTCTATTTAGCATTTTATTTTCCCCAGTCACATCTAAAATCAATTTAATATTAATTTTTAAAACTCTGACTTCCAAAATCTCTCCCTTCCTCACTCTCTACTCCTCCTCCCCCACATTGAGAAGGCAAGCAATTTGATGTAGGTTATCCATGTGTAGTCATGCAAAACATTTCTCAACAGTGATGTTTTAAAAGAAAACATAGACCAAAAAAATCCTTTAGAAAAATAAAGTTTAAAAAAAGTATGCTTCAAACTGTATTCAGGCATCATCAGTTCTTTCTCTGGGGATGGATAGCATTTTCTGTTCAGCTCTGTTCTTTTCATCAAGAATGCTTGAAAGTTCTCTATTTCATTGAATATCCATTTTTCCCCTGAAGGGTCTTACTCAGTTTGGCTGAGTGGGTGATTCTTGGTTGTAATCCTAGCTATTTTTGCCCTCTAGAATCATATTGCAAGCCCTCCAATCCCTTAATGTAGAAGCTGCTAAATCTCATGTTATACTGACTGTGGCTCCATGATAATTGAATTGTTTCTTTCCAGTGGCTTGAAATAATTTCTCCTTCACCCGGGAACTCTGGAAGATGGTTATAATGTCCTGGATTCTTTCAATGTCTATTTTACCCTCTGGTTCTAGAATATCAGGGAAGTTTTCCTTGATAATTTCTTGAAAGATGATGTGTAGGCTTTGTTTTTTTATCATGGCCTTCAGGTAGTTTAATAGCTTTTAAATTATCTCCCTTCTATCTATTTTCCAGGTACATCATTCTTCCAATGAGATATTTCACATTGTCTTCAATTTTTTCATTCTTTTGGTTTTGTTTTGTTGTTTCTTGATTTCTCATAAAGTTAATTAGCTTCCATGTATTCAATTCAAATTTTTAAGAAATTATTTTCTTCAGTGAGCTTTTGTATATCCTTTTCTATTTGGCCAATTCCACTTTTTGAGGAATTTTTTTTCTTTAGTGAACTTTTGTGCCTTATTTTCCATTTAGCCAATTCTGCTTTTTAAGGCATTCTTCTCATCACTGGCTTTTTGTATCTCTTTTACCATTTGGCCTAGTCTGTTTTTTAAGGTGTTATTT